>NC_137677.1:41697485-41707485 GCF_963989245.1 Nansenia antarctica
TTGGCAGGCCAGCTCAGCAGGTGGAACTGGGTCAAGGTGCGTGTCTCCTGGGTCTGAACGTTCTTCAGGTAGAAACTGCGAACCAGGAAGTCCTTGCACCAGATGTGTTCAGAGACCAAGTTCACCTGGTGGGTAGGTAGGTCACAGTCACACAAGTACAATCCTCCCACAGTTCTGAAGGCATATATGACGTGATAGTATGCAAACAGATGATAATGATTTCACAGGTAAGGTATCATAGATAATAAAATCAGGCCTACAGTAAAAATCAGGTTAGGGTTAGACAAAAAACACAGCGAAAGCAAACAATAAAACCCCCCCCCAAAAAATCAAAGACAGTTAAAGAGCAACTACATATCATTCATTATATGATCAACCCATCATTACAGGAAACAACTGTGTGTAAAAGTGTGAAAACTAAACAACCACACCGAGATGTACTGTATATGATCAAATACCTCACCAAAAAAGACCTCCCACCGTAGATGTAACTCTGCAGAGAGGCAGTACCTACCTCATAGATGTGGTAGAGGGACGAGCCCTCATCAGGCCAATAGCGTTCACACTGCTTCTCCCCGTCCTCCACCAGGGCCGTCATCATCACTATCACCGTACAGCCATTTTCCCATACCATCTGCAACACAACACGCACACACACACACACACACGCACACACACACACACACACACACACACACACACACACACATACACACACACACACTCACACACACACACACACACACACACACACACACACACACACACACACACACACACACACCCTCACAAACTGGACTGGGCTGGCTAGTATATAACATATACTGGACAGGCTGTTATAGTACTTACTAGACATATACTGTATTATTGTATTATTATTATTATTATTATTATTATTATTATTGTTATTATTATTATTATTATTATTACTGTATTACATATAATTCAACTCTATAATGTGCCACATTCTGGACTGACATACAGTACTGTCAAATAATATGCTGAAATACTGTCAAAAATGGGTCAGAATATACTTTCTCCCAGCTCATCTCGCTACAACATCTTGTTGTGGGTTTATATCATTTTATACTGAGAATTGAAGTCTCTCTACAGTGAATCTAGCACTCAAGGACGGCCCATTTCCATGGGCCAAGATCTGTGGCACAGTGAATAATTCTGACTATGGACAGGGCCCATAACTTGTGCAATCACAGATTGCTTTGGAGACAATTGATTTAAGCTCTTTGTGCTTTATAAGTTTTACTCAATCTATTAAGAATTAATTAAATCCACGACAATCTACTATACATATAGTAAGTGCACACCACAGATAATATAATACAGTGTTATTCAATGTTGGCTTTTCATTGGTGTTCTCATGTTGAAGTGCTGTAAGTTCCACACACCTGCCAGAAGTCAGCGATGGTGTGTGCCAGCGGTCCCTGGGTTGCGATGTAGGCAGGCAGTCGAGGGTCGTGGTCAATCTAAGGGTTTGGAAAGAGAGAATATGAATGATCTGGGTAACACCCGGGTAACATTTGGGAGTGAAACACAAACTCAGTGCTTCTTATTTGTGGAACTATTGGAGTAGAAAAAGAAGACAAAAAATATTGAGGATCTGTGACTGTGACAATCTTTGATTAAAAAAACCAAAAAAAGCTTGGGTTAAAATGCCTAACATCACCAAGGGACGTGGCCTGGGGTGGTCCAGTGGTCTAGCACCGTGGTCTACAGTGCACATGCCCTGCTGACATGCCCTCTCTCCCTTCTTCTCCTTACTTTCTTGTTTGTCTTCACTATATCTGTCCAGTAAAATGAAAAAAGAGTGGGACTGCCCCACTCAGAAAAAAACAAACAAACAAACAAACAAAAAAAACATCACCAAGGGAACCGGCGGTGCTTACAATGGTGCTAGCGTTGATGTAGTCTTCTTTAGAGGAGTTGATCTCCGCTTTCAGCTTCACCCGTGAGTGATCGTCTGGAATATAACACAGGATTTAGTAACCACCCATGCTGTGGATGAAGATAAATAAACTCAAAGATAGGACTGAGATTGGACTGAAAGATCACTGGGAGATCACTAATCCTGAGAGATCTAGGACTGAAAGATATATAGAGCCGAGAGACACAATTCTCAGATATATAGAGGACTGGGAGATCGAGGACTGGGAGATATATAGTATAGGACTGAAAGCATGAGAACCAGAGAGAGGAGAACTCACAGGGCACAATGTCAGGGTTGCGGTTTTTCTCCAGGTTGCCTTCACCCTGAGCGACCGTGACGCTGCTGGGTTCAGCCTGGTAGGAGCACAGGGCCTCCCACTCCTTCTGCAGACGGTCCTTATTCTTCAGGTGGTCCTCCATATAGGCCTGGGCCCAGAAGGAGAGAGAGAGAGAGTGAGTGAGTGATTAATTTGGATTAAACTAACCTATTATCAACATCAATGCTGTTTTACTACAGGAACACATAGAATACACATATGTGTTGACTGAACACAATAAAGGTCTCAATAAGGACTTATTTCCACCACAATAAGACTTGTCCAATGCATTTCAAATGATGCGTTTCTGTGCTTCATGGCGGTCACCTGGTGCAATTTGAACCATTAGTCTAAAAATACGTCTTACCTTACCCCTCTCGAACCCCCACATGTTGCCAACACAGAGATACAGTGGGCTCAAGAATTATTGGCAGCCCTGACCAGCAATGCACAAACAATACTTAACAAACATTTATAGAGAAAGGGAATACACCAACATGTGCCAAATACTGTACTTTATTAATGTTTCAATGGAAACAACCAAAATCCTAACAATAATTTAATAAAAAAATTATTTCAACAAAATCAAGGTTTCAGAATTATTGGCACCCTTCACCTAGTACTTAGTGCAACCACCTCTGGCAAGGATAACAGCATGGAGTCTCTTCCTGTACTTTTTTTTTTACAAGGTTAAGGAACACATTTGGAGGGATTTTGGACCATTCCTCTTGGCATATCCTTTCAAGATCACATGAAGGATCACATTCTTGGGTTTGTGCTTATCAACTAACCTCTTAATTTTAATTTATTTAATTTATAATAATTTTTTTCTCTTCAACTCAGGCCACAGGTTTTCGATTGGATTGAGGTCTGGTGACTGAGATGGCCATTGCAGAACGTTGATTTTGTTGTCACAGAACCATTTCTGTGTGGATCTTGAGGTATGCTTTGGGTCATTGTCTTGTTGGAAAGTCCACCTACGGCCAAGTCTCAGCCTTCTGGCAGAGGGAACCAGATTTTCAGCCAAGATTGCCTAATACTTGGTGGAATTCATTATGCCATCAATCCTAACCAGTGCCCCAGGACCTCTGGAATTAAAACGGCCCCCAAACATGAATGACCCACCACCATATTTCACAGTGAGTGTGAGGTGTTTCTCCTTGTAAGCATCTCTGTTCCTACACCATTATTTTGTTTTCTTCATGGTGTTGACAAATGTGTGTTACCTAATTTGTATACCCTAGTGAAAGATGAAGTGATGTAATCACTCAATGCAGTTCCACATAGATAGAAATAAGTGGAATTTAATTCATGGTTTAATTTTGGTAGGTGTTATTTACAATAATCTGTAAGGGTGCTAAAAATTGTGAAACGTTGAATTGGACGAAATAGATTTTTAATTAAATCAGTAAATTATTTTTGTTGGTTCCAATGGAACATTAATATAGCACAGTGTTGTAATTTATCACATGTTGGTATTTCGAGTTTGTCTATAAATATATTGTTGATAATATTGCCTTTTAATGACTAAATAATTAAATTATGATTATATAATGATTGGAGCACTTTGAGCTGCAATGTTTGCAGGAAAAGTGCTATACAAATAAAAGTTATTATTATTATTATTATTACAGTATAGGATGTTCCCAGACTGACCAGGATCATGTGACCGGTGGAGATGTCCATGTTGGACTGGGCCGGCTCCTCGCTCCAGGACGGCGTGCTGCTGTGGGAGGATGGACTGTGCTGGGGGCCGTCGCTGAACTGGGACGACACGCTGCTCACCCGGGACGTGTCAGTCCCCCTGCGGCTGCCCGCGCCCACTCCCGCAGCCTCCTGGCGGCTGAACGACGTCTTGGCCGCCATGTGCTGACGGCACAAGTCCTAGGAAAACCAAAAGAGATATGTGACACGGTCTGGTGAAAAGGGCCGCGTGTCGGCGATTTTCTAGTCGCGCAAATGACCCAAAAGTGTCTTAAAATAAATAAATAATTGTTTTCCGTTTTTCCTCACAGTGGTGGTGTTTCCGGGCCTCTCCTACCTGGTAGTCAAAGTGGGTCTCAGCCCCTCCCTCAGGCCCCAGGCCCAGCTTCCCAGAGGCCAGCTGGTGGGCATGGTGTCTCAGACAGGCGATGGTGAGCGCCACCACCACCACTCCGCCCACGCAGGCCATGCCCACCAGGGTCAGAACCAGCCCACTGGTGCCCTCCCGGACCCGCGTGGCGTTAGGCAGCCCCCGGACATCGCTCCTCTGTGGAAGGACAGAGAGGAGGGGGAGAGGGAGAGAGAGAGAGAGAGAGGGGAAGAAAGGAGAGAGACAGAGAGGAGGGGGAGAGAGAGAGAGAGGGGGGGGGGAAGAAAGGAGAGAGACAGAGGAAAAAGAGGAATAGGATGGGGGAGGGAGAGAGAGAGAGAGAGGGGGGGGGGGGGGAGAAAGAGAGACAGAGCAATATGATGGGGGAGGGAGGGAGAGAGAGAGAGAGAGAGAGAGAGAGAGGGGTGTAGAAATGAGTAACGCAGAGAAAAAGAGGAATAGGACGGGAGAGAGTGAGAGAGAGAGAGAGAGAGAGGGGAGGAGACAAGGAAGAGGATGAAAGGGTTCTTTTTTACTCCATCACACAGATAATATGGAGAATATTATTCATTTTAGAAACTGGTAATAATAACTGCTAATGACTATTGATTAAATCATTGGATGTCAGCTCTTGTGCGGTCCCATAGGCAGTGTGAGGAGACTGCCCCCCCGCTCTCCCCCTTCTCTCTCCTTTGTCTCTCCCTGTGTTTATGTAAACACACTAGATGTCAGAGCCATCATCAGCTACTAATTACCCCCGGCGACACACACATACTTACACACACACACACACACACACACACATACTTACACACACATGCCGCCACGCGACAATCCCTCATCTACTTGCCGGAATAATTAGCGAGAGCCCCCCTTCCCCGCGACACACACACACACACACACACACACACACACACACACACACACACACACACACACACACACACACACACCACAGTCTCTCATGTACAATCACTGGCATAGAAACAATTAAGAAGAGCTCCCTCCTATGGCTGGGTTAATCACTCTGGAGAAAACCTCTGCCTACTGTTCTGCCCAGTCTACGCTCTGAAAGAGGGGGAGTGTGTCTGTGTGTGTGTGTGTGTGTGTGTGTATGTGTGTGTGTCTGTGTGTGTGTGTGTGTATGTGTGTGTGTGTTTGTGTGTGTGTGTGTGTGTGTGTCAGAGAGAGAGGGTGGGGGGCGGGAGGGGGGGGGGCGGTGGAGGGCAAGAGAAAGAGAGGAGAATTAAACACAGAGCAGGGGTGATATCACCCCTCCTGTTGACGTTGCCATGGCGTCTGAGAGCCTCAGTGGGGGAGGACACAGTGTCCGGGCGCTGCCATGGCAACAGGGAAATGCTCGGTGTAATGTGTGGTCTTCATGGGGAGAGAGGGGAGCCGGCGACCCTTCTAATCTCCAAACCAACCCTCTGGTCATTCAAACGGGTACATCCAGAGACCAACGTTTCCCCAAAGCTTTCATGGCTAAAGAAAATGAGCCTAGAAATGCACCAAGAAACCGATCTAGACCGATGCACACACACTGGAGATGCTGTTAAGTGTGTTAACTATGCCTTTGTGCATAGTGTTAACTATGCCTTTAAATACGATCATTCTTAGATCCCACATATGGTGCTGCTATATCAATCACGTTGTTCTCAATCATTTCTCCCCCAAAACACTGTTTGCATCAGAAACTGATGAACAAAAGTAGTAACTCATAGTTACTGACATTATCAGAGTGTGGCAATGGCTATGACTATGTCCCCCCAAATGTTTGGTCAAAAAAGGAGATGTAGTCAAATCTTCGACGGGGGAAATCGTCCAACACCTGCAAGCTAATTGAGCCAAGAGAAGGAGCCTTGAAGACTCTGAAGACTGAAGACTTAAATATCCAAACCCCACTCCTCCTTCTATCACTTCATCTACCCCTCCACCCCTCCACCCCTCCACCCAACCCTTTTCTCCATTCCTCCTCTTATTCAACCTCACCACCTCAATGACTCAGTGCCTTCCCACTCTCGCGTCGCCGTGGTCGGTGTACTCATAGCGGCATAATAGCGATCCAAAAACTTATTTTTGTTATGCTTGTTGTAAAGAAAATGTCTATAATGCATTGAAATGACAGTAAACTAAGATAATAAGATGGTTATCATAATTTTTCGTAATTACAGAAAAAGTAAATGACATTTCTGTCATGGCTTCCGCATTTTGGCCTACGAAAGAGTCGGAATCATGTCGTAATCATGTGCTACCAAGCGGACCAATCACAGTGCTTACGGTTGCGTAAGCACTGCCGCGTAGTTACATTTTTGGAGAGGTGCTGTGGGCTGTGGGCCTACGCAAGCCTACGCCGTCGATTTTACGCAGAAGCATAAATTGGGCTTTATTACTGGCATGTGAGCCGCACGTGAACACCTTAATGCCTACTGTAATTCATGCAAAGTAAAATTAACAATGTTGTTATCAGCCGAGAAAATGAGTTTAATTCAAGATTTAAAGGGAACTGATGTTTAGGATTGTATTTCAGTCTTCCTTTATATGCCATTAGGCTAATGTATGGTGTAATCATTCTAAATTGAGGCGTGATAAAGGCGAGATTCATTGTGATTCCCACTACTCAGGCTCCCGAAGAGCGTTTGCGACCGCACGTCTATTTCGGATAAAATACAGTCGATCTCCTCCTCAGTAAAGTCTTTCTTCTTTCGTTTGTCTACCATCGTGTGAACTTGTCAAAGGTGCTGCTCAATACCTCAGTCAAGCCTATTTATAGCACTTGGCTTAATTGAGCCACTATCACAGGGCGTAAATACAAAGCTCATTCACCTGCGTTCAATTTCAATTTCATATTTGTTATTTATAGACGGAAGTACGTACGACAGACGTACACAATTTTAAACAAGCGCAGCCCGTTTTATAAATAATGCTTACATCCATTTAGAAAAGTGTGCTTAGGTGCAAGTTAAAGATGACGTTCAAGTACTTTTTTATAAATGAGGCCCCTGCTGTCTCCAAAGACTCTCCTTCACCCTCCTCCTCCTCTCATTCCTACCCTATTCTGAGATTCTTTTTCTACCCCCTCAGGCCTCCATCTCTCCCCTCTCTCTTTCTCTATCACCATCTCAGTTCCCCTCCACTTTCTCTCTCTCTTTCTCTCATTATTTCATTCTCTCTTCCTCCCTCTCTTTCTCTCTCCCTCTCTCTCTCCTCAGAAGGCACTGGAATGTTGGGAAGCGTGTGAGTGGACTGTGTGGGACTGTCGGGGGGAAGAAGACGGGGAAGGGAGGGTGGGGTGGAGGGAGACGGGGGTGGAGGGAGAGTGGGGCTCCTCACCTGCTCCTCCAGAGGGGCCCCCCGAGGGAGAGAGGCGGGAGAGACTGACAGGTCTTTAGACCGGGGCAGAGGAGCAGGCAGGAAAAATGAGCAGGCTCCGGACAAGGGGACAAAGGGCCCCCCCACGGCCCACGACCAAGCCAGGCTTGACAAACACAGCCTGGGCAGATGGGGGGAGGGGGGGGTGGAGGTTGAGAGCGGTAAGGGTGTAGGGAAAAGGGGTGGGGGAGTCGAGGAGGAGAGGGAGGAGGGGGGGAGGGGTCGGTAAGGGGAGAGAGAGTGGAGGGGGTGGGGAAAAGGGGTGTGGGAGTCGAGGAGGAGAGGGAGGAGAAGGGGACGGGGGGGTGAGGAAGTGATAGGGCGTGGGGGTGAGGAGAAAAGGGATGAGGGCGGGAAGGGGTGATGGGGGTCCAGGGGCCGAGGGGGTGAGGAGGACAAGGGGACGTGAGGACGATTGGTGTAAGGAGCACCACAGTCTAGGAAAGGAAGCAGGAGGAGGTTTTCGGACAACCACTAGAAGACAGTTTTTGGGAAGTCTCCCCTTCGTCTCCACCCCCCCCCCCCCGGGGGAGACGAAGGGGAGACTTCCCAAAAACTGAATTCCCAAAGCTTCATACTAGCTGAAGTCATACAACTGTTCCTCTCTTTTGTGGCTGGGTCATAGCAAAAATAAATGAAGTACTACAAAGCTATGAAGCTTTCAGGACAAGACCATGCAGGTCCTTGTGGTTGGGGAAAGATGATAGTATGAGCACTATATAGAACAGACCACTATTTCAACGTACACAGTGCAATGCAACGCAGTGTAAACCGGCAGCAGAAAGCACGAGCGCCAAAAAAAGCCTTTCTAGGAGTAATGAAAGCAGACATTCCACACAGCGGAGTTAAAGAGATGCATCGTCCCAGGACCCTTTCAACCTCTGACCCCTGCTCAACCACTCACTCACCCACACAGAATGGGCAGATAATCCTACACACACACACACACACACACAAACACACGCACACACACACACACACGCACACACACAAACACACGCACACACACAAACACACGCACACACACATGCACGTACGCACACAAACACACACACACACACACACACACATCCCTCCATCTCTCCTATCGATCGACTGTTTGAAATAACGAGGAAAGAAGTGTTTTTCTATTGTTGTACTATTTATACAATGCCCTGTATAAAAGTTGGCATTCGAAATCCAACACAATTATTATGAGGTTAAAGTACATATTTTCTGCTTTTATTTGAAAGGAAATGTGTGTACATATTGGTTTCATCATTTATAAAGGACAACACATTTGTGACACGGTCTGGTCATTTCGGCCGCATGTCGGCAACCAATCAAAATGTTCAGACTTTCATTTTGAAGTACGGAAATACATTTCAACGTTGTTGAAAATCACAACACAAACTCGCTAGTTAAGGCAAAATACTGCAATGCAATGGATTTGGTGAGTAATCCCCACTGCTACTTAGTTAACTAGAACACTACTTTACATCAAGGCTGAAATATATTTACATTTTTAGAAAGAAAAGTCTGAACATTAAATCGGATGCCGACTTGCGGAACAATTGACCAGACTGTGTCACATTTTATACATAGTGAGTACCCCTATTTCCAGATAATTTCCCAAATGTCAGTGGAAACTGGATTGGAGGTAGGTGAAAGCAGTAGGCTTTAGTTCACTGGGATGAATGATCATGATGATAAATAATAAAATCGAGTACTATGCACTCCAATAAAATCAGTGAACTCAATAAAATCTATGACAATAAATGTGAGTGACAAATGTTAGGAGTCTGCAGGGGAGACATATGACATCATCGCAACCGTGTAACCACAGCAACCACCCCACCTGACATCACTATCTAAGGGGCAGAGAGAGTGGAGAGGATAAACAGAGATTCAGTTATGTAGGCATATCTTCTACATCTAAATGACATACTAATTGGGTTTGATGGTTTTGTTTTGATTGGATCACAAGCTTGATATCATGTCAAATATGTTTGATGTTTTAAATCACTTGAAAGGAATAGAGGTAGGTCTACCTCTTTATTCGGATAGCCGACAAACTGTCTCCAAAAACAGTAGCTAATAAACAAATTAAATGATTCTGTATCCCAATCTAAGAGCTATAACAAAGCTACTTATTCACATATTTGACATAAAACCCTTACATTTTTACTATTCACTGGCCTTATATTGTCATCATCATTTCAAGGTCATTCGCAATTTCATGTTCTATGATGTTCATTCTGAAGTCACGGTAATTCATGAATACAACTAATTGACTGTAAAACGAAGTGTAAAA
>NC_137677.1:41712485-41722485 GCF_963989245.1 Nansenia antarctica
CCTCTGAGCAGGCTGTGTGTTTGGACCTCTGAGCAGGCTGTTTGTCTGGACCTCTGAGCAGGCTGTTTGTCTGGACCTCTGAGCAGGCTGTTTGTCTGGGCCTCTGAGCAGGCTGTGTGTTTGGACCTCTGAGCAGGCTGTTTGTTTGGACCTCTGAGCAGGCTGTTTGTCTGGACCTCTGAGCAGGCTGTTTGTCTGGACCTCTGAGCAGGCTGTTTGTCTGGGCCTCTGAGCAGGCTGTGTGTTTGGACCTCTGAGCAGGCTGTTTGTCTGGGCCTCTGAGCAGGCTGTTTGTCTGGACCTCTGAGCAGGCTGTTTGTCTGGACCTCTGAGCAGGCTGTTTGTTTGGACCTCTGAGCAGGCTGTGTGTTTGGACCTCTGAGCAGGCTGTTTGTTTGGACCTCTGAGCAGGCTGTTTGTTTGGACCTCTGAGCAGGCTGTTTGTTTGGACCTCTGAGCAGGCTGTTTGTCTGGGCCTCTGAGCAGGCTGTGTGTTTGGACCTCTGAGCAGGCTGTTTGTCTGGACCTCTGAGCAGGCTGTTTGTTTGGACCTCTGAGCAGGCTGTGTGTTTGGACCTCTGAGCAGGCTGTTTGTCTGTGGCGCAGACAATGTCTGAGGCAGCGGGGCAGTGAGCGGGTGGGCACTCTCACACACCTCCCCAGGGATCACTCACCACCTGACCTTTGAAAGACGACTGAAATGTTCACGATCAATACGAAAGTCGAAACCTTGACTTTCAAGTCTGAGATTTGCCACAGAAAGCAAAAATAACTACAGTAAAATGTATGTGTGAATGGGTGAATGAGAGTTCATTGTAAAGCGCTTTGGGTTAAGGCGCCATTTAAGTGCAGTCTGTTAATCAGTCCATTTACAGATATGATTCACTAACCTAGTGGTGAATTGATTTGGTGAGTGGTGAATTTATTATTTAGTGATTCCATCACTAACAATAGATATTATGATTATTTAACTTTTTTTACTACATTTTTGGCATTTATCCAAAGCGACTTACACAAAATACATTTGTCCAAGTAAGTGAACCATCTATCCATCAGTCATCATAAGAAAAATGCATCTATGCTAGGACCAGGGGCCATTGGCAGTCACAGTGCTAGAGAAAAGGAATTATTATTATTATTTATTTATTTTAATTATTATTATTAATTTATTTATTTGCAGTAGAGAAACTCTACAGGGGGGTAGTGAGGATGAAAGAGGTTGTAGGGTTGTAGGAGGTATTATTGAATGCTATTGAGATCATTAGATCATGATGATCGAATGAAATGTGAATGATTGCATGAACTATAATAATAATAAGAAGAAGAATAACTTTATTTGTATAGCGCTTTTCCTGCAAACGTTGCTGCTCAAAGTGCTTTAATCATTATATAATCTTAATTGAATTATTTTGTAATTTAAAAAGCAATATTAAAAGGATGGGTTTTTATAATCTTAATTTAATTAAGATATAGATTGTATGATGGTTCCCCCCTAGTCTGAACTGTGTTAGGGAAATTGTTTAAATAGCAGGAAGTGAGGCTAGCAGGGAGGTAAGGGAATCGTTTTTTGACCACACACAACTCACACAACACAACTCACACAACTCACACAACACCAGGAGAGAGTCTGACTAACTCAAGGAGAGGAAACCATTTAAGGAAACTCAAAGAAAGACACTATAAAGTGAGACTGCATTGGAACGATATTTTGTTATTTTGTTATTTTTCTATTTTCTAAAGATGCCACTGGAACTGTGAATTTTTAAAGGAGAATACATCCATATTTTTGTTGCAATTCTACCTGGACTGGATATACGATTTTGTTGGTTTGAATATTTGGATGTGCGTCAAAACCCCTGCCTTGCCTGGATGGTGGTTACTACATTGTTTGAAGCCACTACAGAGGTCTTTAGGAGGGATAGTTAGGATGTAGCCTGAAGAGATGGGTCTTCAGTCTATGGCAGAAAATAGGATAGATTCTAGATATGTGGAAAATTTACAGTGTGGTCCTATGCTTGGTCCTATCTTCTTTGCTCAGTTTGAACACACAGCTGACAGATTCTGCAGTTTTCTGTAGAAAAACTTTCCAGGGATTAAATCAAACAATGTTTCAAAGTTTAATTAGAATTTTGTTTGCAGGGACTTTGAGGATTAAACATGATTGGAGGACAGAATAATTTAGCATACGAGGGCACTGCCAGACTTTTCTGAGAACAACAGAGGTCTGACTGATCTAACATGTCTCTCTCTCTCTCTCTCTCTCTCTCTCTCTCTCTCTCTCTCACACGCTCACTCTCACTCTCTCTCTCTCTCACACGCTCACTCTCACTCTCTCTCTCACACACTCACTCTCACTCTCTCTCTCTCTCTCACACACTCTCACTCTCACTCTCACTCTCCCTCTCTCACACTCTCACTCTCACTCTCTCTCTCTCTTTCTCTCTCTCTTTCTCTCTCTCTCTCTCACTCTCTCACTTTCTCTCTCTTTCTCTCTCTCTTTTGTACACACGCATGAGCATGCACACACACACACACACACACACACTCCTGTAGCTAGCGGAGCCTCACCGGCCTTCTCAGCCACGTCCTTGGCACTCAGGTTCTGAGGGTTCTGCCGGATCCGGAACGTCAGGGCTGGACCCACCACACTGGGACAACACAACACAGGAGGTTACCTTGGTAACACTGCACAACACTTTCACACACACACACACACACGCATGCACACACGCACACGCACACTCACACACACACACACACACACACACACACACACACACACACACACACACACACACACACACACACACACACACACACACACACACACAGTATCAGGTGTTCTTCTGTGGTACCTGATGTTGATGAAGCTGCTGGTGGTCAGATGGATCCTCTCAGCCAGGAGCTCCAGTAGTTTCACCCCATCATACAGACTGAGAGGACTGGGAAACAAACAGTGTGTTATCAACCAGCACATTCTGTGACAACAGCTGGTGAAACTGACAACAAGTCGCCAACCAATCAAAATTTTCAGACCTTTATTCTGAAAAATGTCAATAAATGTCAACGTTGTTGAATATCAATGACACACTCGCTAGTCAAGCCAAAACTAAGTAGTAGTGGGGATTACTCACCAAATCCATTGCGTTGCAATATAACTACCTAGTTAAGTTTAACACTACTTTACATTGTTCTCACAAAACATAAAAAATTAAAAATAATTTAAAAAGGCTCACAAAACAAGCTGTGTTAGTTGGCTAGCAAGTGTGTCGTTGATTTTCAACAACATTGATATTGTGAAACAAGATATTTCACTCATAGTACTTCTGTAGGCTTACAAGCATGCATGACAATGCAATGTGATAGCCATGCGACAAAAAGACTGGTGAGTGAATTGTCTTGCTTCACCCTAGTGATCTCTGCCAGTAGTTGCCCCGCTATTTGTTCACTACATCATATCTCTGACTCTACCTTAAGAACACCATCACCAAAAGACACATCCCAGCATGTACAACAACAGCCAGTTTTGGAGACTGTGAGCAGTAACAACTACACATTCACAAATGTTCCATGACTAGAACCAACCTCTGGTTCGTGACGATGTAGCCATATTCCTCCCTGGCTGTTAAGCTGTCCTCGACGGGGAGCCCGTTGGCTTTAGGACCAACGTAGCTCTTTTCCTTTTCCTCCACGTCCACCTCTGAGACCGCAGGCCCCTTGACCTTGAGGCCCCCTACTGGTGTCTGGTGAGGGGGACTGGTAGCGGGAGGCAGCGTGGGGGGGGCCACCTTCGGCTTAAGGGCAGAGGTCGGGGATGGGACAGGTGCAGGTGCAGGAGCGGGGGCTTTCTCCTCCTTGTCGGGCGCTACATCAGCGCTCTTTACCACTTGGGTCTATGTAGGGGGGGGGGGGGGGTCGTCAATAGAACATCACAACTATTGTGGAAAGTCTAGTATCTATATTATAATGTTGAACAACATGTGTGAATCGCGTCACATGCAATATTAACACTCGAACAGCCGTGCCTTTTTTACCTACTAAAAGAGCCGCCTCTTTACAATGCTCAAGCTGCTATTTACACACAACGACCACTAGTTGGGCGCTTGTAAATTAGCCTGCTTCCTACACAGAAAAGCGGCAAAATAGCTTTATATTAGCTTATCCTGATGTGATTTGGAAAATGTAAGGATACTGGGTGGTAGAACGCACATATCTAGAAAAAGTCATGAAAGGAGGGTTCTGAAATTTGATCGAGTGCAAAGATATAACATTCTTCTGTACTCACGGCTGTTCTAGTGTTAATGGTTTCTCTACTCTCATCTGACCATACCTCCTTGAGGGTGACCAGCTCTTTTTCATATGGATCTGAAAAAAACGAAGAAAAGAAGAGAAAGCTTGGTCATGGTTCTGATGAGTTGATGACGTGTTACGCAGACAGGGACGTGGTTTTTCCATAGCGACACCGAGGTTGTCTCCCTCCGGCCGTCCTTCTCCATGTGTCCTGTCATGTGATGTGTTCCATGTCAAGACGGTCTGTTCCCAGCACAAAGTATTGAGACCTCGACCTCACTGTTGATCTGTTTTTGTGTCAGTCCGTATTTTGTATACCTGCCTTCGTCGTCATCTCAGTAAAGACAACTTTTATTTTGAAATAAAGGTTCACAATGAAGCACTAGAAATGGTTGCTGCTTCACAGGAACGGCATTCACAATGTTTTATGGTGGTCTGGAAGACAAATGTGTCAGTCGAAGCAAAGCTAGCGAAGTGAGCATTCTCTATTGTTTCACAGTTTCACAACCCCTTGTACCCATAGGGGGGCGGCACATTTCGGTTCTTACCCCCAGCACTAGGACACCCCGATTCAGACATTCAATCACTAGAATCAAGCCCTTGAGTAGCCCCATCGAGTTGAATTGGGTGTGTTAGTGCTCTAGACTGCGACGAAGATGTGCCGTTCTGTGGGTCCTGCAGGAATGGAGTTGCTAACCCTGTGAGTATGGTAAACCTGGTGTGTGCTGGTAGTACTGGGACAGTATTGTATGGTGTGTCGGCCCTCTGGCCTTGTCTGGTAACCTTTGTTTGTTCTGGTAGGCTACCTGGTGGGCGGGACTGGAGCCCAATCAGGAGGATCCAGCACAGCTGTCTGGGTCTACTGATAGAGTTTAAAAGGCGCTCCAGTCCTCCAGTCTCTCTCTCTCCACCAGCACCATTACTTCTTTCTTATGTTACTTTACACCATACAACACCCTACTCACCATACTGCATTCACTCACTTACACTACTGACATACTGATTATCATACCCCATTGGATTATTGTCTTAGTTTGCCTAGGTTATTTCTATAAAATTCTTATTTATATTTAGTTTATATGGTGTGTGTCTCCATTTTTGTTATGGCCCAGAGCCAGGTCGTAACAATGGTACCTGAGTTGTCCACGCTCTCTGCCTGCATCAGCTGCAGGACCAGCGCCAGTCTGTACAGCTGCTGAGGGCTCAGGTCTCTGGGCTCCACGCCGTACTTCTCCAACGCCTCAGTCATCCTCTGCAAGATGCTCTCTACACACACACAAACACACACACACACACACACACACATACAAACACACACACACACACACACACACATAAGAATGAATGTGCGTACAAATACACACATATGCAGATGCATGCATGCACACATGCACATACGTGCACGCGCACATACACACACACACACACACACACACACACACACACACACACACCAGGTCAACAGTCAGTCTCAGGAACAGAACACACATTACACCTCAGATGATCTAGCCCTCTCTCACACCATCAGATTGGGTGTTGCTAATGGTTCAGTGGTGGAGGTACCACAGTATAGGGGCACCACACTCACCATCCAGCCCAGCCAGAGAGCTATAATCCTGGGGAACCTTCTTAGGTTGCTGCTGCTGCTGCTGCTGTCGGCCCGTCACCTGCTCCTGTAGGGTGTAGTCCTCTACATAGTCTAGCGGCAGGTCCAAGTCCTCGTAGTAGGGGGAGGCCGGGAGAGCTGCTGCCCCCCTGTGGCGGAAGGAGGGCTGCGCAGAGGAGAGGTAGAGGGAAATGGCGTCATGAAGGAGCTGGCGGTCCCTCTCCCTCTGCTTGGCCTGGGCTCTGGAGGAGGGTCGGGGGGGGTGGAGGGACCTCTCCACGTCCTCCTGGTACCTGTGCACCTGTAACACACACAGTGGGAAGTCAAGTCATTTTGGTAGAACTTCATATTTGAGTTGCAAATATGACCAATAACGTGCATTGACTCAACAACATTGTATGTTAACATGCTGTGCCGTAGCCCCGTTGGTGATTGCTGTGTTATCACTTAGCAATGGAAAGGGTTGTTTCACCTGTTAAACAATTATAAAAACACACAATTACCTGGGGAGGCTGGTGGAGGGAGAAATCGAAGGACGGGCTCATGGTATCAGATATGGGCAAAGACAACAACTAACTGAGTTTGTGTGGGTGTGAGTCTCTGAGTCATCATGCTCATCAGTGTTTATACAATAAAGCTTTATTTAGACACAAAGCAACTGACAGCTTGTATGAGGGTACCTGGTGGTAGGTGTAGGGGTCCATTGGGGAGGTCTGCATGCGGAGAGGGGACTGGGGCGCGTCTACGATCATATAGTCGGGGTAGTTGTCTGCTGGACCGACCCCAGACTTGGAGCTGGGGTAGCTCTGCTTGGTGCTCTGCTTGGAGGAGCTCTGCTTGGGTCTGATAAAAGGGGAGGACAAGAACTCATGTTTAATAATAATAATAATAATAATTCATTGTATTTATATAGCGCTTTTCCAGGAAAAACTGAAAACACAGAAACAACAGCAACAGACTGTTTACCAGTAGTCTTAACTCTTAAATCGACAGTCCCGTATATGGAGATGATGTCATTCTATATTTGTTTGCCTACATCATAATTCTGTATTGCTTAATTAGGGACTCATTGTAACAAATACCATAAAGTAGCTATCAAGGGATAACCCCAATTCTTTCTGTTAGAACATAGCTTGTTGATGTTGACTGTGGAGGTCTGCTGGTCTCCCTACAGACCGGTGGACGTGCTTACTGTGGGGACGTGGTCTTGAAGGGCCGAGAGGTGTGGGGGACACGACTCAGCTCTTTTGCTACGATGTACTGGGTGATGTCATCCTGCCAGGAGAGACCTATTCACACACACACACACACACACATACATACAGGCGCACACGCAGCACAGTGAATCACTGTGTCTGGTTGTTAGGGTAGCGTGCTATCTCACCTTGTAGCGACGGCCTAGGCTATGCATAGTGCTATGCGCAGTGAAGGTGAGTGGGTCAGTGAAGGTGAGTGGGTTAGCTCATCCTGTATCAATAGGTGTGTAACAGTACAGTACAGTATATGTTAGCATTTTAGCTCATCCTGTAGCATAGTGAATCCGTTTTTTCTGTCTGTTAGTGTGTTAGCATAGCACGTTAGCTCACCTTGTAGCATAAGTTGCTTAAGCACCTCCTGCATTCTCTTCAGGACAGGGACAGTCACCTGGTACTGGATCTGGTCCTGTTTGGAGGTGCGACACTGCCCAAAGAGCCCGTCTGCAACACACAGCACAGTCTGCTGTCAATGCTGTTCATCTCCCCACACACACACACACACACACACACACACACACACACACACGCGCCCATACCACACACACACACACAAACACACACACACACACACACACACACGCCCATACACACACACGCACACGCACACACACACTATACACCACCACCACACTTTATGAACACACCATAGCCCATCGACCTGATTGTAACACACACCAGCCCACACACTCACACAATAGGCACGTACATCTCCCATTCAACAGTATCCATATCACTGAACAGGCACACAGCGTTGGTGCTTTCATACTTACACACACACACACACACAGACACACAGGCACCCACGCACGCACACACACACACACACACACACACACACACACACACACACATGCACAAATGCACGGGCGCACACACGCACACATACTTAGTCATACCACCTCCGGGGCATACAGTCAAACTTACTGAGCTGTAACTGTAGAGAAAATGATTCTGCGGTTAAAAAAAGGCATATGCTGCATTGATCTCTGAATAGAAGAATGAGCTTATGAAGTGAACCCAGCCCCCTCTCCTTATCCCACCATGACAAATGCCTAAAGACATGAGTCACTGCTAATAATAGGCCAGGAAGAGAACGGAGCTGGCAATGGAAGAGAGAGAGGGGAAGAGATGAGGGAATATTTCTGTGAGAGCGATTGTCTTAGAAGCAGTGAGTGGGTTTCTGTCTGCGTGAAATGAACAACGAAAACATGTCAAGTTGTTGGAACACTCATTTCAATTCAACTTTAGATATTGGCAAGAGACTCAAAACAAAAAGGTAATGGGAGATCAAAGACAAATTTGTAATTTTATTTATGTTTTATTTATTTAGTCTGAGTCTTTTTTCCTGGTATCTTAGTTATTGTATCTATATATTTGTTATAGTTATAGTTATAGTTATCTATATATTTGTATATATTGTAAATATTTGTATATGAATTTACTTGTTTAAATCTTATAGTAATTCTTATATTATTTAGTTATTTAGTTTATCTTTGTTTATCTATGCCCCTTGGATTGTATGGTTCATTCTTGTTTTATTATGTAGTTTATATTATTGCTGTGTGTTTTATTTATTATTATTGTTATATTATTGTTTTTATGCTGTGTGAATATGTCAAAGCACTTTGAGCTGCAACATTTGCAGGAAAAGTGCTATACAAATAAAGGTTATTATTATTATTATTATTATTATTATTATTATTATTATTTTACGTCAACCATGCTAATCAATGTATGCAATATAGCCAGAATCCTAACTCGCACTGGTACCATGTGTTCATATAGTGTTCATATAGTGTTCCTTTGTCAGATAGTGTTCCCAATTTCAAATGCTTTTTAAAATTATTATTATTATTAATAACTACTTCAGTAATGAGGGTCAATCGTGTTATACCCTTGTTCATCACATTTCTAAAATATCAGAACAGTGATGTTGATATTCCCATTCCCATGATATTAAGCACTTTAGCTTAGCTGTATGGAAATAACGATGTGTTCAAAATACACATATTAATCTGTAAGAAGTTGCTGATGCTTGCAGGTGACATAATTATTCATCGCAACATGTGTAAATATGATATCATTCCAGTCAAGAAATTGTGATTTGTTTCTGTGTTAATGTCACGACGCCTCCTCCGTGACTTCTGCCTGTGACGCCAGCATGTTGTGGGAGTGTGTCTTTGGTGGTCGGTCTATCTATTTGCTTCCCTTCCCCCCCTGCCCTCTTTATCGCTCTCTCTCTCTGCACACTTACTCATCGTCGATAACCAGCTTGCCTGTCATCTCCTCCTCGTCACTACGACAACCCTGCACCTACAAGCCAGTCACAGCCGGATTGCTGGTGCCCTACACGGTTTGTCTATGTGCCGTACTTCCAGCTCAGTAGACATGTTTAGCTTGCCTGCTTGTCTTACCTGTCTGTCAGTGAGTTGCCTGCCTGTCTACTTGTGACTTACACCTTTACTCCTTGTCATCCAGGAACAGAGGGGCAGCAACACTATCTGACAGGGGCACATATAATTACCAGAGTAACAATGACACGACTCTGGTTTAGATCAATCTCAGTAAGACAACTTGACTGTCCCTGAATAAGCAACCTAACCCTTTCATTAAGAATATTCTCAATTTAGAGGAATCTATTGGACACACCCTACACCCCACACATCCTAGTCAAACCCCTCCTCAAACAGGATTTATCTGATGGGCACATACGTTAGGATGTGCAGAGAGAGGGGGAGTTCTGGACATGGCTGAGTTAAGCTTCCTCCCTACATACAATATACAGTATGTGAATTAGCAGACACTTTTAGCCAAAAGTAATGGACAGTACAGTGCGTGCATACTGCAT
>NC_137677.1:41727485-41779985 GCF_963989245.1 Nansenia antarctica
AAATATGACTGCATGGTTAGTTGAAAATGAACCAGTTGATTATATGAAATTCGGCGACTAAAAACATCCAGTAATGCTGGTTGAATGGTAGGCTACAGTATATGTAATCATTAAAATAACGCTCAAATCGTTACATATATAGTCTAATCTAATAGATGTTTATAATAATGAACATGTACTGGTTAGATTCATAAAAGACACATGACCCTCCGTTATGTTGGTCTATCGCGGTCCACACTGTATAACACTGTCTGGGTCCCATTGATCAACTATCGCTGCTGCCTCCTCCGTCTCCCCCATCAATACATCCCCGACACCAAATCCAACATCTTACCGTATTTGCTTGACATCCCAAGCTGGTAGAACACGGTCATCAAACACAAAGATCGCCATAGCTTTGGCTGTTGCATGGTAGACAGACACCACCCTGAAGGCTAATGATGGATATTCAGATATACAATTTATTCCCAGTTCCCTTGGATGCGATTTAATTCCTCATGTTGTCTCTCCGAGCTCCGTGCAGACGTCCCCCTGCGCCTCCCTGTACAGTCCAGGTAACACAAACCTGGGCTAAAGTGCATTAACTTGCTATTGGTTTTTTTCGCAGAAGGGGGGCAAAAGACACACACACACACACACACACACACACACACACACACACACACACACACACACACGCACACACACGCACACACTTACGACACTCAAGACTCTGGAAAGGCTGGAGCGGATCTGGAACGGGACTCTCTCCATTCCTGTCTCTGTCTCTCTCCCGCAATATATCAGGCGGAGACCCGCAGTTACGTCATTGAAAGACCCTTAGAGACTTCTCTAGATGTTTGCAGCGCAAGACGCACTCAACCAATGAAACTGAGCTGTTCTTCTGACGCTCAAATAATTTCAGACAGTGGAAATGTAGAATGAGATTCCTTCATTGCATTGATTTATGATTTATGAACAGCATTTTTCTTTCTGGGCTAGGCTATATACCTACTCTTGCAAGAGTAATAGCCTACATACATAGTTCTTCAGTTTGTCCCTCTAGGTCTAGGATAACCCTTTTGAAGAACCACAAAACAGGGTTCTACTTGGCACCATAACATGTTAACCAAAGGGTTCTTTATACAGTGACAGGTCAGGTCACCCTTGTTGGTTCTAGGTAGAACCTTTTTTTTCTCATAGTGTAACGTGGTTATGTGGAAACCTGAGATACTACATGTAGCCTATGTGATGTGTGCTTGTTAGTGTTTAAGAGCCAAGGGAGGTACTAAGTATCTCCAGAGTATACATTAGAGTACACCACACCACCTGAGTAATCATGAAAGGAATTAGGACGAACCATGCACCTTAAACCTACAACCTAAACAATGACACATGGATACAAAGGATACAAACAGATACAAAGACGGTTCATATTGCTCACGTGTGCTGCCTATCTAATATCTAATAGACTAGTATGTTTCCTCCTGTAGCACTACAGTAACGTGGGCTGTGTGTAGAATCATCATGGCGGCAGTGACACCTAGTGTCCACATGGCTTTACTGCATACAAAGTCTCCTCTCCCACATGTTGTGGAGGAGTAGGTGGTCATAATGGAAGAAACAGTTCTGGAACTGTTCCAGAATCAGTGCAGAGTTTGGAAGAGAGTAGGTAGTCAGTCACCGACTCATGATGTTCACAGTAATAATAATTATAATTATAATAACAATTTATTTGTATAGCGCTTTTCCTGCAAACGTTGCAGCTGGTTGCAGTAGGGCATGATGTTCACAGTCGGGCTGACATGTGCTATACAAATAAACTTGCCTTGCCTAGGGCTTCACACAATAACCCCCACAGTGCCAGAGCATTTTGTTCAGAATCACAATTAAATCACACAATGTGTGATTGGGCAGTGGTTGAGGAAATGAAAATACTGCAACCCCCCCCAAAAAGTGGCTTATTGTTGATGCCTTGTAAGCGATAGCTTTCAGATTAGACTGGAATGGGGAGGGCCAGTTATCATGCTGGAAAGACGTCCTGTGTATCATGCCGATATGATGACATTGATTACATTTTTAGCATGTTGTTATTAGATTGTGATATCAGAGTGAAAATAAACAGATCATATTTCCATTTGTAAAAACAGCTCTCATAAAGTTGTTTATGCCTCTGTGACACATGTACTCATGTAGTTGTGATCTATTTCATCTTTCTCATTCTCATCCCTTCATTTCCCGGTTACACACGCTCACTCTCGTGTGCTGGCTCACCTCACTGGCATGTGTGTATGTGTGTTGGTGTAGTTGCTTGGCAGCCGGGGTGAGTTTTAGACTGATGACCCCACCTAGCACCACCCACGTCTCCCCGGCACCTCCCCGCACACAGTGTCAAATGTCATGGCATTTCCACCATCTATCTCTCTCTCTCTCTCTCTCTCTCTCTCTCTCTCTCTCTCTCTCTCTGTCTGTCTGTCTCTCTCTTGGTATGTCTCTCTCTCTTTCTCTCTCTCTCTCTCTGTCTGTGTCTCTCTCTCTCTCTCTCTCTCTCTCTCTCTCTCTGTCTGTCTCTCTTTTTTGGCCCCCCACCCCTTCCCTTCTCACTGCACAAATCACACACCACACCCAAGCCTCCACACAGCAAACATCACAGGCTGACTGGACTCAATATCAGCCCCCCAGATTTCCCAGCATGCTTTTGTCCTGTTTCCCCACCTGCCCCACATTCCGCCGGGAACAACCCTCTCCAACCCGGAATACCAGTCTGGAATACCAGCTGGGCCTGTCAAATGGAGGAGTTATGGCTGGGGATTATGTGTCCGTGCTGTGAAGGAGAATGGTTGTAAAACGTTTTACATTCAGACCCAGACTCTGTTAAAGAATGGTATACAGTATTACGGTTGCATTAACACCATGAGGATATAGCCGTCCATGTTGTGTCAGAGCCAACGTTTATAATAGAGTCATGGCCTCTCTGCTCCCAACAAAGAACTGGAATGTATTCGATATCGATATATATTATAAAGGCCAGGTAGGTAAATATATAAGACTATGGTCACAGAGGGACTAGAAAGGTCCACGGAAGCTAAATTGGGGGATGGAGAACTGGAGCAGAGGTCAGTTTGTGTGTCTGTGTTCAGGGTCTCCAGGCAACAGTGGCCCCACATATTCTGTGATCTCTGGCTCCCAGGTGGGAAGTTTCCCCAGGGAAACTCCAGATTAAAGATTTACATAAATCCATCCACCAGGCGCGTCTTTATTTAGGACGGTATGATGTCCTTCTCTATATCACCGTCTCAAACATCAAAACATCAGTCATGAGAAATCCCCCCGCATGATTTACGTTAGATAAACTACCCTTAACAGTGTGTCGAGTGATTCGCTTTGTCAAACCTGAACAAAAATACCTTTTACATCTGAATCTTGGCTCACAAAGTTAGGTTATAAAGCTACTACTTTTATCCGTGTTAGTATACAGCAAACATGAAGGTTGTTGTTGTGGCATTGGAGTTTATCTCCAGGTCTGGATGAGTCTAACGCAGCACTTTTCCTTGGCAGTGAGCAGCACGTCCGTCCGGTCCCGACACCCTAGGCCTCCGAATTTTCCAGGCATAATGTGGGCCAAAAGGCTTAAAGCGCTGGCCGGGAGCCCCCCTGTTCATTCAGCAGACTCGTACCAGGGTCAACTCACTCCACCACCAGGGGCGGGTGGGTTGATGGTGAGGGGGCTGGTTGGAGTGGTGGGGGGGTATGGATAACCTTACCTGATATACCTGGGGTTATACATGGGGATAGTTCCTTAAACTTGACTGAAAAAGATTTGACTGAGAGCCAACAGGTATATAGCATTAGAACACTTGTCATAAGACAATAGTGACTCTCTTAAAGGGGCAGTATGGGATTGAAGCAACAACATAGTGGTCTCCCCAAGACTCCTTTTGCTGAGGGATGGGGCTGGAGAAATGTCACCACTCACAAATCATAAATGCAGCTATGGAAGCAAGAAATGACCATCCATGAGATTAATATAGTTTTTAATGTCCTGAAGCTGTGTTTTACAATTACATTGTTTACAAACAATGGAATAAAACAAGCATATCTTTTTGGTTCTGATGGGATAAGAAAATTGAACTCAGCTCATGAAGCATTATAAGTTATATAAGATAGCTTTGCTATCATTCATTTAAAATTAAAAAAGAAGACTTACAGAACACAGAATTACAGAACATACAGTATGTCCCTGATAATAAAACATTACAGAGCTCATACACATTCAAAATATGTTACAATGACTTACTGTGTATTTGTTAAAACTGTCAAAACTTGGCTCAGCTTATTCATTTGAACTATACAGGTGTCAAAGGAGAGTAGGAACACACACTACCCTGTCAGTATGATGCGCTGTTTCAGAACGCAGGATTGTGTCAGAATGGGAAAGCTGTGGTAATGCCTTCTCCCATACACACTGGAGCATACAGGCCTCTCTCTTCCACAGCAGGGGAACGTGGATCTTTTGACAAACAGTAAGAAACAGTCAGGTTGAATCAGGACCTGGGACAACCAATAGCTACTGTAGTACACAAGAGTGATTTAGAAGTGATTTCCTTGAGCATACATGTCTCTGTAGCTTCTTCTTGCAGACCAGTGATAATCCAGTAATCATTGTTAACTCTATGCTATGTAGTATAGTAGGTTTATTGTGAATGAGTCAACCTCCAACTTCGGACTTAGTATTGGAAGATGAGGCGCGACACTATTATAAGAATAAAATGTATTAATCAAGTTTAAAAAGGAAGACAAAATAATTAGAGGAAAACATAATACAGCTGGTATGAAAAGGTTTATTTACCACTTCTGTTAGGTCCACTCTTATTCCCATAAGCCACTGGGGCATTGGACTGCTGACAGAGTTCACACTGGAAGGCTAAGAATAGCAGTGACATCAGTAGCAGGTGAACAGTAACACTCGTGCTCAGTCATTACACACACACACACACACACACACACACACACACACACACACACACACACACACACACACACACGCGCGCGCGCACACACACACACACACACACACACACGCGCGCGCGCACACACACACACACACACACACACACACACACACACACACACACACACACAAAACAGTTGCTGGTTAAAACTCGTCTTGACATGATCCACATTCTATTCCAGTCTAGTCCAGTTGTCCATGATTGAGTTTTTATTTCCTGGATGGATTGGCAGCACTTATTATAACAGATGATCTTCTTGAGAATTGATAGAGTAATGTCCCTTCTAGTCACTGAGTCAGTGTTTAGGCTGTGACCCCCTCTCTCATACCTACTCATACCAGATATCTATGACGGTGCATCATGCATCTGATGAGAGAGTGAGTGTTCACTATCACTGTTTTGGGATGCTAGGATGCTCGTTATCTTGAAGAAGGCAACCAGCCAACACACTGAGCGTGGCTCATGTTTCTTCTTCTATTTAATGTCATTAAATCAAATGGGAGAATTGTAATAATTCTATTGTTTTTAACTTTTAATGTTGGGGGGGAATCAGTCACATTTATGAAATGAAGGGTGTTATTCTTATTCCCAGTCACTCTTCAAATGACCAATGAGGGAAAAGCAGAAGCAGGGTCCATTGTAAAGACATTGATTTCTTAATGAGAACATTTGGATGATGGGTTTACAAATGATCGCTATGGATTGGATCGTTTGCAGACCCTTAACTCAGGGGTAGTGACTGAATGACATACTGCTGTCTGTGTCAAGTCCTTGTCATCCGTAATGAACTGACATGTAATTGCTTATCATAGTATGACATTGTTCTATTGGGGGGGCAGCAAATACATTACAGACACACAGACACGGTCTGGTGAAATGGTCCGCGTGCCGTCAAGTCGCGCAAATGACCAAAACGTTTATTTTTAAAGGTGTTTTCCAAGATTTAGTGTTGAAGAGCCCACTCAATAAACAACAGTTTTAGGATCACTAAATACTTACAATTTGTGAATTGGATTCACTGTATCTGCTGTCCTGCTTTGTGGCTACTGGGTTAGTGATACATGGCTGGTAAACAAACGTACGTTTTAGTGTTCAAAAGCAAGGACTGTGTGATCATCTAATTCTGTGTCGTTATGTGTTTTTAGCATGTTGATGTTCTATCATCAACATGTTGTGATGTGCTAAACATGCAGTTAGATGTTCATAGCGATGTTCTTTCTTAGCTGCTAGGTAGCTACCAACGCGATGATAGCAAAGTGTTTTGATTCAGAGCGATTTCCTTGTTATTTTTTCGTTATTTGGTTTGAGGTGTACCAGCATTCATATGTGACACCTGGGGCCTCATTTATAGAAAGTACTTTGATCAAACTTACCCGTGTCGTACGTAGAAAACCACGTCAAAGTAGTGATTTATACAATTTCAACGTGAGTCAATTTGACCGTGGAAATGATCGTAGCTCTACGTCGAGTATTGACCTTGCGTACGCACATTACCTACTGGTGGCGGAAAAGCTGAACTCCTTCTACGCCCGGCTCTCCAGCTCTCAGCAGCCTCACCCTCACAGAGCATGAAGTGAGACGCGTGCTGAAGGCGGTGGACCCCAGGAAAGCCTCTGGGCCGGATGGCGTCCTGGGACGGGTGCTGAGGGACTGCGCCGACCAGCTGGCCGGGGTTTTCACCAACATCTTCAACCAGTGCCTGTCCCAGGCCACCATCCCACCCTGCCTGAAAACCTCAACTATCATCCCAGTCCCGAAGAAAAGCACGGTGAGCTGCCTAAACGACTACCGCCCGGTGGCACTCACACCAATCATCATGAAGTGCTTCGAGAAACTAGTCCGGGCCCACATAGTCACACGCCTCCCGCCCAACCTGGATCCATACCAGTTCGCCTACAGAGCCCACAGGTCCACAGAGGACGCCATCGCGACGACTCTCCACGCCACTCTATCCCACCTGGAGAGGGGAAACAGCTACGCGAGACTGCTCTTTGTGGACTTCAGCTCTGCCTTCAACACCATCCTTCCAGACAGGCTAGTGACCAAACTACTAGACCTGGGACTATCACACTCTATATGTGCATGGATCAAGGACTTCCTGTCCGACCGCCCCCAGAGGGTGCGGGTGGGCTCCCACACCTCCACAGCCCTCAGACTCAGCACTAGGTCCCCCCAGGGCTGCGTGCTAAGCCCCATCCTCTACAACCTCTACACCTACGACTTCACCCCAGTCCACCCCAGCAACTCCATCGTAAAGTTTGCAGACGACACCACCGTGGTGGGCTGCATCTCGGGGGGGGACGAGGCGGCGTACAGGGATGAGGTAGAGCAGCTGAGCAAGCTGTGCAAGATTAACAACCTGCTGCTGAACCAGTCAAAGACCCAGGAAATCATCGTGGACTTCAGGAGGAAAAAATCTGAGGTCCAGCCCCTGCTCATCGACGGAGAGAGCGTGGAGAGAGTCTCAACCCTCTGATTCCTGGGGGTGCACATACAGGATGACCTGTCCTGGAAGAACAACACAGCAGCCACCATCAAGAAGGCACAACAGCGGCTCTACTTCCTGAGAGTCCTCAGGAAGGAACACAACACGCAGGAGATACTGGTGGCCTTCTACCGCTGCGCAGTGGAGAGCATCCTCACCTACTGCATCTGCAACTGGTTCTCCAGCTGCACAACCGCAGAGAGAAATGCGCTACAGAGAGTCGTGAGAACAGCCCAGAAGATCACCGGCGCCCCCCTCCCCTCTCTGGAAGAGCTGTACAACACACGCTGCCTCAGGAAGGCCTCCAAGATCTCCAGAGACCCATCCCACCCTGGGTACGAACACTTTGCCCGGCTGCCCTCGAAACGGCGGTACAGGACCATGGCCGCAAGGACAAACAGACTGAAGCTCAGCTTCTACCCCAGGGCCATCCAGGCCCTGAACACAGCAAAGACCTAGGTTCTACATTTACATTTTTGGCATTTAGCAGACGCCTTATTCCAAAGCGACTTACAATCAATACATTTGAATACTAAGCATGTGAATCAGCAGTCCACTATTCGTTGCAGGAAGAGTACTCTAGCTCAGGCCCGGGGCCACTGATAGAAGGAAAAACCTTCTCCCTATTATCGCCTTCTACTAAAACGTTTTTATTTTATTTATTTTTTTACTGGAGAAACTGAGAAACAGTACAAGGGGGGCAGTAGAAGTTCTTAGGGACACAGTAAAGGGGAAAGCGGGTGTCTTTAGGAGACGTAGTGGTGAGGGTCGGAAGATGTCTCAGGAGGAGCAGTTAAGATGTAACCTGAAGAGATGGGTCTTCAGTCTACGACGGAAGATGGGTAGTGACTCTGCCGTTCTGACAGTCGTGGGGAGCTCATTCCACCAGCGGGGAGCCAGTGTTGTGAAGAGACGTGATCGGGCAGCCCGACTGCTGTGTAGAGGAGGTGGGGCCAGTCGGCCAGCCGAGGTGGAGGAACGGAGTGAGCGGGCAGGGGTTTGGGGGGTTACCATTTCCTTCAGGTAGGCAGGGGCTGTCCCTTTAGCTGCCTGGTATGCAAGCACCAGGGTCTTGAATCTGATGCGAGCTGCTATCGGGAGCCAGTGCAGGGTGCGAAGGAGAGGGGTGACATGCGAGTATTTGGGGAGGTTGAATACCAGGTTCTGGGCCCTGGACAGTCTGGACGGATTGATGGCAGCTGCTGGATTGAAAAAATCAGGTGTAGTGCTGAGGCAAAAATGTGTACATTTCAAGCCTGCAAACTGCGACACTTTAAATGAATGTGCAATAACACTATGTGCAATATGACAACCCTAGTCGTTTTATCTGTACAGTATAGTATAGTGGATAGTGTACATAGCCTTCATTTATGTAAACCAGCTCCTTTCCCTTCTTTTTTTCTATTATTTTTTTTTCTTTCCTAGCACCAGGGGAGCCACCCCTCCCAAATGTCGTTGTTTGGTACCTGTACTATAGCAATGACAATAAAGACCATTCATTCATTCATTCATTCATTCATTCATTCGTTATTACAGGCATGTGAGCCGCACTGCCTAGTGTAATTCATGCAAGTGGCTCGTAATAAAATGAACGATGTTGTTATCAGCCGAGAAAACGAGTTTAATTCAAGATGTTTATGATTGTATTTCAGTCTTCCTTTATATCCCTCCAGAGCTGTCTATCTCCCCTTCAACATGCCTAGTGCGTTCTACAATGGACCTTGCCCGGCCACGCGCTAAATTATACTGGGTTTTCTCCGGTGTCTGGGAGTTCGCAAAGGGAGTTATGTTTTCAATGTCACCTGATAAGAATAAGACCATTATATTATTACAGTATAAGCAGCACTCGAGTTGAGGGGGAATGAAATAAAAACGGTCAAAATCATCCCCATTCTAAAACTGCCATCCCCCCTTTTCATCCATTATGTCATTTTATCAATACATGTGGTATTACTGCTATTTCAAGGTGCGAGGGGGCACGCACACATGCAATGACATGCTTACCAAGTCACTGACATTGAAATCACTGACGCTGTGGGGATGCTAAAATTGTCCTCATATGATCAAATCCACCACCTCACCTGATTTTCTTTTACAACTTGAGTACTTAGTATAGGCATTTGCCTGGTTAGTTGTCATGACCAAACGTTACAAATGCAACTTACCGAGAGAAGCCACCCTACTCTGCCCTCTCCTGCTTCCAGACGAACGCCTACCCTATATCAGAGCACTTGGCTTAATTAAGCCGCTATAATTGAGCCGCTATCACAGGCGTTAATACAAACCTCATTCACCTGCGTTCATTTAACCTGCGTTGGTATTTATAGAAGGAAGCACGTACGCAATTTGAAACAAGCGCAGCCCGTTTTATAAATAATGCTTAGGTCCGTTTAGAAAAATGTGCTTACGTGAAAGTCAAAGATGACGTTCAAGTACTTTTTTATAAATGAGGCCCCAGCTGGTGAAATCAAAAAACAGTGAATTCAATCAACAAATTATAAGTATTTAGTGATCGTTAAACTGTTGTATATTATATCGAGTGGGTACTTTAAATTGCGTGTTATGAAAAAAAAAAGAAAAACAGATATTGTCGACACAATTTTCACTTTCACTTTTCAACCCCTTCGATTCTGCGGGTGGTTTGTGGTTTCACCAGCGGGCGACACATATAAGCATCTTCTTCAAGCTTACAATCTGCACTTTCATAATCTGTAAAAAAAAAAAAAGACCTTGCCCTACTTGGGGACTTTTTCACCACCAAACCCTGTCACAATTAACATTACAAACATTACAGATACAATGTTACAACAAGGACAATAATGATCTGTCAATAATAATAATAAAATAAATACTCGTCAACCTCGGCACTGACATGGGGCTGGACCCGCCCATGGTTGTGCCCAGGACTCAGATGGTAGCTGTGTTTCATCAGTTCACACGGAGTGAAGGGTCAGGGCTCAAGGCCAGAGAGTAGCCCAGCGGTGAATCACAGTCTCATGGCCGTCTGGGGGTACCGCCCATTCATCTCCTTATAATGGCGTTCAGGGAGATAATATGGCTGCCTCTGCCCTGTGTCACTGGCACTGTGGGCCTGTGGAGAGCTGCTACTTCACTCTGCCCTTCTGGTGGATGCACACACACGCACGCACACACACACACACACACACACACACACACACATACACACACACACACGCACACGCACACGCACACACACACACACACACGCACACGCACACGCACACGCACACGCACACGCACACACACACGCACACACACACACACACACACACACACACACACACACAAACAAGCCTGAAGTGTATGTGAGCAGATCAGAGGAGACCTGTCACTGGTATGAATAAAACCACACTGATAGATGACCTCTAAAAGGCAGCTGGGTGACTGAGACCTACTGTACCCTTGTTACGTAACAAAGGGTCAATGGTAAACCTCCTGGCACGGATAGTTGGAGAGTTTAGAGAAAAGTTCCCTCATCAGAAATGTTTTAGATTTTCTAAAAACATGGCTTTGAAAGATCAAAGCCCTGCAGATGCCTGATACCTGATACCTCCACTAGATATGACCTATTTCTGTCCTCTAATGAAGACATGCAGGCGGATCATCATCGTAAAAGCGACGAGGCAAACATTCTCCACCCACAGAGCCACCCACGCACTCCGGGAATCCTTCAGCTAACCAGCTACACCCCACACACCCCTCCATCCCCACTCTGGCAACCCACCATCAACTCCGTTACCCTCCACCCTAACTCTTGTTACCCTGTTACCCTAACTCACCCTGCACCAACTCAAACGGAATTCCCACCCTCACTCTGGCAAACCCTCCTCTATCACCCAGCTTCCCCTACACCCCGCTTTGGCAACCCCCTCCACCTTGCTACCCTCACTCTTACGGGCCCCCTCCACCAGTTCAAACCGAAACTCTCCCATTCTGGCAACCCATCCACCTCCCACCCACACACCTCCGCCCTGGCAACTCATCCACTCAGTGACTGGAAACCAGACCCTGTAACAGCTGAATCAAAGCCTGGTCATAGGACAGAGTAGAGGCGGGCCGGGGACCGAGAAGTGACACGAAGTGAGGGAGGGAGGGAGGGAGGGAGGGAGGGTGGAAGGGAGTGGGTGGGGCGACACTACAAATAGCAAGGACCCGGGGATCACAGCCCTTCATTTAGTCTCCCACCTCCCAACCAACCACACCAGTTCATCCAGCCAGACCTCCACAGGAGAACCTTCCACCATGAGCAAGAGCTACTCCTCCTCCTCCACCGCCCACTCGGCCTCCTCCTACCGGCGCACCTTCGGCTCCGGCGTGGGCGCCAGCGCCAACATGTCCAGCATGTTCTCCGGCCGCGGTGCGGGCGGCTCATCCGGCTCCCACATGTCCTCCAGAGTCTACGAGGTGAAGAGCTCTCCAGTCTACTCGGGTGCCTCACGCTCCTCGTCCAGCGCCTACGGCGGCAGCGGCGGGGCCGTGATGCGCTCCTATGCCGGCATGGGCGAGAAGCTGGACTTCAACCTGGCCGACGCCACGAACCAGGACTTCCTGAACACCCGCACCAACGAGAAGGCCGAGCTGCAGCACCTCAACGACCGCTTCGCCAGCTACATCGAGAAGGTGCGCTTCCTGGAGCAGCAGAACGCCACGCTGACGGTGGAGATCGAGCGCCTGCAGGGCCGCGAGCCCACTCGCATCGCCGACATGTACGAGGAGGAGATGAGGGAGCTGAGGCGCCAGGTGGAGTCCATGGCCAACCAGAGAGGCCGCGTGGAGGTGGAGAGAGACAACCTAGCGGATGACTTGCAAAAACTCAAACTCAGGTGAGAGACGTCAGGAGAAAGCGAGAGCGAAGTCGGTCCGAACACTACGCTCTCCAGTTTTCCGAAATGTGCTTGTGAACCAACAGCCGTTTCATTATTTGAGCAATGGTGATATCATAGATCTCAGAATGACAGAAATGTAATTGGGGTTTTCTTATCTATCTTTTCGATATGACTATTACTGTATTTGAGATTCATGGTGGAACAGATGATGTCTATGGACTAGATAACACAGTTTAGTCTGTAGTCCTCCCTATCTAACACCAGAATCACTGCGTCAGTGCACTGAGTTCTGGAAACTAACAGGGACAGAGAATAAACTCTCTTGCCTCCCTCCTGGATGTGCAGTTCCTTGAAGGGCCTTAAGAGGTGCAAACATTGGGCATTGTACTTTACTGTACAACAATATGACTAATAATCCTTATTCTTGTAATCCAATATCCAATATCATCAATAGTTTATTACAGCATGATTACACATTCATTAGGGAAACTTTAAGTCTAGGAATGTACCTATGTCGAGGGATTCAACCAGTGTTTGACATAAACAAAGAGACTTCTGTAGCTTGACGTGACACGAAGCGACGGCCATATCTAGTTGCATATGCAGCAGTTGCGTTAGCGAACAGAAGTATGCATTACTCTACCAGCGGATTCCTAGAAGACGAGCGACAGGCGGGAATGACGCCCCAATAACATTTCCACTGCTCGAGCACAAATGAATGTTACAGTTCGCCAACTTCCAACAAAGAAACAAAAACCTCTCTATCCTATTGTCAAGGCTATATATACGTTTTCTAATTTGCCCACAAGATAATGTTCCGTTGAGAAGACAGAGAGAGAATGAGGTGCTGGTATTTTGAGCTTAGAAGGAGGCAGAAGAAAGGGAGTGCGATAGTAAACAAAATGCCAAAACAGGAAATGAGCGAAATGCAAAAGAGGATTATTTAAAAAAAAGCCTGGAATGAATGGGAAAGCTGAATACATGAGCGCCTTGGCTCGCCTAGCTGTATTATGTTGAACAGCCAGACAGGGAACTTTGTCCCCCAGTGGTCCTCGCTAGTCCACAGCCACAGAATACCATCCCCATATTAGAACACTATTTTTACCCAGCCCCAATTTACTGGGAGCGCCTGCTGTGTGTCCCCTAAAAATAACCCTCTCCGGCAGCCTATCGCTGTGACTGTAGTGTGCAAGGTCTTTTGGGAGTCTGAACCTAATACTAATGCTGAAATATGGATTATCCAACAGAGGGTTGTTAATGGAGGTTGCTATTTAAAGGTATTAGTGCAGCAGTGTGAGATTTTCACTTGGTTTTCTAGATGGGATGAGTGTTTTTAGGGGTGTGTGTGTGTGTGGGGGGGGGGCTTCGGTGTTGGCATCAGGGCGAAAGTAAAATCTGAAATTGGAAGTGAAATGGTGGAATACACAGCTGCTGCGTGAGGCCTTAGACACACACAGACACATACACACACACACACACACACACACACACACACACACAACCCTGTTCTATCAGCCTATCCTCATGCTCTTCACCTTCACCTGCTCTACACAGGCAAGGATGAGTTCATACCTGCGGCAGCATCAGACACACACTATGACATAAACCACACGAGATAAACAGAATATAGCCCAGAGGATATGCTATTCCTAATACTCACATCAAACTAGACATGGGGAGCATCTCTGGGTGACCACACAGACATGATGGGATCTCACCTTCAAAAGGTTGACGAAAGTGTTTGTAGGGGTGGCAGTTGCTCTCACCCTCTCCCTCTCACGTGACTTTTGACCTGATCTTTGTCTGAGAATAGCTGCACGATGTAGTGTGGCTTCATTTGTGGAATGTGTGTCGGCACTATTCCTGTAGCCTACTAGTCACAAAGACAGAGAGAGAGAGAGAGAGAAAGAGAGAAAGAGAGAAAGAGAGAAAGAGAAAGAGAGTAGGGTAATGTGGGGTTATTCAGCCTCTCTGAATGGACGGCTGAGTCTGTTCAAACAGACTATTCATCAAACATGCTTCTCTAGAGGCGTAATGGGACATTGGGAGTAAACGTCTCTGTTTAAACTCCTGTTGAACCATCTCTCTCCCTCCCTCTCTCTCCCTCTCTCTCTCCCTCCCTCTCTCTCTCTCCCTCCCTCTCTCTCCCTCTCTCTCTCTCCCTCCCTCTCTCTCCCTCCCTCTCTCTCCCTCCCTCTCTCTCCCTCTCTCTCTCTCCCTCCCTCTCTCTCTCTCCCTCCCTCTCTCTCTCTCCCTCCCTCTCCCTCTCTCTCTTCCTCTCTCTCTGATCTCCAGACTGCAGGAGGAGATCCACCAGAAGGAGGAGGCCGAGAACAACTTGTCCGCCTTCAGATCTGTGAGTCACGCCTTCTCTTTTTTCTTCTTCTTTTTTTTGTTGGAATGATCAATAAAATACTGTACATGTGAATTCGATTAGAATTGCTCTCAGACTTCTCAATCTTGTCAGTGTTCTTACTTATGCATAACGATGTGTCACACATGTGAACGGGTGTGTTTCTGCTCTCTGTCTCTCAGGATGTGGACAATGCCACTCTGGCCAGGCTGGACCTGGAGAGGCGCATCGAGAGCCTTCACGAGGAGGTCGCCTTCCTCAAGAAGATCCACGAGGAGGTCGGTGTCCAGTAACTGTCTGTCTGTCTGTCTGTCTGTGACAGTTTGTCTGGTTTGTTCTGTCCGTCTGTCTGTCTGTCTGCCTGTCCTTCAGTCATATGATGACTGTCCGTCTGTCCGGCTGCTATACGTAACTCGATGTCTGTCCGTCACACAATGTCAGACGCCGTGCTCTCTCCAACGACTAGAATAGATCATGGAATGGATTTTTGTGGTGTTTTTTTTTTAATCTTCCCATCAGGTGCTTACTTTACATTGTATGACCAAGGAGCTCACTTTACCATTGTCAGCCTCGGCAGCCTTTCAACCATCAGCAGTAGTGCAAACCACCTCCCCTCCTCCCCTCAATTCACCAATCGCAATCTTGCAGCTGTCTCTCTGGCTGACATTTTTAAATACACTATCTGTAGACACGTGGACCACCAGCCGGTGGAGTGTGTCACATAACACCTTTCTGGAAATATTATTGCTTTAGATATGCGGTTTGAGTGTCACTCATTCACTCCCACTGCAATGCGCATACGGACAGTTATGAAATGCATGGTCATACTATACACATACTCGAACACACACACACACACACACACACACGCACACACACACGCACACACACGCACACGCACAGACACACACACACACACACACACACACACACACACACACACACACACACACAAGGTGAGGTCCTTTCATGTTCTCTCCCCTGTCCTCCTGACATTTGGCTTCAGTGCAATGCTGGAGTGCTGAAGGTTGTGTCTCAGTTGTGTGACACGCAGGGCAGGCCCTCTGTAACCCCGTTAAACAGATGCACAGCTATAATTAAACCCTCTGGGAGAGAGAGGGGAGGCACGAACAGCTGGGAGATATAGGACTTAGGCTGCGTCCAAATTCTCTACCTTTGCGTAGCTTAGTGCACTTCCCCCACATGATTTGAAAAGGAATGCCGTGCTTGTTGGGGGAGTTGTGGACACTTTAGGGAAACAGTCCATAATTGGGTCACAGCTGTCCACCCACTTTGCCTACTAGTCCTGTGCACCAGACGTGGGTACAAATGTGTATTTGTTTACTTCCAAACAGCTTATGTAGCTAGCCTGGCCTTGAGTTACAGTAGCTAGCCTAGCATCATAGAAACAGTGGACTAGCCTCTGTCTAAACTCATCAGATGCATCGCACAAGCCATATCAAGCATACCCAAAGTATTTGCAGGAAAAAGACACAGTACTGATAACATTGTAACTACATATTGTAGCACCCCTATACACTACTTAGTGGACAAGGTGAGTTACCCCATACATGTGCTTTGAGCCATGGAAAAGCGCAACTATTAGCTTCATGATAATACTGACTTAAGGCCGATTTAAAGTTCTGCGTCGAATTTACGTGCGTAGCTTACGTAGCCTACGTAAGGGGTCTCGCACTTTACACTTCTACGTAGGCCGCGCTGCAATTACACCGTCACATCGCTAGGTGGCAGTGTGTTTTCTATGCCCCTGTGCTGTGCCTCTTCCGGTTAGGAACTCAACGGAGCTCAAAGCTCAAAGCGGCATAATAGCGATCTTTTTGTTGTTATGCTTGTTGTAAATAAAAGTTCTATGATGCATTGAAATGACATTAAACTAAGATAATACGATGGTTATCATAATTTTTCAAATCTTTATTAATAAGTAATTACAGAAAAAGTAAATGACATTTCTGTCATGGCTTCCGCATTTTGGCCGACGAGAGAGTCGGAATCTTGTCGGAATCATGTGCTACCAAGCGGACCAATCACAGAGCTTACGGTTGCGTAGAAACTGACGCGTTCCTAAAGTTTTTGGAGATGTGCACGTCAACCCTCTCCGTAGGCAAGGCGGGCCCACGCGGGCCGACGCAAGGCTACGGCGTCGATTTTACGCAGAAGTTTAAATCGGCCTTTAGGGTTAGGGTTAGGGTTAGGGTTAGGGTTAGGGTTAGGGTTAGGGTTAGGGTTCACTCTACTGGACCACTGTGGATCACTGCAAAAAGTCAGCTTTCAAAAACAAGAAAACACAAAAACACAAGAAAACTGAAAAACAAAAGCAATAAAATGGGTGAAATTTAAGTAAGAGATATCTTAAAACTAGGGCAGTAGGACAAAAAACAAGCATATTTTTGCCTTGATTTAAGATATTTCATCTTACTTAGATTTACGTTTTTGCAGTGATGTCACTGACCTTTGACCCTGATATACCTGCAGGAGATCCGTGAACTCCAGAACCAGATGCAGGAGACCTCGGTCCAGGTCCAGATGGACATGTCCAAGCCGGACCTGACCTCTGCCCTGAGGGACATCCGCACACAGTACGAAGGCATCGCCGCCAAGAACATCGCAGAGGCTGAGGAGTGGTACAAGTCCAAGGTACAGTACATTCCACCACACATCAACAGTGGACGTTGTGATGTTAGTTCCTTCAGGAAGAAATACAGTCCTTCTAATCGAGTCCTCATGTGGACAGCTGTAGAAAAGATAACATGATCAAATCCTACTGCTACTTCACCTGCGGTGTGTGACTTGAAATCAATCACAATCACAAGGCACATCACACCATTATGGCCAATTTCTGCCAGTAAAACATAGATTTTGACACCTGTTACGGACACTTGTTTGCATACATGTTTGACTGTTAATATTGTGACCAGATAGACCTATGTAAGAAATGTATTTACTTGAACATACCCATGTCTGTCTTCTCACCAGGTGTCCGACCTGAGTCAGACCGTCAACAAGAACAACGATGCTTTGAGAGTGGCTAAGCAGGAGGGCATGGAGTTCAGACACCAGATCCAGTCCTACACCTGCGAGATCGACTCTCTCAAGGGAACTGTAAGTCGTAATCAGCTTCTACCCTCTCCTCGCCCCTCTCTCGATTGATTCACTTGCTTAGTCAAATGTATTGATTGTAAGTCGCTTTGGAATAAGGCGTCTGCTAAATGCCCAAAATTTAAATGTCTCTCTAACCACGTAACGTTATTAAACAGAACGTTCAACCTCGAGGGGTGCTCTTGAGCTAGTTGGGTCCCCTAAATAGATGGAATATCATTGTCAAGAAATGACTTGATCGGACAGAGTGGGGGCAAACCTCCTTACATTCATGACGCAAAAGCTTCTTCAGCGAAAGTGTGTTAGCCTTAAACGGAAGACCTGTTGTGTGGTCTTATGACATCAGAAATCGCTTAACATTATAACAGTGTAATGAACTGGAAAGTCAACACTCAAAGAAAAAGACAAGTGATTCCTGGTGAAACATCGGTGCGATGGACCCTAAAATGATCTTTCTTCCCCCATAGAACGAGTCTCTGCTGAGGCAGATGAGGGACATGGAGGTACGTCTGGGCGCAGAGTCCGGTGGCTTCCAGGACACCATTACCCGCATGGAGAGCGAGATCGGTAAGATGAAGGACGACATGGCCCGCCACCTCAGAGAGTACCAGGACCTGCTCAATGTCAAGATGGCCCTGGACATCGAGATCGCCACCTACAGGAAGCTGCTGGAAGGGGAGGAGTGCAGGTGGGTAGCCTGTGGTCACGGTTGCCAGATAGGATTGTCCATTTCCAGCCTAACCACAGTCTAAAAAAACGCTAAATCCACCAAAAACCAGCCCAAAACCTATATTGTCAGAAAACCACTAATTACTATTGGGCAGGTGTCCATCTCCTGCCCCCTAAACTGTATGTCTGTTGCCAATGATGTTTGTAAAATAAAATAAGAACCCGCCCCATCTGGCAACTCTGCCTGGGGTGGGGAGGGTTGGGGTAAAGGGGGGATGCAGACCTAGGTCTTTGCACTTGATTGAAAAAAGTTCTAAGACATAATATGTATGTAGGGGAGTGGTATGAAATCAAACAATAAATGTCGAAATTGCTGTTTCCAAAAACAATCCATATACACACATCAAGTAAATAAATAACAGGTATGTAAGCAGGTAGCTGGTCATAACTACAATGATTGACATAGAATGTTTGTCTTCCTTCCCTGTCCAGGATTACAACCTCCATGCCTGTGCAATCATCTTATTCCACCATAGGCTTCAGAGGTGAGTGACGTTTTTGCAGTAAAAACACTTCCCCACAATGGCAGTTCAACGATGAATACAAAGTGAGAAATGTAACTCTAGGATCATGACAGTGAACTTTGAGACCAGAACCTTCCTTTCACCAGTAGGGGGAGCAGTGACACTGGAACTGTCTTGACAGCATGATGTATCGATGCAATTCAGATACTATCAATATTACCGTGGCTCCATTTTGTGACGAGCTAAATGAAAACATTAGAATATAATGATAATTGATTTGACATAAATCAAGTGTCAGTGTGGTTTGTGGGTTAGGGGTGAGAGTGTCTAGTGAATGAATGTCTGGTTGTCTGTGTGCTGCACCTCTACAGAGACTAGCCCAGCTGAGCAGCACCAGCGCTCTTCAGGATCAGCTTCAGTAGAGCAAAAGCGCTCTTCAGGATCAGCTTCAGTAGAGCAAAAGCGCTCCTCAGGATCAGAGGTCCACTCCAAGAAAACTGTCCTGATCAAGACCATTGAGACCCGCGATGGCGAAGTAAGTGACACACACACGAACGTACACACACACAACACAGTTTAAATGCTTTATTTATGTCCACATAAATACAAAGTGCACACACACTTTAATTTCCATTTTTAAATCGTTAAATCGTTATCTTTGTTATCAACATAAAACCCTAATCTTGAGTCTTCATTTTGATCCAGATAAAATATTCTATGAGCGAGGGTGCTAGCGCTCAGTGTGTAAGTCTAGTTTTAGATCTCTACATTCACTATTGATCACCTTTAACTCACCAGTCACCTCCTCTGGTAATACTGTTCCACCTCCTCACTGCCCCTAATACCAGGGACCACCCCTAGCACCAGGAACCACTCGAGCTAGATTCCTCTTATTAGAGATATGTTTCCAACACCACCTCTCTTCCAAAGTGGTTTCCATAGTGTACATGACTTCCTAGCCACACAGTCTGGAGACTCACAGAGGACACCAGTGTTTCTTCACTGTATGCTCACTTTTCACTGTTAACACCATTATATAATACTAGTTGTAAGTTGCAAGACTAGACTCTATCTCCATGTCTCTGTTGGTCTGTCAGTCTGTCAGTCTGTCAGTCTGTCAGTCTGTCCCCACCGACTCTCTCTCACTCTCCTCTCTCCATCCACAGGTTGTCAGTGAATCCACACAGCACCAGCAGGACATCATGTAAATAACCACAATACAAGAATGGGACGACCATACTCCAAACAAAACCAAAAAAAGAAGAAAAAAAAGGAAAAACGACCTCAACACAATATAGAATTTCTAAAATCGACGCACAAAGGCCTTCTGGAAGGAAAGCCTCTTTTGAAAGGTTACTTTTATAGAGTACGTGTGTCATAAACACTTGATGACAAACATGTTTATAACTCATTTACTAACTACAGCTGATAAAATATGAGATGACCCATCACAATGACAAGATAAAAAAAGAAGACAATGTTAATAATATAGTAATACGAAGGTGACAATGAGGGACAGGAAAGAGAGAGGGCCCAGGAAAAGAGCATGCATTTTATTTTATTTAATCTTTATTTAACCTGGTCCAAGACAGCAGTAGCATTGCTAGAGGGGAACTCTCAAGCGGGATCTCTGTAACGTGCATGTGTGTTTGTGTACAGTATGTGTTTTGGATGGGTATCTCTCTATCACAATGCCAAGGATCTGAAATAAAGATATATGTTCAAAACAGTGGACCCCTGTTTAGCTCATTTTTCATTTGATTCGTTTCTGTGGATGTTTCTGTTTGCTACAAGTGAAGGTATAATTCGACCACTTCGACCACATGGTGTCTGATTTTATTCATAAATGATGGCGATGGAGAATGAAAAAGGGGGATAGGACAATTAAAATTCTGTCCATTCCCTTCGTTCCATTACAAGGTAGCGGTCGAATAAAAGCAATTAGCTTCTGTGTCGACATGTCCTGAGGGGATATAGTTAACAGTGATTCACCAGAAGTCAATAGTACAATAGCAACAATGAGAGAGAGGGGGGGGAGAGAGAGAGGGAGAAAGAGGCTTATCTGAACATTCACATCTATTCACATCGAATGTCAGAGAGAGAGAGAGAGAGAGCATTATGACACAAATGTCATCCACCCAAATGCCTTCCTTCTTTCCCTCCCATACTCCCTTCCTCCCTCCCACCCTCCTCCCTCCACCCACCTCCCACTATCACTGTCCAGCGGTTTGCCCTGGAACCTAACTAGAGTAGCTATATAAAAAACTCTCCTATCTCCTCAACCTTTCCCTATCAGCCCAGCTGTAGACATGTGTGACCTGCTGAAGACACTTGGCACTGTCTGATCCAAAATGTGGGCAGAACAGGCTTTGTTAGGCTAATTGTGACCTTTCTGCTCTGATAATGAGGTAAATGCATTGCTTCAGGCCCAACATTTTTATTTATTTTATTGAAACAATTCGGCACACAGAACATAATATAAAAGGACAAAGTAAGGTCAAACACAAGGTATCTGCAGATGAGATAAATAAACCAAAAAGGGTAGAGTGAATGCCCGGCAGGGGCAGACTGTTGCCTTGGACAGGAATCATTAAAAATGGCCAGACTCGAATAGCAAATCTTGGATAAGCAAAATACAGATTGTATTCAGCCCACTCAATACTGCAATAATGCAATTCACCCTTGGTGAGATATTCCCAATGCAAAACTAATCACATTCCGCCTACACAACATTTATTCTTATAACAGATTGTTACTTGTACGGTAAGCACATACTTCTGAGATGCTCCTGTTAAGTAATTCTAACCATTACATTACAAGTTACTAATCCCTGAGGAGTTGTTTATCCCCCTCCGCCCCCTCCGCCACCAAACCCCGCCTCACAGAAAGCAGATAAAATAAGCTTTTAGAGGAACCAGACTGAACACCTCTTTACTGTCGTTGTCAAGCTGCACTCTGATCCTCTGGGTTGTCCTCCTCTGGCCAAACGTCTCACCTCCTCCTACTTTATTACCTCTCAATATCTCCCAGATTCCATACTTGGCTGATGGACGCTGCGTTCCTTTCCTGTCTTGGACCACACCTATTCTACAGAGTACAGACAGGGTGGTCTCTCCCTTCCACCTCCCAGCTCTGTTTTTTTCCTTAGCTGAACCCCCTCAGAGCCCAGGACACTTTCTACATACTTCGTCCACCGCTCTGGGTTGTCAGGGAGCTGCAACGCTTGAGCCTGAGCTTTTCACACTGGTGAGATCATCAGACAAAGAGAGACAGGCAGACGCAGTGTTGGGGTCCAGACTCACAGAAGCTTCAAAAGAAATCCATATATACATTCTTTTAGTTATAGACTATTCTCTGATCAGTACACACTGATAAGAAACACTGTATGATTGTGAAAATTATTGAAGCATCTTATTTCCTTCGTCTGACCTGACTCCTGTCCTGTCTTGTCTCCTTGTCCTCTCTTCCTCCTTCAGCGCTGGAAGCCTTTTCATCTTGTAGAAACTTGTGAAGCTTAATTAAACTCCTTGATTAAACTCCTTCATCTGCCTCTCTGTGCGCTGGCTCTTCAACACTTCAACTTTCGTAATATGCAAAAACCCCAAAAGGAAACACATTAAAAAGAAGAAGCATTTTGCTCATTTGCGTGACTTGAGAATTGCCGACACGCGGCCCTTTTCAACAGACTGTGTCACATTATTGCTGACAATGGCTTTAAAGCAACTGCATCCAATACTGAACGAAAGAAGAAACGATCACTTCACTGAATACAACATCTTGCACGATTAAGTACCGTAGTTTGAACAGCTGTTTGATCACACATTTGTTTAACTTCAGTTAAGACCTTAAAGCTTCTGTTGTAAGAGCTTCAGTGCCGTCTGGAGTTCCTCTTGGAATGAGACATAACTGAACTAAGGAAACTGTCTCCCGCTTTATAGAGAGGGATAGTCTACCGTATTATAGTCTATGTACATGTATAGAATTCTTCTTTATGTCCACTTCCACAGACTCCCAGGCCGTCTATGGCTCTCAATGAAACCGAAATTGAAACTAAAAACAATAGTTCATCTCACTATGTGCAGAAAATCTGAAAGAAAATAAATAAATGGTCTCATAGTTTCAATCTCAACACAGATTATCGGCCAAACAGTAAAGCTTGTTTCTCTTGTGTTGAGCGCAGAACACCTCAGACTCAGCTGCTGCTACAGCTCTCACATCCCTCTCCGCTAGGAAGGCCTCACACACATTCTTTAGAGCAAGGTTACAGGGAGGCTCAACCATCAAATATCCTACAATAAGGACATTCTCCAGATTGGTTATGTTCCCAGCATTTCTGCAGACACCCTTTCCGGAAGCTGTGGCAGCAGCTGAAAGAGACAAACTGGAAGCCATTTTCTCTTAACAATGCTCGTCCCTCTGCTCTGCAATAACCTGTGAAAATGACTTTCACTTTCAACCGACACTTTGAAAGGATAAGATCTATAATCAGAATAAAACAGCTTGTTTTGCGTTCTCTTTCATCTTTCTATGAGAACCGATAGAGGTGTTCCTAGTCTACTGTGATCAGTACAACAGAACAGCATAGAACCAGTCCCCTGGGAAACCTCCAGGTAAATTAGCAAAACTAGAAAACAACATCAGATAATTGGAAATGTGTCATCATGTTGAATCTGGCTCCCGGGAGCAGCCCTTCAGCCCCTCAGAGAAGCCAGAGGAACCAGAGGAGCTGTATCACCAAACACGTCACCAAAGGTCACCATCTAGCCGAGCAGGAGTTGCCACAGGTGGGCAGACAGAACAGGCAGAATAAGTCAGGGGATTCTCTCTTTATACCTGAGCATCTGACATGTGAGCAATTACATCAACTTTCTTCTTTCTTTCTTTCTTCATTTTGTTGACATCTGTTTACAGGGAATCGTAGCATTGCTGAGAGATGCATAGTGCAGAAGACTATTGATTTTAAATATACACTAAATAATCAGTTTCTTTAGCCTCTTTTTTGGCCTCTTCGTAGTTGTATCTCATCAAATTTGGCAAGAACAGACTACCACACAGGACAAGAATACAATACCTCACAGGACAAGATCACAGGACAAGATCACAAGATCTTGGAAAAGTGAAAGACAGCTTTTATTCAGCTTTTACATGAAATGTAGACGAGACATTGGTTTTTCTCAATAACTACACAGTTAAAGACATAATAACACTCCAATGCATAAAATAGTTTATGTGCAATAAAGGTGAATGACACAGGAAATAATAATAATAATAATAATAATAATAAAAATAATAAATCATAATAAGAATGAATTGTTTTATTGCCTTCCTTGTCAGTCAATTGTTGGAATTTGTTTTTTTATGCTCTAGGCAAGGTGTCGGCCATAGACGGTGACCCTGTAGCAAAGAAGTATTGAACAGTATTGCGCTAACTGAAATTTATTTAATACTTGGTGGAAAAGCCTTTGTTTCCAATAACAGCTTCAAGATGTTTCCTGTCCCTCCAGAAACCTCCCCATCCCTCTGTTCAGTGTTTCTACTGTATATTAACACAACAATAAGAGATTACTTTTCTTGCGATGACAGATGGATAAATGATTCACTTACTTAGACAAATGTATTTGTAGTAAGTCGCTTTGGATAAAGGCATCTGCTAATGCCAATAATGTAAATGTAAAGTAATCTGTACAAAGAAACGTAATCTCTCACAGCGATCAAGTGGGATGTTGGTTCATTCTTCAACACAGACAGTTTTTAAATCTTGAAGATTCCGGGAGGTCTGCTGGTGAATCTTGATCTTCAGGTCCTTCCACAAATGTTCTATTGGATTTAAGTCTGGCGATTGACTAGGCCTTTTATTCCCCTTGAACCAATTGGGAGTCTCCTTCGCAGTATGTTTCTGATCGTTGTCCTCTGTAAGATCCACCAGTGTCTCATCCTCATCATCCTGGTGGATGGCAACAGACTCTTCTCAAGAATATCCTGGTACATGGTTCCATTCATCTTCCTTTCAATAATATGGATTCCACCAGTACCATGTGAAGAGAAACAGCCCCATACCATGATGCAACCTCCAAACTTCACCGTAGGTATAGTATTTTTTTGATCATATGTGACAGGGTTTCATTAAAAGGTCTGCATCTCGGCTATGTGACACAGTGGTGGTGGAATCCCTGCAGGCAGGCCGAAATAGCTCAGTTGGGAGAGCCTTAAACTGAAGATCTAAACGTCCCTGGTTCGATCCCTGGTTTCGGCAAGCTTTATAGCCATTACGATGCACAACAGGTTTTACCTGAGCACCTGAAGGAAGATTAGCACAATGTTGACCTCAATCGTGTTTCAACTCATATGTGAAAAGGTCTGCATTTTGCCAATTCTCACTTCGCATAAATAAACCCAAATCTTCTTTTTTCTTTTCTTTCATACTTTACTACTTGAGGACTGTTTCACCAGACTCTGTCACATATGTATGTCACACAGTGGAGGTGGAAGTGCTAAAGGCAGGCCGAAATAGCTCAGTTGGGAGAGCGTTAGACTGAAGATCTAAAGGTCCCTGGTTCGATCCCTGTTTTCGGCAAGCTTTATAGCCATTACGATGCACAACATGTTTTGGCTGAGCACTTTGAAGGAAGATTAGCACAATGTTGACGTCAATCGTGTTTCAACTCATATGTGAAAAGGTCCGCATTTCGCCAATTCTCACGTCGCGTAAATAAACCCAAATCTTATTTTTTATTTACTTATATATTTTACTACTTGAGGACTGTTTCACCAGACCCTGTCACATATGTATGTCACACAGTGGTGGTGGAAACCCTGCAGGCAGGCCGAAATAGCTCAGTTGGGAGAGCGTTAGACTGAAGATCTAAAGGTCCCTGGTTCGATCCCTGGTTTCGGCAAGCTTTATAGCCATTACGATGCACAACAGGTTTTACCTGAGCACCTTGAAGGAAGATTAGCACAATGTTTACGTCAATCGTGTTTCAACTCATATGTGAAAAGGTCTGCATTTCGCCAATTCTCACGTCGCATAAATAAACCCAAATCTTCTTTTTTCTTTTCTTTCATACTTTACTACTTGAGGACTGTTTCACCAGACTCTGTCACATATGTATGTGACAGAGTGGTGGTGGAAACTCGGCAGGCAAGCCGAAATAGCTCAGTTGGGAGAGCGTTAAGGTCTTTGCACACCAATGCGTGCGTTTACGCACGCGTATTTTTTAATCCTTCATCCGAAAAAAACGTTACGCACCGAGACCTTGCACACCGGTCCGTTGCGGAGTCCGTTGCGTTTTTTTACGTTGCGAACTTTTTTTGAAGAGGACAAGCGCGTCTTCAACCTCCGCCTGTCAAGAGCGCCGCATCTCAGAAAATGCATTCGGCATTCAATCAGGGACGCGGGAAGGGGGGTGCATACCCAGGGTTTCGCAGACAGCAGAAGTAGAATAGAATAGTAGAATAGAAAAAGAAACAGCTATATATAGCCAGCCTATACCTAACCATGCTGAATGATGTATGATGCACTGACAGTCTGTGACAGTGTGTGAACCTGCCCGGACCCTGCCCTTCTGCCTGAGTTTGAGTAGGATGCTGCCCAAATAAATTTTATTGTTTAGTGATGCTGCCCAACTGAATGTTAATGTTTAGTGCCTTACGCTTTCGTGGTATTATATTGTGTGAATTATCATCTGTATGTTGTTTTTCTTTCACTCGACTAACCGTGAGATAATACTTGAGACATGTACTTCTGTAAACATTAATCCAACTGTCCTAAAGTTCTAATTTGACGACGTGTCCCAGTCTATACCATGGCGGAGTGGTCAATAACAACTCTCAAAAGGCTTTTGACGGACGCGAAAAACGCAGAAAATCGAACCTGTTGCGTTTTTTTTTTTGACGGACGAATTATTACGGATTGGTGTGCAAGCGTGGTTGACACAACATGAGTTCTAATTTATTTTTTTAACGGACGTAAAAAACGCGCGTAAAAAACGCGTTGGTGTGCAAGGGCCTTTAGACTGAAGATCTAAAGGTCCCTGGTTCGATCCCTGGTTTCGGCAAGCTTTATGGCCATTACGATGCACAACAGGTTTTAGCTGAGCACCTTGAAGGAAGATTAGCACAATGTTGACGTCAATCGTGTTTCAACTCATATGTGAAAAGGTCCGCATTTCGCCAATTCTCACGTCGCATAAATAAACCCAAATCTTCTTTTTTCTTTTCTTTTATACTTTACTACTTGAGGACTGTTTCACCAGACCCTGTCACATATGTATGTCACACAGTGGAGGTGGAAGTGCTAGAGGCAAGCCGAAATAGCTCAGTTGGGAGAGCGTTAGACTGAAGATCTAAAGGTCCCTGGTTCGATCCCTGGTTTCGGCAAGCTTTATAGCCATTACGATGCACAACAGGTTTTACCTAAGCACCTGAAGGAAGATTAGCACAATGTTGACGTCAATCGTGTTTCAACTCATATGTGAAAAGGTCCGCATTTCGCCAATTCTCACGTCGCATAAATAAACCCAAATCTTCTTTTTTCTTTTCTTTTATATTTTACTACTTGAGGACTGTTTCACCAGACCCTGTCACATATGTATGTCACAGAGTGGTGGTGGAAACCCTGCAGGCAAGCCGAAATAGCTCAGTTGGGAGAGCGTTAGACTGAAGATCTAAAGGTCCCTGGTTCGATCCCTGGTTTCGGCAAGCTTTAAGGCCATTACGATGCACTACACGTTTTCGCTGAGCACCTTGAAGGAAGATTAGCACAATGTTGACGTCAATCGTGTTTCAACTCATATGTGAAAAGGTCTTCATTTCGCCAATTCTCACTTCGCATAAATAAACCCAAATCTTCTTTTTTCTTTTCTTTCATACTTTACTACTTGAGGACTGTTTCACCAGACCCTGTCACATATGTATGTCACACAGTGGAGGTGGAAGTGCCAAAGGCAGGCCGAAATAGCTCAGTTGGGAGAGCGTTAGACTGAAGATCTAAAGGTCCCTGGTTCGATCCCTGGTTTTGGCAAGCTTTATAGCCATTACGATGCACAACATGTTTTGGCTGAGCACTTTGAAGGAAGATTAGCACAATGTTGACCTCAATCGTGTTTCAACTCATATGTGAAAAGGTCCGCATTTCGCCAATTCTCACGTCGCATAAATAAACCCAAATCTTATTTTTTATTTTCTTATATATTTTACTACTTGAGGACTGTTTCACCAGACCCTGTCACATATGTATGTCACAGAGTGGTGGTGGAAACCCTGCAGGCAAGCCGAAATAGCTCAGTTGGGAGAGCGTTAGACTGAAGATCTAAAGCTCCCTGGTTCGATCCCTGGTTTCGGCAAGCTTTAAGGCCATTACGATGCACAACAGGTTTTAGCTGAGCACCTTGAAGGAAGATTAGCACAATGTTGACGTCAATCGTGTTTCAACTCATATGTGAAAAGGTCCGCATTTCGCCAATTCTCACGTCACGTAAATAAACCCAAATCTTATTTTTTATTTTCTTATATATTTTACTACTTGAGGACTGTTTCACCAGACCCTGTCACATATGTATGTCACACAGTGGTGGTGGAAACCCGGCAGGCAAGCCGAAATAGCTCAGTTGGGAGAGCGTTAGACTGAAGATCTAAAGGTCCCTGGTTCGATCCCTGGTTTCGGCAAGCTTTAAGGCCATTACGATGCACTACACGTTTTCGCTGAGCACCTTGAAGGAAGATTAGCACAATGTTGACGTCAATCGTGTTTCAACTCATATGTGAAAAGGTCTTCATTTCGCCAATTCTCACTTCGCATAAATAAACCCAAATCTTCTTTTTTCTTTTCTTTCATACTTTACTACTTGAGGACTGTTTCACCAGACCCTGTCACATATGTATGTCACACAGTGGAGGTGGAAGTGCCAAAGGCAGGCCGAAATAGCTCAGTTGGGAGAGCGTTAGACTGAAGATCTAAAGGTCCCTGGTTCGATCCCTGGTTTTGGCAAGCTTTATAGCCATTACGATGCACAACATGTTTTGGCTGAGCACTTTGAAGGAAGATTAGCACAATGTTGACCTCAATCGTGTTTCAACTCATATGTGAAAAGGTCCGCATTTCGCCAATTCTCACGTCGCATAAATAAACCCAAATCTTATTTTTTATTTTCTTATATATTTTACTACTTGAGGACTGTTTCACCAGACCCTGTCACATATGTATGTCACAGAGTGGTGGTGGAAACCCTGCAGGCAAGCCGAAATAGCTCAGTTGGGAGAGCGTTAGACTGAAGATCTAAAGCTCCCTGGTTCGATCCCTGGTTTCGGCAAGCTTTAAGGCCATTACGATGCACAACAGGTTTTAGCTGAGCACCTTGAAGGAAGATTAGCACAATGTTGACGTCAATCGTGTTTCAACTCATATGTGAAAAGGTCCGCATTTCGCCAATTCTCACGTCACGTAAATAAACCCAAATCTTATTTTTTATTTTCTTATATATTTTACTACTTGAGGACTGTTTCACCAGACCCTGTCACATATGTATGTCACACAGTGGTGGTGGAAACCCGGCAGGCAAGCCGAAATAGCTCAGTTGGGAGAGCGTTAGACTGAAGATCTAAAGGTCCCTGGTTCGATCCCTGGTTTCGGCAAGCTTTATGGCCCTTACGATGCACAACAGGTTTTAGCTGAGCACCTTGAAGGAAGATTAGCACAATGTTGACGTCAATCATGTTTCAACTCATATGTGAAAAGGTCCGCATTTCGCCAATTCTCACGTCGCATAAATAAACCCAAATCTTATTTTTTCTTTTCTTTTATACTTTACTACTTGAGGACTGTTTCACCAGACCCTGTCACATATGTATGTCACACAGTGGAGGTGGAAGTGCTAGAGGCAAGCCGAAATAGCTCAGTTGGGAGAGCGTTAGACTGAAGATCTAAAGGTCCCTGGTTCGATCCCTGGTTTCGGCAAGCTTTATAGCCATTACGATGCACAACAGGTTTTACCTAAGCACCTGAAGGAAGATTAGCACAATGTTGACGTCAATCGTGTTTCAACTCATATGTGAAAAGGTCTGCATTTCGCCAATTCTCACGTCGCATAAATAAACCCAAATCTTATTTTTTCTTTTCTTTTATACTTTACTACTTGAGGACTGTTTCACCAGACCCTGTCACATATGTATGTCACACAGTGGAGGTGGAAGTGCTAGAGGCAAGCCGAAATAGCTCAGTTGGGAGAGCGTTAGACTGAAGATCTAAAGGTCCCTGGTTCGATCCCTGGTTTCGGCAAGCTTTATAGCCATTACGATGCACAACAGGTTTTACCTAAGCACCTGAAGGAAGATTAGCACAATGTTGACGTCAATCGTGTTTCAACTCATATGTGAAAAGGTCTGCATTTCGCCAATTCTCACGTCGCATAAATAAACCCAAATCTTATTTTTTCTTTTCTTTTATACTTTACTACTTGAGGACTGTTTCACCAGACCCTGTCACATATGTATGTCACAGAGTGGTGGTGGAAACCCTGCAGGCAAGCCGAAATAGCTCAGTTGGGAGAGCGTTAGACTGAAGATCTAAAGGTCCCTGGTTCGATCCCTGGTTTCGGCAAGCTTTAAGGCCATTACGATGCACTACAGGTTTTCGCTGAGCACCTTGAAGGAAGATTAGCACAATGTTGACGTCAATCGTGTTTCAACTCATATGTGAAAAGGTCTTCATTTCGCCAATTCTCACTTCGCATAAATAAACCCAAATCTTCTTTTTTCTTTTCTTTCATACTTTACTACTTGAGGACTGTTTCACCAGACCCTGTCACATATGTATGTCACACAGTGGAGGTGGAAGTGCCAAAGGCAGGCCGAAATAGCTCAGTTGGGAGAGCGTTAGACTGAAGATCTAAAGGTCCCTGGTTCGATCCCTGGTTTCGGCAAGCTTTAAGGCCATTAAGATGCACTACAGGTTTTCGCTGATCACCTTGAAGGAAGATGAGCACAATGTTGACGTCAATCGTGTTTCAACTCATATGTGAAAAGGTCTGCATTTCGCCAATTCTCACTTCGCATAAATAAACCCAAATCTTCTTTTTTCTTTTCTTTCATACTTTACTACTTGAGGACTGTTTCACCAGACCCTGTCACATATGTATGTCACACAGTGGAGGTGGAAGTGCTAGAGGCAAGCCGAAATAGCTCAGTTGGGAGAGCGTTAGACTGAAGATCTAAAGGTCCCTGGTTCGATCCCTGGTTTCGGCAAGCTTTATAGCCATTACGATGCACAACAGGTTTTACCTAAGCACCTGAAGGAAGATTAGCACAATGTTGACGTCAATCGTGTTTCAACTCATATGTGAAAAGGTCCGCATTTCGCCAATTCTCACGTCGCATAAATAAACCCAAATCTTATTTTTTCTTTTCTTTTATATTTTACTACTTGAGGACTGTTTCACCAGACCCTGTCACATATGTATGTCACAGAGTGGTGGTGGAAACCTTGCAGGCAAGCCGAAATAGCTCAGTTGGGAGAGCGTTAGACTGAAGATCTAAAGGTCCCTGGTTCGATCCCTGGTTTCGGCAAGCTTTAAGGCCATTACGATGCACAACAGGTTTTAGCTGAGCACCTTGAAGGAAGATTAGCTCAATGTTGACGTCAATCGTGTTTCAACTCATATGTGAAAAGGTCTGCATTTCGCGAATTCTCATGTCGCATAAATAAACCCAAATCTTATTTTTTACTTTCTTATATATTTTACTACTTGAGGACTGTTTCACCAGACCCTGTCACATATGTATGTCACAGAGTGGTGGTGGGAACCCTGCAGGCAAGCCGAAATAGCTCAGTTGGGAGAGCATTAGACTGAAGATCTAAAGGTCCCTGGTTCGATCCCTGGTTTCGGCAAGCTTTAAGGCCATTACGATGCACAACAGGTTTTAGCTGAGCACCTTGAAGGAAGATTAGCACAATGTTGACGTCAATCGTGTTTCAACTCATATGTGAAAAGGTCCGCATTTCGCCAATTCTCACGTCGCATAAATAAACCCAAATCTTCTTTTTTCTTTTCTTTTATATTTTACTACTTGAGGACTGTTTCACCAGACCCTGTCACATATGTATGTCACAGAGTGGTGGTGGAAACCCTGCAGGCAAGCCGAAATAGCTCAGTTGGGAGAGCGTTATACTGAAGATCTAAAGGTCCCTGGTTCGATCCCTGGTTTCGGCAAGCTTTCAGGCCATTACGATGCACAACAGGTTTTAGCTGAGCACCTTGAAGGAAGATTAGCACAATGTTGACGTCAATCGTGTTTCAACTCATATGTGAAAAGGTCTGCATTTCGCCAATTCTCACGTCGCATAAATAAACCCAAATCTTCTTTTTTCTTTTCTTTCATACTTTACTACTTGAGGACTGTTTCACCAGACCCTGTCACATATGTATGTCACAGAGTGGTGGTGGAAACCCTGCAGGCAAGCCGAAATAGCTCAGTTGGGAGAGCGTTAGACTGAAGATCTAAAGGTCCCTGGTTCGATCCCTGGTTTCGGCGAGCTTTAAGCCCATTACGATGCACAACAGGTTTTAGCTGAGCACCTTGAAGGAAGATTAGCACAATGTTGACGTCAATCGTGTTTCAACTCATATGTGAAAAGGTCTGCATTTCGCCAATTCTCACGTCGCATAAATAAACCCAAATCTTCTTTTTTCTTTTCTTTCATACTTTACTACTTGAGGACTGTTTCACCAGACCCTGTCACATATGTATGTCACACAGTGGAGGTGGAAGTGCTAAAGGCAGGCCGAAATAGCTCAGTTGGGAGAGCGTTAGAATGAAGATCTAAAGGTCCCTGGTTCGGTCCCTGGTTTCGGCAAGCTTTATAGCCATTACGATGCACAACATGTTTTGGCTGAGCACTTTGAAGGAAGATTAGCACAATGTTGACGTCAATCGTGTTTCAACTCATATGTGAAAAGGTCAGCATTTCGCCAATTCTCACGTCGCGTAAATAAACCCAAATCTTATTTTTTATTTTCTTATATATTTTACTACTTGAGGACTGTTTCACCAGACCCTGTCACATATGTATGTCACACAGTGGTGGTGGAAACCCTGCAGGCAAGCCGAAATAGCTCAGTTGGGAGAGCGTTAGACTGAAGATCTAAAGGTCCCTGGTTCGATCCCTGGTTTCGGCAAGCTTTAAGGCCATTACGATGCACAACAGGTTTTAGCTGAGCACCTTGAAGGAAGATTAGCACAATGTTGACGTCAATCGTGTTTCAACTCATATGTGAAAAGGTCCGCATTTCGCCAATTCTCACGTCGCATAAATAAACCCAAATCTTCTTTTTTCTTTTCTTTTATATTTTACTACTTGAGGACTGTTTCACCAGACCCTGTCACATATGTATGTCACAGAGTGGTGGTGGAAACCCTGCAGGCAAGCCGAAATAGCTCAGGTGGGAGAGCGTTAGACTGAAGATCTAAAGGTCCCTGGTTCGATCCCTGGTTTCGGCAAGCTTTATAGCCATTACGATGCACAACAGGTTTTAGCTGAGCACCTTGAAGGAAGATTAGCACAATGTTGACGTCAATCGTGTTTCAACTCATATGTGAAAAGGTCTGCATTTCGCCAATTCTCATGTCGCATAAATAAACCCAAATCTTATTTTTTATTTTCTTATATATTTTACTACTTGAGGACTGTTTCACCAGACCCTGTCACATATGTATGTCACAGAGTGGTGGTGGGAACCCTGCAGGCTAGCCGAAATAGCTCAGTTGGGAGAGCGTTAGACTGAAGATCTAAAGGTCCCTGGTTCGATCCCTGGTTTCGGCAAGCTTTAAAGCCATTACGATGCACAACAGGTTTTAGCTGAGCACCTTGAAGGAAGATTAGCACAATGTTGACGTCAATCGTGTTTCAACTCATATGTGAAAAGGTCTGCATTTCGCCAATTCTCACGTCGCATAAATAAACCCAAATCTTATTTTTTCTTTTCTTTCATACTTTACTACTTGAGGACTGTTTCACCAGACCCTGTCACATATGTATGTCACACAGTGGAGGTGGAATTGCTAAAGGCAGGCCGAAATAGCTCAGTTGGGAGAGCGTTAGACTGAAGATCTAAAGGTCCCTGGTTCGATCCCTGGTTTCGGCAAGCTTTTTAGCCATTACGATGCACAACATGTTTTGGCTGAGCACTTTGAAGGAAGATTAGCACAATGTTGACGTCAATCGTGTTTCAACTCATATGTGAAAAGGTCTGCATTTCGCCAATTCTCACGTCGCATAAATAAACCCAAATCTTCTTTTTTCTTTTCTTTCATACTTTACTACTTGAGGACTGTTTCACCAGACCCTGTCACATATGTATGTCACACAGTGGAGGTGGAAGTGCTAAAGGCAGGCCGAAATAGCTCAGTTGGGAGAGCGTTAGAATGAAGATCTGAAGGTCCCTGGTTCGGTCCCTGGTTTCGGCAAGCTTTATAGCCATTACGATGCACAACATGTTTTGGCTGAGCACTTTGAAGGAAGATTAGCACAATGTTGACGTCAATCGTGTTTCAACTCATATGTGAAAAGGCCCGCATTTCGCCAATTCTCACGTCGCATAAATAAACCCAAATCTTCTTTTTTCTTTTCTTTTATATTTTACTACTTGAGGACTGTTTCACCAGACCCTGTCACATATGTATGTCACAGAGTGGTGGTGGGAACCCTGCAGGCAAGTCGAAATAGCTCAGTTGGGAGAGCGTTAGACTGAAGATCTAAAGGTCCCTGGTTCGGTCCCTGGTTCGATCCCTGGTTTCGGCAAGCTTTATAGCCATTACGATGCACAACAGGTTTTACCTGAGCACCTGGGCCCTATTCCACAAAGCTCGATAAAGTTCTAAGCCTCGATAAAGTTCTAAGCCTCGAAAATGTTAGCTTGCGTTCGGTGCCATCAATGTGGCTCAAATAATTCGCTGCTTGGTTGAGCTCCTTCTGAGTCAGATATAATTAGCCTGGTCCCGACCAGGCTAAAACACAGGCTATAGTCATCCGTGCGTCAAAAAAGGCTCACAGGCGGAAACTAAACCCTGAACGAAAGTTCCTCATGTGTCTTTTAGGAAATATTAGTTCCCACTTCACATGAGATAGATAGATTAGATAGTTTGATTAGATAGTTTGACTGTGTGATAGATAGATAATTTGATATTTTGAAAGTGTGATCGATCGATAGATAGTTTGATTGTGTGATAGATAACTTGATATTTTGAAAGTGTGATAGATAGATCAATAAAGAAAAGAGTGTAAAAAAAAAAAGAAGTAATTGTCTCAACTTGCATTACCGTTATCACAGCGGTCTGGCTGGCGTAGTGGTTAAGGCTGCGGACTCGAGTTCCAAAGGTTGCGAGTTCGAGACTTGACTAAGTCATTCATTTTTTTTTTTTACATTTAACCGAAGATTTCATGCAAAGGTTTCAAACACCATTGTAATCGTGTCAGTTCTTGTAAATTAGCCTGCACCATAATTTTATAGCCTACAATACTTTTTTAGATGAGATTTTAGATTAGATTCAGACAACGAAATGCAGTAAAAAGTGCGTCTGCAGAGGGATTTCGAACCACTGATATAAAATGACGAATAAATCCTATGGCAGCGGTCGATACCACTAGGCCATTGTGGCGATATGACGGTTTGTAGCCTGCTGCTGATATCACCACAGTAGTAAATATTCATTTATTAAAATATGAACATATAACAATAACTGGGGCTAGTATGACCTACGCATTTAATCGGTCAGCAATTTCTTGCCAAACCATTTCCCTCGCCTTGTTAATTGCGGCAGTATTGCACTATTTTACATCTTATTTTTCCGTCTTCATAAAAAATCAATAATTCGGAATGCTGCGCAAATGTAGTACCCCTGCAGAGTGGAGTATCTTCATTTCGACAGATCGACTCTTCTGGGCTGCGTATGTCTGCGTGCACGCGCCCATATCGAAGATTTGTAAGCCTGTCTTCTGTGAACACTGATGACACAAGGCTGATCCTCATTCGAGGAATCACCTGAGGCTTGAAATCCAATCTCGAGTTCCCTGAGCGCCGCATTTATTTATAGCGCCGCTATACTGATCCACCTTTAGTGGAATGACCCCCTGAAGGAAGATTAGCACAATGTTGACGTCAATCGTGTTTCAACTCATATGTGAAAAGGTCAGCATTTCGCCAATTCTCACGTCGCGTAAATAAACCCAAATCTTATTTTTTATTTTCTTATATATTTTACTACTTGAGGACTGTTTCACCAGACCCTGTCACATATGTATGTCACACAGTGGTGGTGGAAACCCTGCAGGCAAGCCGAAATAGCTCAGTTGGGAGAGCGTTAGACTGAAGATCTAAAGGTCCCTGGTTCGATCCCTGGTTTCGGCAAGCTTTATAGCCATTACGATGCACAACAGGTTTTACCTGAGCACCTGAAGGAAGATTAGCACAATGTTGACGTCAATCGTGTTTCAACTCATATGTGAAAAGGTCAGCATTTCGCCAATTCTCACGTCGCGTAAATAAACCCAAATCTTATTTTTTATTTTCTTATATATTTTACTACTTGAGGACTGTTTCACCAGACCCTGTCACATATGTATGTCACACAGTGGTGGTGGAAACCCTGCAGGCAAGCCGAAATAGCTCATTTGGGAGAGCGTTAGACTGAAGATCTAAAGGTCCCTGGTTCGATCCCTGGTTTCGGCAAGCTTTATAGCCATTACGATGCACAACAGGTTTTACCTGAGCACCTGAAGGAAGATTAGCACAATGTTGACGTCAATCGTGTTTCAACTCATATGTGAAAAGGTCCGCATTTCGCCAATTCTCACGTCGCATAAATAAACCCAAATCTTATTTTTTCTTTTCTTTTATATTTTACTACTTGAGGACTGTTTCACCAGACCCTGTCACATATGTATGTCACAGAGTGGTGGTAGGAACCCTGCAGGCAAGCCGAAATAGCTCAGTTGGGAGAGCGTTAGACTGAAGATCTAAAGGTCCCTGGTTCGATCCCTGGTTTCGGCAAGCTTTAAGGCCATTACGATGCACAACAGGTTTTAGCTGAGCACCTTGAAGGAAGATTAGCACAATGTTGACGTCAATCGTGTTTCAACTCATATGTGAAAAGGTCTGCATTTCGCCAATTCTCACGTCGCATAAATAAACCCAAATCTTCTTTTTTCTTTTCTTTCATACTTTACTACTTGAGGACTGTTTCACCAGACCCTGTCACATATGTATTTCACACAGTGGAGGTGGAAGTGCTAAAGGCAGGCCGAAATAGCTCAGTTGGGAGAGCGTTAGACTGAAGATCTAAAGGTCCCTGGTTCGATCCCTGTTTTCGGCAAGCGTTATAGCCATTACGATGCACAACATGTTTTGGCTGAGCACTTTGAAGGAAGATTAGCACAATGTTGACGTCAATCGTGTTTCAACTCATGTGAAAAGGTCAGCATTTCGCCAATTCTCACGTCGCATAAATAAACCCAAATCTTCTTTTTTCTTTTCTTTTATATTTTACTACTTGAGGACTGTTTCACCAGACCCTGTCACATATGTATGTCACAGAGTGGTGGTGGGAACCCTGCAGGCAAGCCGAAATAGCTCAGTTGGGAGAGTGTTAGACTGAAGATCTAAAGGTCCCTGGTTCGATCCCTGGTTTCGGCAAGCTTTAAGGCCATTACGATGCACAACAGGTTTTAGCTGAGCACCTTGAAGGAAGATTAGCACAATGTTGACGTCAATCGTGTTTCAACTCATATGTGAAAAGGTCTGCATTTCGCCATTTCTCACGTCGCATAAATAAACCCAAATCATATTTTTTCTTTTCTTTTATATTCTACTACTTGAGGACTGTTTCACCAGACCCTGTCACATTTGTATGTCACAGAGTGGTGGTGGGAACCCTGCAGGCAAGCCGAAATAGCTCAGTTGGGAGAGCGTTAGACTGAAGATCTAAAGGTCCCTGGTTCGATCCCTGGTTTCGGCAAGCTTTATAGCCATTACGATGCACAACAGGTTTTACCTGAGCACCTGAAGGAAGATTAGCACAATGTTGACGTCAATCGTGTTTCACCTCATATGTGAAAAGGTCCGCATTTCACCAATTCTCACGTCGCATAAATAAACCCAAATCTTATTTTTTCTTTTCTTTTATATTCTACTACTTGAGGACTGTTTCACCAGACCCTGTCACATATGTATGTCACAGAGTGGTGGTGGGAACCCTGCAGGCAAGCCGAAATAGCTCAGTTGGGAGAGCGGTAGACTGAAGATCTAAAGGTCCCTGGTTCGGTCCCTGGTTCGATCCCTGGTTTCGGCAAGCTTTATAGCCATTACGATGCACAACAGGTTTTACCTGAGCACCTGAAGGAAGATTAGCACAATGTTGACGTCAATCGTGTTTCAACTCATATGTGAAAAGGTCCGCATTTCGCCAATTCTCACGTCGCATAAATAAACCCAAATCTTATTTTTTCTTTTCTTTTATATTTTACTACTTGAGGACTGTTTCACCAGACCCTGTCACATATGTATGTCACAGAGTGGTGGTGGGAACCCTGCAGGCAAGCCGAAATAGCTCAGTTGGGAGAGCGTTAGACTGAAGATCTAAAGGTCCCTGGTTCGGTCCCTGGTTCGATCCCTGGTTTCGGCAAGCTTTATAGCCATTACGATGCACAACATGTTTTGGCTGAGCACTTTGAAGGAAGATTAGCACAATGTTGACGTCAATCGTGTTTCAACTCATATGTGAAAAGGTCAGCATTTCGCCAATTCTCACGTCGCATAAATAAACCCAAATCTTCTTTTTTCTTTTCTTTTATATTTTACTACTTGAGGACTGTTTCACCAGACCCTGTCACATATGTATGTCACAGAGTGGTGGTAACCCTGCAGGCAAGCCGAAATAGCTCAGTTGGGAGAGCGTTTGACTGAAGATCTAAAGGTCCCTGGTTCGATCCCTGGTTTTGGCAAGCTTTAAGGCCATTACGATGCACAACAGGTTTTAGCTGAGCACCTTGAAGGAAGATTAGCACAATGTTGACGTCAATCGTGTTTCAACTCATATGTGAAAAGGTCTGCATTTCGCCAATTCTCACGTCGCATAAATAAACCCAAATCTTCTTTTTTCTTTTCTTTTATATTTTACTACTTGAGGACTGTTTCACCAGACCCTGTCACATATGTATGTCACAGAGTGGTGGTAGGAACCCTGCAGGCAAGCCGAAATAGCTCAGTTGGGAGAGCGTTAGACTGAAGATCTAAAGGTCCCTGGTTCGATCCCTGGTTTCGGCAAGCTTTATAGCCATTACGATGCACAACATGTTTTGGCTGAGCACTTTGAAGGAAGATTAGCACAATGTTGACGTCAATCGTGTTTCAACTCATATGTGAAAAGGTCTGCATTTCGCCATTTCTCACGTCGCATAAATAAACCCAAATCATATTTTTTCTTTTCTTTTATATTCTACTACTTGAGGACTGTTTCACCAGACCCTGTCACATTTGTATGTCACAGAGTGGTGGTGGGAACCCTGCAGGCAAGCCGAAATAGCTCAGTTGGGAGAGCGTTAGACTGAAGATCTAAAGGTCCCTGGTTCGATCCCTGGTTTCGGCAAGCTTTATAGCCATTACGATGCACAACAGGTTTTACCTGAGCACCTGAAGGAAGATTAGCACAATGTTGACGTCAATCGTGTTTCACCTCATATGTGAAAAGGTCCGCATTTCACCAATTCTCACGTCGCATAAATAAACCCAAATCTTATTTTTTCTTTTCTTTTATATTCTACTACTTGAGGACTGTTTCACCAGACCCTGTCACATATGTATGTCACAGAGTGGTGGTGGGAACCCTGCAGGCAAGCCGAAATAGCTCAGTTGGGAGAGCGTTAGACTGAAGATCTAAAGGTCCCTGGTTCGGTCCCTGGTTCGATCCCTGGTTTCGGCAAGCTTTATAGCCATTACGATGCACAACAGGTTTTACCTGAGCACCTGAAGGAAGATTAGCACAATGTTGACGTCAATCGTGTTTCAACTCATATGTGAAAAGGTCCGCATTTCGCCAATTCTCACGTCGCATAAATAAACCCAAATCTTATTTTTTCTTTTCTTTTATATTTTACTACTTGAGGACTGTTTCACCAGACCCTGTCACATATGTATGTCACAGAGTGGTGGTGGGAACCCTGCAGGCAAGCCGAAATAGCTCAGTTGGGAGAGCGTTAGACTGAAGATCTAAAGGTCCCTGGTTCGGTCCCTGGTTCGATCCCTGGTTTCGGCAAGCTTTATAGCCATTACGATGCACAACATGTTTTGGCTGAGCACTTTGAAGGAAGATTAGCACAATGTTGACGTCAATCGTGTTTCAACTCATATGTGAAAAGGTCAGCATTTCGCCAATTCTCACGTCGCATAAATAAACCCAAATCTTCTTTTTTCTTTTCTTTTATATTTTACTACTTGAGGACTGTTTCACCAGACCCTGTCACATATGTATGTCACAGAGTGGTGGTAACCCTGCAGGCAAGCCGAAATAGCTCAGTTGGGAGAGCGTTTGACTGAAGATCTAAAGGTCCCTGGTTCGATCCCTGGTTTTGGCAAGCTTTAAGGCCATTACGATGCACAACAGGTTTTAGCTGAGCACCTTGAAGGAAGATTAGCACAATGTTGACGTCAATCGTGTTTCAACTCATATGTGAAAAGGTCTGCATTTCGCCAATTCTCACGTCGCATAAATAAACCCAAATCTTCTTTTTTCTTTTCTTTTATATTTTACTACTTGAGGACTGTTTCACCAGACCCTGTCACATATGTATGTCACAGAGTGGTGGTAGGAACCCTGCAGGCAAGCCGAAATAGCTCAGTTGGGAGAGCGTTAGACTGAAGATCTAAAGGTCCCTGGTTCGATCCCTGGTTTCGGCAAGCTTTATAGCCATTACGATGCACAACATGTTTTGGCTGAGCACTTTGAAGGAAGATTAGCACAATGTTGACGTCAATCGTGTTTCAACTCATATGTGAAAAGGTCAACATTTCGCCAATTCTCACGTCGTGTAAATGAACCCAAATCTTATTTTTTCTTTTCTTATATATTTTACTACTTGAGGACTGTTACACAAGACCCTGTCACATATGTATGTCACACAGTGGAGGTGGAAGTGCTAAAGGCAGGCCGAAATAGCTCAGTTGGGAGAGCGTTAGACTGAAGATCTAAAGGTCCCTGGTTGGATCCCTGGTTTCGGCAAGCTTTATAGCCATTACGATGCACAACAGGTTTTACCTGACCACCTGAATGAAGATTAGCACAATGTTGACGTCAATCGTGTTTCAACTCATATGTGAAAAGGTCTGCATTTCGCCAATTCTCACGTCGCATAAATAAACCCAAATCTTCTTTTTTATTTTCTTTTATATTTTACTACTTGAGGACTGTTTCACCAGACCCTGTCCCATATGTATGTCACAGAGTGGTGGTGGGAACCCTGCAGTCAAGCCGAAATAGCTCAGTTGGGAGAGCGTTAGACTGAAGATCTAAAGGTCCCTGGTTCGGTCCCTGGTGCGAACCCTGGTTTCGGCAAGCTTTTTAGCCATTACGATGCACAACAGGTTTTACCTGAGCACCTGAAGGAAGATTAGCACAATGTTGACGTCAATCGTGTTTCAACTCATATGTGAAAAGGTCCGCATTTCGCCAATTCTCACGTCGCATAAATAAACCCAAATCTTATTTTTTCTTTTCTTTTATATTTTACTACTTGAGGACTGTTTCACCAGACCCTGTCACATATGTATGTCACAGAGTGGTGGTGGGAACCCTGCAGGCAAGCCGAAATAGCTCAGTTGGGAGAGCGTTAGACTGAAGATCTAAAGGTCCCTGGTTCGGTCCCTGGTTCGATCCCTGGTTTCGGCAAGCTTTATAGCCATTACGATGCACAACAGGTTTTAGCTGAGCACCTTGAAGGAAGATTAGCACAATGTTGACGTCAATCGTGTTTCAACTCATATGTGAAAAGGTCAACATTTCGCCAATTCTCACGTCGCGTAAATAAACCCAAATCTTATTTTTTCTTTTCTTATATATTTTACTACTTGAGGACTGTTACACCAGACCCTGTCACATATGTATGTCACACAGTGGAGGTGGAAGTGCTAAAGGCAGGCCGAAATAGCTCAGTTGGGAGAGCGTTAGACTGAAGATCTAAAGGTCCCTGGTTGGATCCCTGGTTTCGGCAAGCTTTATAGCCATTACGATGCACAACTGGTTTTACCTGAGCACCTGAATGAAGATTAGCACAATGTTGACGTCAATCGTGTTTCAACTCATATGTGAAAAGGTCTGCATTTCGCCAATTCTCACGTCGCATAAATAAACCCAAATCTTCTTTTTTATTTTCTTTTATATTTTACTACTTGAGGACTGTTTCACCAGACCCTGTCCCATATGTATGTCACAGAGTGGTGGTGGGAACCTTGCAGTCAAGCCGAAATAGCTCAGTTGGGAGAGCGTTAGACTGAAGATCTAAAGGTCCCTGGTTCGGTCCCTGGTTCGAACCCTGGTTTCGGCAAGCTTTTTAGCCATTACGATGCACAACAGGTTTTACCTGAGCACCTGAAGGAAGATTAGCACAATGTTGACGTCAATCGTGTTTCAACTCATATGTGAAAAGGTCCGCATTTCGCCAATTCTCACGTCGCATAAATAAACCCAAATCTTATTTTTTCTTTTCTTTTATATTTTACTACTTGAGGACTGTTTCACCAGACCCTGTCACATATGTATGTCACAGAGTGGTGGTGGGAACCCTGCAGGCAAGCCGAAATAGCTCAGTTGGGAGAGCGTTAGACTGAAGATCTAAAGGTCCCTGGTTCGGTCCCTGGTTCGATCCCTGGTTTCGGCAAGCTTTATAGCCATTACGATGCACAACAGGTTTTAGCTGAGCACCTTGAAGGAAGATTAGCACAATGTTGACGTCAATCGTGTTTCAACTCATATGTGAAAAGGTCTGCATTTCGCCAATTCTCACGTCGCATAAATAAACCCAAATCTTATTTTTTCTTTTCTTTTATATTCTACTACTTGAGGACTGTTTCACCAGACCCTGTCACATATGTATGTCACAGAGTGGTGGTGGGAACCCTGCAGGCAAGCCGAAATAGCTCAGTTGGGAGAGCGTTAGACTGAAGATCTAAAGGTCCCTGGTTCGATCCCTGGTTTCGGCAAGCTTTATAGCCATTACGATGCACAACAGGTTTTACCTGAGCACCTGAAGGAAGATTAGCACAATGTTGACGTCAATCGTGTTTCAACTCATATGTGAAAAGGTCCGCATTTCACCAATTCTCACGTCGCATAAATAAACCCAAATCTTATTTTTTCTTTTCTTTTATATTCTACTACTTGAGGACTGTTTCACCAGACCCTGTCACATATGTATGTCACAGAGTGGTGGTGGGAACCCTGCAGGCAAGCCGAAATAGCTCAGTTGGGAGAGCGTTAGACTGAAGATCTAAAGGTCCCTGGTTCGATCCCTGGTTTCGGCAAGCTTAATAGCCATTACGATGCACAACAGGTTTTACCTGAGCACCTGAAGGAAGATTAGCACAATGTTGACGTCAATCGTGTTTCAACTCATATGTGAAAAGGTCTGCATTTCACCAATTCTCACGTCGCATAAATAAACCCAAATCTTATTTTTTCTTTTCTTTTATATTCTACTACTTGAGGACTGTTTCACCAGACCCTGTCACATATGTATGTCACAGAGTGGTGGTGGGAACCCTGCAGGCAAGCCGAAATAGCTCAGTTGGGAGAGCGTTAGACTGAAGATCTAAAGGTCCCTGGTTCGGTCCCTGGTTCGATCCCTGGTTTCGGCAAGCTTTATAGCCATTACGATGCACAACAGGTTTTACCTGAGCACCTGAAGGAAGATTAGCACAATGTTGACGTCAATCGTGTTTCAACTCATATGTGAAAAGGTCCGCATTTCGCCAATTCTCACGTCGCATAAATAAACCCAAATCTTATTTTTTCTTTTCTTTTATATTTTACTACTTGAGGACTGTTTCACCAGACCCTGTCACATATGTATGTCACAGAGTGGTGGTGGGAACCCTGCAGGCAAGCCGAAATAGCTCAGTTGGGAGAGCGTTAGACTGAAGATCTAAAGGTCCCTGGTTAGGTCCCTGGTTCGATCCCTGGTTTCGGCAAGCTTTATAGCCATTACGATGCACAACAGGTTTTAGCTGAGCACCTTGAAGGAAGATTAGCACAATGTTGACGTCAATCGTGTTTCAACTCATATGTGAAAAGGTCTGCATTTCGCCAATTCTCACGTCGCATAAATAAACCCAAATCTTATTTTTTCTTTTCTTTTATATTCTACTACTTGAGGACTGTTTCACCAGACCCTGTCACATATGTATGTCACAGAGTGGTGGTGGGAACCCTGCAGGCAAGCCGAAATAGCTCAGTTGGGAGAGCGTTAGACTGAAGATCTAAAGGTCCCTGGTTCGATCCCTGGTTTCGGCAAGCTTTATAGCCATTACGATGCACAACAGGTTTTACCTGAGCACCTGAAGGAAGATTAGCACAATGTTGACGTCAATCGTGTTTCAACTCATATGTGAAAAGGTCCGCATTTCACCAATTCTCACGTCGCATAAATAAACCCAAATCTTATTTTTTCTTTTCTTTTATATTCTACTACTTGAGGACTGTTTCACCAGACCCTGTCACATATGTATGTCACAGAGTGGTGGTGGGAACCCTGCAGGCAAGCCGAAATAGCTCAGTTGGGAGAGCGTTAGACTGAAGATCTAAAGGTCCCTGGTTCGATCCCTGGTTTCGGCAAGCTTTATAGCCATTACGATGCACAACATGTTTTGGCTGAGCACTTTGAAGGAAGATTAGCACAATGTTGACGTCAATCGTGTTTCAACTCATATGTGAAAAGGTCAGCATTTCGCCAATTCTCACGTCGCATAAATAAACCCAAATCTTCTTTTTTCTTTTCTTTTATATTTTACTACTTGAGGACTGTTTCACCAGACCCTGTCACATATGTATGTCACAGAGTGGTGGTGGTAACCCTGCAGGCAAGCCGAAATAGCTCAGTTGGGAGAGCGTTAGACTGAAGATCTAAAGGTCCCTGGTTCGATCCCTGGTTTCGGCAAGCTTTAAGGCCATTACGATGCACAACAGGTTTTAGCTGAGCACCTTGAAGGAAGATTAGCACAATGTTGACGTCAATCGTGTTTCAACTCATATGTGAAAAGGTCTGCATTTCGCCAATTCTCACGTCGCATAAATAAACCCAAATCTTCTTTTTTCTTTTCTTTTATATTTTACTACTTGAGGACTGTTTCACCAGACCCTGTCACATATGTATGTCACAGAGTGGTGGTAGGAACCCTGCAGGCAAGCCGAAATAGCTCAGTTGGGAGAGCGTTAGACTGAAGATCTAAAGGTCCCTGGTTCGATCCCTGGTTTCGGCAAGCTTTATAGCCATTACGATGCACAACATGTTTTGGCTGAGCACTTTGAAGGAAGATTAGCACAATGTTGACGTCAATCGTGTTTCAACTCATATGTGAAAAGGTCAACATTTCGCCAATTCTCACGTCGCGTAAATAAACCCAAATCTTATTTTTTCTTTTCTTATATATTTTACTACTTGAGGACTGTTACACCAGACCCTGTCACATATGTATGTCACACAGTGGAGGTGGAAGTGCTAAAGGCAGGCCGAAATAGCTCAGTTGGGAGTTAGACTGAAGATCTAAAGGTCCCTGGTTCGATCCCTGGTTTCGGCAAGCTTTATAGCCATTACGATGCACAACAGGTTTTACCTGAGCACCTGAATGAAGATTAGCACAATGTTGACGTCAATCGTGTTTCAACTCATATGTGAAAAGGTCTGCATTTCGCCAATTCTCACGTCGCATAAATAAACCCATATCTTCTTTTTTCTTTTCTTTTATATTTTACTACTTGAGGACTGTTTCACCAGACCCTGTCACATATGTATGTCACAGAGTGGTGGTGGGAACCCTGCAGGCAAGCCGAAATACCTCAGTTGGGAGAGCGTTAGACTGAAGATCTAAAGGTCCCTGGTTCGGTCCCTGGTTCGAACCCTGGTTTCGGCAAGCTTTTTAGCCATTACGATGCACAACAGGTTTTACCTGAGCACCTGAAGGAAGATTAGCACAATGTTGACGTCAATCGTGTTTTAACTCATATGTGAAAAGGTCCGCATTTCGCCAATTCTCACGTCGCATAAATAAACCCAAATCTTATTTTTTCTTTTCTTTTATATTTTACTACTTGAGGACTGTTTCACCAGACCCTGTCACATATGTATGTCACAGAGTGGTGGTGGGAACCCTGCAGGCAAGCCGAAATAGCTCAGTTGGGAGAGCGTTAGACTGAAGATCTAAAGGTCCCTGGTTCAGTCCCTGGTTCGATCCCTGGTTTCGGCAAGCTTTATAGCCATTACGATGCACAACAGGTTTTAGCTGAGCACCTTGAAGGAAGATTAGCACAATGTTGACGTCAATCGTGTTTCAACTCATATGTGAAAAGGTCTGCATTTCGCCATTTCTCACGTCGCATAAATAAACCCAAATCATATTTTTTCTTTTCTTTTATATTCTACTACTTGAGGACTGTTTCACCAGACCCTGTCACATATGTATGTCACAGAGTGGTGGTGGGAACCCTGCAGGCAAGCCGAAATAGCTCAGTTGGGAGAGCGTTAGACTGAAGATCTAAAGGTCCCTGGTTCGATCCCTGGTTTCGGCAAGCTTTATAGCCATTACGATGCACAACAGGTTTTACCTGAGCACCTGAAGGAAGATTAGCACAATGTTGACGTCAATCGTGTTTCAACTCATATGTGAAAAGGTCCGCATTTCACCAATTCTCACGTCGCATAAATAAACCCAAATCTTATTTTTTCTTTTCTTTTATATTCTACTACTTGAGGACTGTTTCACCAGACCCTGTCACATATGTATGTCACAGAGTGGTGGTGGGAACCCTGCAGGCAAGCCGAAATAGCTCAGTTGGGAGAGCGTTAGACTGAAGATCTAAAGGTCCCTGGTTCGGTCCCTGGTTCGATCCCTGGTTTCGGCAAGCTTTATAGCCATTACGATGCACAACAGGTTTTACCTGAGCACCTGAAGGAAGATTAGCACAATGTTGACGTCAATCGTGTTTCAACTCATATGTGAAAAGGTCCGCATTTCGCCAATTCTCACGTCGCATAAATAAACCCAAATCTTATTTTTTCTTTTCTTTTATATTTTACTACTTGAGGACTGTTTCACCAGACCCTGTCACATATGTATGTCACAGAGTGGTGGTGGGAACCCTGCAGGCAAGCCGAAATAGCTCAGTTGGGAGAGCGTTAGACTGAAGATCTAAAGGTCCCTGGTTCGGTCCCTGGTTTCGGCAAGCTTTAAGGCCATTACGATGCACAACAGGTTTTAGCTGAGCACCTTGAAGGAAGATTAGCACAATGTTGACGTCAATCGTGTTTCAACTCATATGTGAAAAGGTCTGCATTTCGCCAATTCTCACGTCGCATAAATAAACCCAAATCTTATTTTTTCTTTTCTTTTATATTCTACTACTTGAGGACTGTTTCACCAGACCCTGTCACATATGTATGTCACAGAGTGGTGGTGGGAACCCTGCAGGCAAGCCGAAATAGCTCAGTTGGGAGAGCGTTAGACTGAAGATCTAAAGGTCCCTGGTTAGATCCCTGGTTTCGGCACGCTTTATAGCCATTACGATGCACAACAGGTTTTACCTGAGCACCTGAAGGAAGATTAGCACAATGTTGACGTCAATCGTGTTTCAACTCATATGTGAAAAGGTCTGCATTTCACCAATTCTCACGTCGCATAAATAGACCCAAATCTTATCTTTTCTTTTATATTCTACTACTTGAGGACTGTTTCACCAGACCCTGTCACATATGTATGTCACAGAGTGGTGGTGGGAACCCTGCAGGCAAGCCGAAATAGCTCAGTTGGGAGAGCGTTAGACTGAAGATCTAAAGGTCCCTGTTTCGATCCCTGGTTTCAGCAAGCTTTATAGCCATTACGATGCACAACATGTTTTGGCTGAGCACTTTGAAGGAAGATTAGCACAATGTTGACGTCAATCGTGTTTCAACTCATATGTGAAAAGGTCAGCATTTCGCCAATTCTCACGTCGCATAAATAAACCCAAATCTTCTTTTTTCTTTTCTTTTATATTTTACTACTTGAGGACTGTTTCACCAGACCCTGTCACATATGTATGTCACAGAGTGGTGGTGGTAACCCTGCAGGCAAGCCGAAATAGCTCAGTTGGGAGAGCGTTAGACTGAAGATCTAAAGGTCCCTGGTTCGATCCCTGGTTTCGGCAAGCTTTAAGGCCATTACGATGCACAACAGGTTTTAGCTGAGCACCTTGAAGGAAGATAAGCACAATGTTGACGTCAATCGTGTTTCAACTCATATGTGAAAAGGTCTGCATTTCGCCAATTCTCACGTCGCATAAATAAACCCAAATCTTCTTTTTTCTTTTCTTTTATATTTTACTACTTGAGGACTGTTTCACCAGACCCTGTCACATATGTATGTCACAGAGTGGTGGTGGGAACCCTGCAGGCAAGCCGAAATAGCTCAGTTGGGAGAGCGTTAGACTGAAGATCTAAAGGTCCCTGGTTCGATCCCTGGTTTCGGCAAGCTTTAAGGCCATTACGATGCACAACAGGTTTTAGCTGAGCACCTTGAAGGAAGATTAGCACAATGTTGACGTCAATCGTGTTTCAACTCATATGTGAAAAGGTCTGCATTTCGCCAATTCTCACGTCGCATAAATAAACCCAAATCTTCTTTTTTCTTTTCTTTTATATTTTACTACTTGAGGACTGTTTCACCAGACCCTGTCACATATGTATGTCACAGAGTGGTGGTAGGAACCCTGCAGGCAAGCCGAAATAGCTCAGTTGGGAGAGCGTTAGACTGAAGATCTAAAGGTCCCTGGTTCGATCCCTGCTTTCGGCAAGCTTTATAGCCATTACGATGCACAACATGTTTTGGCTGAGCACTTTGAAGGAAGATTAGCACAATGTTGACGTCAATCGTGTTTCAACTCATATGTGAAAAGGTCAACATTTCGCCAATTCTCACGTCGCGTAAATAAACCAAAATCTTATTTTTTATTTTCTTATATATTTTACTACTTGAGGACTGTTACACCAGACCCTGTCACATATGTATGTCACACAGTGGAGGTGGGAGTGCTAAAGGCAGGCCGAAATAGCTCAGTTGGGAGAGCGTTAGACTGAAGATCTAAAGGTCCCTGGTTCGATCCCTGGTTTCGGCAAGCTTTATAGCCATTACGATGCACAACAGGTTTTACCTGAGCACCTGAATGAAGATTAGCACAATGTTGACGTCAATCGTGTTTCAACTCATATGTGAAAAGGTCCGCATTTCGCCAATTCTCACGTCGCATAAATAAACCCAAATCTTCTTTTTTCTTTTCTTTTATATTTTACTACTTGAGGACTGTTTCACCAGACCCTGTCACATATGTATGTCACAGAGTGGTGGTGGGAACCCTGCAGGCAAGCCGAAATAGCTCAGTTGGGAGAGCGTTAGACTGAAGATCTAAAGGTCCCTGGTTCGGTCCCTGGTTCGATCCCTGGTTTCGGCAAGCTTTATAGCCATTACGATGCACAACAGGTTTTCCCTGAGCACCTGAAGGAAGATTAGCACAATGTTGACGTCAATCGTGTTTCAACTCATATGTGAAAAGGTCCGCATTTCACCAATTCTCACGTCGCATAAATAAACCCAAATCTTATTTTTTCTTTTCTTTTATATTTTACTACTTGAGGACTGTTTCACCAGACCCTGTCACATATGTATGTCACAGAGTGGTGGTGGGAACCCTGCAGGCAAGCCGAAATAGCTCAGTTGGGAGAGCGTTAGACTGAAGATCTAAAGGTCCCTGGTTCGATCCCTGGTTTCGGCAAGCTTTATAGCCATTACGATGCACAACAGGTTTTACCTGAGCACCTGAAGGAAGATTAGCACAATGTTGACGTCAATCGTGTTTCAACTCATATGTGAAAAGGTCCGCATTTCACCAATTCTCACGTCGCATAAATAAACCCAAATCTTATTTTTTCTTTTCTTTTATATTCTACTACTTGAGGACTGTTTCACCAGACCCTGTCACATATGTATGTCACAGAGTGGTGGTGGGAACCCTGCAGGCAAGCCGAAATAGCTCAGTTGGGAGAGCGTTAGACTGAAGATCTAAAGGTCCCTGGTTCGATCCCTGGTTTCGGCAAGCTTTAAGGCCATTACGATGCACAACAGGTTTTAGCTGAGCACCTTGAAGGAAGATTAGCTCAATGTTGACGTCAATCGTGTTTCAACTCATATGTGAGAAGGTCTGCATTTCGCCAATTCTCACGTCGCATAAATAAACCCAAATCTTCCTTTTTCTTTTCTTTTATATTTTACTACTTGAGGACTGTTTCACCAGACCCTGTCACATATGTATGTCACAGAGTGGTGGTAGGAACCCTGCAGGCAAGCCGAAATAGCTCAGTTGGGAGAGCGTTAGACTGAAGATCTAAAGGTCCCTGGTTCGATCCCTGGTTTCGGCAAGCTTTATAGCCATTACGATGCACAACATGTTTTGGCTGAGCACTTTGAAGGAAGATTAGCACAATGTTGACGTCAATCGTGTTTCAACTCATATGTGAAAAGGTCAACATTTCGCCAATTTTCACGTCGCGTAAATAAACCCAAATCTTATTTTTTATTTTCTTATATATTTTACTACTTGAGGACTGTTACACCAGACCCTGTCACATATGTATGTCACACAGTGGAGGTGGAAGTGCTAAAGGCAGGCCGAAATAGCTCAGTTGGGAGAGCGTTAGACTGAAGATCTAAAGGTCCCTGGTTCGATCCCTGGTTTCGGCAAGCTTTATAGCCATTACGATGCACAACAGGTTTTACCTGAGCACCTGAATGAAGATTAGCACAATGTTGACGTCAATCGTGTTTCAACTCATATGTGAAAAGGTCCGCATTTCGCCAATTCTCACGTCGCATAAATAAACCCAAATCTTCTTTTTTCTTTTCTTTTATATTTTACTACTTGAGGACTGTTTCACCAGACTCTGTCACATATGTATGTCACAGAGTGGTGGTGGGAACCCTGCAGGCAAGCCGAAATAGCTCAGTTGGGAGAGCGTTAGACTGAAGATCTAAAGGTCCCTGGTTCGATCCCTGGTTTCGGCAAGCTTTATAGCCATTACGATGCACAACAGGTTTTACCTGAGCACCTGAAGGAAGATTAGCACAATGTTGACGTCAATCGTGTTTCAACTCATATGTGAAAAGGTCCGCATTTCGCCAATCCTCACGTCGCATAAATAAACCCAAATCTTCTTTTTTCTTTTCTTTTATATTTTACTACTTGAGGACTGTTTCACCAGACCCTGTCACATATGTATGTCACAGAGTGGTGGTGGGAACCCTGCAGGCAAGCCGAAATAGCTCAGTTGGGAGAGCGTTAGACTGAAGATCTAAAGGTCCCTGGTTCGATCCCTGGTTTCGGCAAGCTTTAAGGCCATTACGATGCACAACAGGTTTTAGCTGAGCACCTTGAAGGAAGATTAGCACAATGTTGACGTCAATCGTGTTTCAACTCATATGTGAAAAGGTCTGCATTTCGCCAATTCTCACGTCACATAAATAAACCCAAATCTTGTTTTTTCTTTTCTTTCATACTTTACTACTTGAGGACTGTTTCACCAGACCCTGTCACATATGTATGTCACACAGTGGAGGTGGAAGTGCTAAAGGCAGGCCGAAATAGCTCAGTTGGGAGAGCGTTAGACTGAAGATCTAAAGGTCCCTGGTTCGATCCCTGGTTTCGGCAAGCTTTAAGGCCATTACGATGCACAACATGTTTTACCTGAGCACCTGAAGGAAGATTAGCACAATGTTGACTTCAATCGTGTTTCAACTCATTATGTGAAAAGGTCCGCATTTCGCCAATTCTCACGTCGCATAAATAAACCCAAATCTTCTTTTTTCTTTTCTTTTATATTTTACTACTTGAGGACTGTTTCACCAGACCCTGTCACATATGTATGTCACACAGTGGTGGTGGAAACCCTGCAGGCAAGCCGAAATAGCTCAGTTGGGAGAGCGTTAAACTGAAGATCTAAAGGTCCCTGGTTCGATCCCTGGTTTCGGCAAGCTTTAAGGCCATTACGATGCACAACAGGTTTTAGCTGAGCACCTTGAAGGAAGATTAGCACAATGTTGACGTCAATCGTGTTTCAACTCATATGTGAGGTCTGCATTTCGCCAATTCTCACGTCGCATAAATAAACCCAAATCTTCCTTTTTCTTTTCTTTTATATTTTACTACTTGAGGACTGTTTCACCAGACCCTGTCACATATG
>NC_137677.1:41784985-41834985 GCF_963989245.1 Nansenia antarctica
AGCATAATGTTGACTTCAATCGTGTTTCAACTCATTATGTGAAAAGGTCCGCATTTCGCCAATTCTCACGTCGCATAAATAAACCCAAATCTTCTTTTTTCTTTTCTTTTATATTTTACTACTTGAGGACTGTTTCACCAGACCCTGTCACATATGTATGTCACACAGTGGTGGTGGAAACCCTGCAGGCAAGCCGAAATAGCTCAGTTGCGAGAGCGTTAAACTGAAGATCTAAAGGTCCCTGGTTCGATCCCTGGTTTCGGCAAGCTTTAAGGCCATTACGATGCACAACAGGTTTTAGCTGAGCACCTTGAAGGAAGATTAGCACAATGTTGACGTCAATCGTGTTTCAACTCATATGTGAGAAGGTCTGCATTTCGCCAATTCTCACGTCGCATAAATAAACCCAAATCTTCCTTTTTCTTTTCTTTTATATTTTACTACTTGAGGACTGTTTCACCAGACCCTGTCACATATGTATGTCACAGAGTGGTGGTAGGAACCCTGCAGGCAAGCCGAAATAGCGCAGTTGGGAGAGCGTTAGACAGAAGATCTAAAGGTCCCTGGTTCGATCCCTGGTTTCGGCAAGCTTTATAGCCATTACGATGCACAACATGTTTTGGCTGAGCACTTTGAAGGAAGATTAGCACAATGTTGACGTCAATCGTGTTTCAACTCATATGTGAAAAGGTCAACATTTCGCCAATTTTCACGTCGCGTAAATAAACCCAAATCTTATTTTTTATTTTCTTATATATTTTACTACTTGAGGACTGTTACACCAGACCCTGTCACATATGTATGTCACACAGTGGAGGTGGAAGTGCTAAAGGCAGGCCGAAATAGCTCAGTTGGGAGAGCGTTAGACTGAAGATCTAAAGGTCCCTGGTTCGATCCCTGGTTTCGGCAAGCTTTATAGCCATTACGATGCACAACAGGTTTTACCTGAGCACCTGAATGAAGATTAGCACAATGTTGACGTCAATCGTGTTTCAACTCATATGTGAAAAGGTCCGCATTTCGCCCATTCTCACGTCGCATAAATAAACCCAAATCTTCTTTTTTCTTTTCTTTTATATTTTACTACTTGAGGACTGTTTCACCAGACCCTGTCACATATGTATGTCACAGAGTGGTGGTGGGAACCCTGCAGGCAAGCCGAAATAGCTCAGTTGGGAGAGCGTTAGACTGAAGATCTAAAGGTCCCTGGTTCGATCCCTGGTTTCGGCAAGCTTTATAGCCATTACGATGCACAACAGGTTTTACCTGAGCACCTGAAGGAAGATTAGCACAATGTTGACGTCAATCGTGTTTCAACTCATATGTGAAAAGGTCCGCATTTCGCCAATTCTCACGTCGCATAAATAAACCCAAATCTTCTTTTTTCTTTTCTTTTATATTTTACTACTTGAGGACTGTTTCACCAGACCCTGTCACATATGTATGTCACAGAGTGGTGGTGGGAACCCTGCAGGCAAGCCGAAATAGCTCAGTTGGGAGAGCGTTAGACTGAAGATCTAAAGGTCCCTGGTTCGATCCCTGGTTTCGGCAAGCTTTAAGGCCATTACGATGCACAACAGGTTTTAGCTGAGCACCTTGAAGGAAGATTAGCACAATGTTGACGTCAATCGTGTTTCAACTCATATGTGAAAAGGTCTGCATTTCGCCAATTCTCACGTCGCATAAATAAACCCAAATCTTGTTTTTTCTTTTCTTTCATACTTTACTACTTGAGGACTGTTTCACCAGACCCTGTCACATATGTATGTCACACAGTGGAGGTGGAAGTGCTAAAGGCAGGCCGAAATAGCTCAGTTGGGAGAGCGTTAGACTGAAGATCTAAAGGTCCCTGGTTCGATCCCTGGTTTCGGCAAGCTTTAAGGCCATTACGATGCACAACATGTTTTACCTGAGCACCTGAAGGAAGATTAGCACAATGTTGACGTCAATCGTGTTTCAACTCATATGTGAAAAGGTCCGCATTTCGCCAATTCTCACGTCGCATAAATAAACCCAAATCTTATTTTTTCTTTTCTTTTATATTTTACTACTTGAGGACTGTTTCACCAGACCCTGTCACATATGTATGTCACACAGTGGTGGTGGAAACCCTGCAGGCAAGCCGAAATAGCTCAGTTGGGAGAGCGTTAGACTGAAGATCTAAAGGTCCCTGGTTCGATCCCTGGTTTCGGCAAGCTTTAAGGCCATTACGATGCACAACAGGTTTTAGCTGAGCACCTTGAAGGAAGATTAGCACAATGTTGACGTCAATCGTGTTTCAACTCATATGTGAAAAGGTCTGCATTTCGCCAATTCTCACGTCGCATAAATAAACCCAAATCTTCTTTTTTCTTTTCTTTTATATTTTACTACTTGAGGACTGTTTCACCAGACCCTGTCACATATGTATGTCACAGAGTGGTGGTAGGAACCCTGCAGGCAAGCCGAAATAGCTCAGTTGGGAGAGCGTTAGACTGAAGATCTAAAGGTCCCTGGTTCGATCCCTGGTTTCGGCAAGCTTTATAGCCATTACGATGCACAACATGTTTTGGCTGAGCACTTTGAAGGAAGATTAGCACAATGTTGACGTCAATCGTGTTTCAACTCATATGTGAAAAGGTCAACATTTCGCCAATTCTCACGTCGCGTAAATAAACCCAAATCTTATTTTTTATTTTCTTATATATTTTACTACTTGAGGACTGTTACACCAGACCCTGTCACATATGTATGTCACACAGTGGAGGTGGAAGTGCTAAAGGCAGGCCGAAATAGCTCAGTTGGGAGAGCGTTAGACTGAAGATCTAAAGGTCCCTGGTTCGATCCCTGGTTTCGGCAAGCTTTATAGCCATTACGATGCACAACAGGTTTTACCTGAGCACCTGAATGAAGATTAGCACAATGTTGACGTCAATCGTGTTTCAACTCATATGTGAAAAGGTCCGCATTTCGCCAATTCTCACGTCGCATAAATAAACCCAAATCTTCTTTTTTCTTTTCTTTTATATTTTACTACTTGAGGACTGTTTCACCAGACCCTGTCACATATGTATGTCACAGAGTGGTGGTGGGAACCCTGCAGGCAAGCCGAAATAGCTCAGTTGGGAGAGCGTTAGACTGAAGATCTAAAGGTCCCTGGTTCGGTCCCTGGTTCGATCCCTGGTTTTGGCAAGCTTTATAGCCATTACGATGCACAACAGGTTTTCCCTGAGCACCTGAAGGAAGATTAGCACAATGTTGACGTCAATCGTGTTTCAACTCATATGTGAAAAGGTCCGCATTTCGCCAATTCTCACGTCGCATAAATAAACCCAAATCTTATTTTTTCTTTTCTTTTATATTTTACTACTTGAGGACTGTTTCACCAGACCCTGTCACATATGTATGTCACAGAGTGGTGGTGGGAACCCTGCAGGCAAGCCGAAATAGCTCAGTTGGGAGAGCGTTAGACTGAAGATCTAAAGGTCCCTGGTTCGATCCCTGGTTTCGGCAAGCTTTATAGCCATTACGATGCACAACAGGTTTTACCTGAGCACCTGAAGGAAGATTAGCACAATGTTGACGTCAATCGTGTTTCAACTCATATGTGAAAAGGTCCGCATTTCACCAATTCTCACGTCGCATAAATAAACCCAAATCTTATTTTTTCTTTTCTTTTATATTCTACTACTTGAGGACTGTTTCACCAGACCCTGTCACATATGTATGTCACAGAGTGGTGGTGGGAACCCTGCAGGCAAGCCGAAATAGCTCAGTTGGGAGAGCGTTAGACTGAAGATCTAAAGGTCCCTGGTTCGATCCCTGGTTTCGGCAAGCTTTAAGGCCATTACGATGCACAACAGGTTTTAGCTGAGCACCTTGAAGGAAGATTAGCACAATGTTGACGTCAATCGTGTTTCAACTCATATGTGAGAAGGTCTGCATTTCGCCAATTCTCACGTCGCATAAATAAACCCAAATCTTCCTTTTTCTTTTCTTTTATATTTTACTACTTGAGGACTGTTTCACCAGACCCTGTCACATATGTATGTCACAGAGTGGTGGTAGGAACCCTGCAGGCAAGCCGAAATAGCTCAGTTGGGAGAGCGTTAGACTGAAGATCTAAAGGTCCCTGGTTCGGTCCCTGGTTCGATCCCTGGTTTCGGCAAGCTTTATAGCCATTACGATGCACAACAGGTTTTCCCTGAGCACCTGAAGGAAGATTAGCACAATGTTGACGTCAATCGTGTTTCAACTCATATGTGAAAAGGTCCGCATTTCGCCAATTCTCACGTCGCATAAATAAACCCAAATCTTATTTTTTCTTTTCTTTTATATTTTACTACTTGAGGACTGTTTCACCAGACCCTGTCACATATGTATGTCACAGAGTGGTGGTGGGAACCCTGCAGGCAAGCCGAAATAGCTCAGTTGGGAGAGCGTTAGACTGAAGATCTAAAGGTCCCTGGTTCGATCCCTGGTTTCGGCAAGCTTTATAGCCATTACGATGCACAACAGGTTTTACCTGAGCACCTGAAGGAAGATTAGCACAATGTTGACGTCAATCGTGTTTCAACTCATATGTGAAAAGGTCCGCATTTCACCAATTCTCACGTCGCATAAATAAACCCAAATCTTATTTTTTCTTTTCTTTTATATTCTACTACTTGAGGACTGTTTCACCAGACCCTGTCACATATGTATGTCACAGAGTGGTGGTGGGAACCCTGCAGGCAAGCCGAAATAGCTCAGTTGGGAGAGCGTTAGACTGAAGATCTAAAGGTCCCTGGTTCGATCCCTGGTTTCGGCAAGCTTTAAGGCCATTACGATGCACAACAGGTTTTAGCTGAGCACCTTGAAGGAAGATTAGCACAATGTTGACGTCAATCGTGTTTCAACTCATATGTGAGAAGGTCTGCATTTCGCCAATTCTCACGTCGCATAAATAAACCCAAATCTTCCTTTTTCTTTTCTTTTATATTTTACTACTTGAGGACTGTTTCACCAGACCCTGTCACATATGTATGTCACAGAGTGGTGGTAGGAACCCTGCAGGCAAGCCGAAATAGCTCAGTTGGGAGAGCGTTAGACTGAAGATCTAAAGGTCCCTGGTTCGATCCCTGGTTTCGGCAAGCTTTATAGCCATTACGATGCACAACATGTTTTGGCTGAGCACTTTGAAGGAAGATTAGCACAATGTTGACGTCAATCGTGTTTCAACTCATATGTGAAAAGGTCAACATTTCGCCAATTTTCACGTCGCGTAAATAAACCCAAATCTTATTTTTTATTTTCTTATATATTTTACTACTTGAGGACTGTTACACCAGACCCTGTCACATATGTATGTCACACAGTGGAGGTGGAAGTGCTAAAGGCAGGCCGAAATAGCTCAGTTGGGAGAGCGTTAGACTGAAGATCTAAAGGTCCCTGGTTCGATCCCTGGTTTCGGCAAGCTTTATAGCCATTACGATGCACAACAGGTTTTACCTGAGCACCTGAATGAAGATTAGCACAATGTTGACGTCAATCGTGTTTCAACTCATATGTGAAAAGGTCCGCATTTCGCCAATTCTCACGTCGCATAAATAAACCCAAATCTTATTTTTTCTTTTCTTTTATATTTTACTACTTGAGGACTGTTTCACCAGACCCTGTCACATATGTATGTCACAGAGTGGTGGTGGGAACCCTGCAGGCAAGCCGAAATAGCTCAGTTGGGAGAGCGTTAGACTGAAGATCTAAAGGTCCCTGGTTCGATCCCTGGTTTCGGCAAGCTTTATAGCCATTACGATGCACAACAGGTTTTACCTGAGCACCTGAAGGAAGATTAGCACAATGTTGACGTCAATCGTGTTTCAACTCATATGTGAAAAGGTCCGCATTTCGCCAATTCTCACGTCGCATAAATAAACCCAAATCTTCTTTTTTCTTTTCTTTTATATTTTACTACTTGAGGACTGTTTCACCAGACCCTGTCACATATGTATGTCACAGAGTGGTGGTGGGAACCCTGCAGGCAAGCCGAAATAGCTCAGTTGGGAGAGCGTTAGACTGAAGATCTAAAGGTCCCTGGTTCGATCCCTGGTTTCGGCAAGCTTTAAGGCCATTACGATGCACAACAGGTTTTAGCTGAGCACCTTGAAGGAAGATTAGCACAATGTTGACGTCAATCGTGTTTCAACTCATATGTGAAAAGGTCTGCATTTCGCCAATTCTCACGTCGCATAAATAAACCCAAATCTTGTTTTTTCTTTTCTTTCATACTTTACTACTTGAGGACTGTTTCACCAGACCCTGTCACATATGTATGTCACACAGTGGAGGTGGAAGTGCTAAAGGCAGGCCGAAATAGCTCAGTTGGGAGAGCGTTAGACTGAAGATCTAAAGGTCCCTGGTTCGGTCCCTGGTTCGATCCCTGGTTTTGGCAAGCTTTATAGCCATTACGATGCACAACAGGTTTTCCCTGAGCACCTGAAGGAAGATTAGCACAATGTTGACGTCAATCGTGTTTCAACTCATATGTGAAAAGGTCCGCATTTCGCCAATTCTCACGTCGCATAAATAAACCCAAATCTTATTTTTTCTTTTCTTTTATATTTTACTACTTGAGGACTGTTTCACCAGACCCTGTCACATATGTATGTCACAGAGTGGTGGTGGGAACCCTGCAGGCAAGCCGAAATAGCTCAGTTGGGAGAGCGTTAGACTGAAGATCTAAAGGTCCCTGGTTCGATCCCTGGTTTCGGCAAGCTTTATAGCCATTACGATGCACAACAGGTTTTACCTGAGCACCTGAAGGAAGATTAGCACAATGTTGACGTCAATCGTGTTTCAACTCATATGTGAAAAGGTCCGCATTTCACCAATTCTCACGTCGCATAAATAAACCCAAATCTTATTTTTTCTTTTCTTTTATATTCTACTACTTGAGGACTGTTTCACCAGACCCTGTCACATATGTATGTCACAGAGTGGTGGTGGGAACCCTGCAGGCAAGCCGAAATAGCTCAGTTGGGAGAGCGTTAGACTGAAGATCTAAAGGTCCCTGGTTCGATCCCTGGTTTCGGCAAGCTTTAAGGCCATTACGATGCACAACAGGTTTTAGCTGAGCACCTTGAAGGAAGATTAGCACAATGTTGACGTCAATCGTGTTTCAACTCATATGTGAGAAGGTCTGCATTTCGCCAATTCTCACGTCGCATAAATAAACCCAAATCTTCCTTTTTCTTTTCTTTTATATTTTACTACTTGAGGACTGTTTCACCAGACCCTGTCACATATGTATGTCACAGAGTGGTGGTAGGAACCCTGCAGGCAAGCCGAAATAGCTCAGTTGGGAGAGCGTTAGACTGAAGATCTAAAGGTCCCTGGTTCGGTCCCTGGTTCGATCCCTGGTTTCGGCAAGCTTTATAGCCATTACGATGCACAACAGGTTTTCCCTGAGCACCTGAAGGAAGATTAGCACAATGTTGACGTCAATCGTGTTTCAACTCATATGTGAAAAGGTCCGCATTTCGCCAATTCTCACGTCGCATAAATAAACCCAAATCTTATTTTTTCTTTTCTTTTATATTTTACTACTTGAGGACTGTTTCACCAGACCCTGTCACATATGTATGTCACAGAGTGGTGGTGGGAACCCTGCAGGCAAGCCGAAATAGCTCAGTTGGGAGAGCGTTAGACTGAAGATCTAAAGGTCCCTGGTTCGATCCCTGGTTTCGGCAAGCTTTATAGCCATTACGATGCACAACAGGTTTTACCTGAGCACCTGAAGGAAGATTAGCACAATGTTGACGTCAATCGTGTTTCAACTCATATGTGAAAAGGTCCGCATTTCACCAATTCTCACGTCGCATAAATAAACCCAAATCTTATTTTTTCTTTTCTTTTATATTCTACTACTTGAGGACTGTTTCACCAGACCCTGTCACATATGTATGTCACAGAGTGGTGGTGGGAACCCTGCAGGCAAGCCGAAATAGCTCAGTTGGGAGAGCGTTAGACTGAAGATCTAAAGGTCCCTGGTTCGATCCCTGGTTTCGGCAAGCTTTAAGGCCATTACGATGCACAACAGGTTTTAGCTGAGCACCTTGAAGGAAGATTAGCACAATGTTGACGTCAATCGTGTTTCAACTCATATGTGAGAAGGTCTGCATTTCGCCAATTCTCACGTCGCATAAATAAACCCAAATCTTCCTTTTTCTTTTCTTTTATATTTTACTACTTGAGGACTGTTTCACCAGACCCTGTCACATATGTATGTCACAGAGTGGTGGTAGGAACCCTGCAGGCAAGCCGAAATAGCTCAGTTGGGAGAGCGTTAGACTGAAGATCTAAAGGTCCCTGGTTCGATCCCTGGTTTCGGCAAGCTTTATAGCCATTACGATGCACAACATGTTTTGGCTGAGCACTTTGAAGGAAGATTAGCACAATGTTGACGTCAATCGTGTTTCAACTCATATGTGAAAAGGTCAACATTTCGCCAATTTTCACGTCGCGTAAATAAACCCAAATCTTATTTTTTATTTTCTTATATATTTTACTACTTGAGGACTGTTACACCAGACCCTGTCACATATGTATGTCACACAGTGGAGGTGGAAGTGCTAAAGGCAGGCCGAAATAGCTCAGTTGGGAGAGCGTTAGACTGAAGATCTAAAGGTCCCTGGTTCGATCCCTGGTTTCGGCAAGCTTTATAGCCATTACGATGCACAACAGGTTTTACCTGAGCACCTGAATGAAGATTAGCACAATGTTGACGTCAATCGTGTTTCAACTCATATGTGAAAAGGTCCGCATTTCGCCAATTCTCACGTCGCATAAATAAACCCAAATCTTATTTTTTCTTTTCTTTTATATTTTACTACTTGAGGACTGTTTCACCAGACCCTGTCACATATGTATGTCACAGAGTGGTGGTGGGAACCCTGCAGGCAAGCCGAAATAGCTCAGTTGGGAGAGCGTTAGACTGAAGATCTAAAGGTCCCTGGTTCGATCCCTGGTTTCGGCAAGCTTTATAGCCATTACGATGCACAACAGGTTTTACCTGAGCACCTGAAGGAAGATTAGCACAATGTTGACGTCAATCGTGTTTCAACTCATAGGTGAAAAGGTCCGCATTTCGCCAATTCTCACGTCGCATAAATAAACCCAAATCTTCTTTTTTCTTTTCTTTTATATTTTACTACTTGAGGACTGTTTCACCAGACCCTGTCACATATGTATGTCACAGAGTGGTGGTGGGAACCCTGCAGGCAAGCCGAAATAGCTCAGTTGGGAGAGCGTTAGACTGAAGATCTAAAGGTCCCTGGTTCGATCCCTGGTTTCGGCAAGCTTTAAGGCCATTACGATGCACAACAGGTTTTAGCTGAGCACCTTGAAGGAAGATTAGCACAATGTTGACGTCAATCGTGTTTCAACTCATATGTGAAAAGGTCTGCATTTCGCCAATTCTCACGTCGCATAAATAAACCCAAATCTTGTTTTTTCTTTTCTTTCATACTTTACTACTTGAGGACTGTTTCACCAGACCCTGTCACATATGTATGTCACACAGTGGAGGTGGAAGTGCTAAAGGCAGGCCGAAATAGCTCAGTTGGGAGAGCGTTAGACTGAAGATCTAAAGGTCCCTGGTTCGATCCCTGGTTTCGGCAAGCTTTAAGGCCATTACGATGCACAACATGTTTTACCTGAGCACCTGAAGGAAGATTAGCACAATGTTGACTTCAATCGTGTTTCAACTCATTATGTGAAAAGGTCCGCATTTCGCCAATTCTCACGTCGCATAAATAAACCCAAATCTTCTTTTTTCTTTTCTTTTATATTTTACTACTTGAGGACTGTTTCACCAGACCCTGTCACATATGTATGTCACACAGTGGTGGTGGAAACCCTGCAGGCAAGCCGAAATAGCTCAGTTGGGAGAGCGTTAGACTGAAGATCTAAAGGTCCCTGGTTCGATCCCTGGTTTCGGCAAGCTTTAAGGCCATTACGATGCACAACAGGTTTTAGCTGAGCACCTTGAAGGAAGATTAGCACAATGTTGACGTCAATCGTGTTTCAACTCATATGTGAAAAGGTCTGCATTTCGCCAATTCTCACGTCGCATAAATAAACCCAAATCTTCTTTTTTCTTTTCTTTCATACTTTACTACTTAAGGACTGTTTCACCAGACCCTGTCACATATGTATGTCACACAGTGGAGGTGGAAGTGCTAAAGGCAGGCCGAAATAGCTCAGTTGGGAGAGCGTTAGACTGAAGATCTAAAGGTCCCTGGTTCGATCCCTGGTTTCGGCAAGCTTTATAGCCATTACGATGCACAACATGTTTTGGCTGAGCACTTTGAAGGAAGATTAGCACAATGTTGACGTCAATCGTGTTTCAACTCATATGTGAAAAGGTCAGCATTTCGCCAATTCTCACGTCGCGTAAATAAACCCAAATCTTATTTTTTCTTTTCTTATATATTTTACTACTTAAGGACTGTTTCACCAGACCCTGTCACATATCAAAGCTCGCAATCTAGCCAAACAAGTGTTGTTGCGATTTTTTTTTTTTACGGTTTTTGGCATAGGACGACAAACGAAGCGATGAAGAACCCACTCGATTTCATATCCAACAGTTTTACATTCACTAAATACCTACATTTAGTTAGCAAAGTCGGGTGGGGGGTATTATTCGTATTAGTGTGGCAGTGTGTGTAGCCACGCCCACTCCAGCTGTATTTAAGTAGCCATGTGCGTCTGGACCTGTTGACACATTTACAAGATGGATGCGGACGCTCTAGCTAACGCTATAAACTGAATTTCTGAAGCCTGTAGAAATATCGACAGTGGGCAATTAATTGATTGATTGAAAACTTTATTAGAAGATTTGCAGAAGTAGGTACATGAAAGTACATATTACATACAAGGTCAACTAAAAGGATAAAAACCCAAGAAAGCCACTGGCTTATTTCAATTGGGGTCCTTGATTCTCAATTCATCGTTACATGTAAGACAGACAAAAAAAACTAGTACTATCTACAAGATAATACAGACAAATAACTATTACTATCTACAAGATAAACATACATCCATCATGGGAAGAACAATACAACAAAACATAAGGTATGTACAGCGGGTAGGACAGGTGGGGACATACACCACAGGTGGGGGCGGGGGACAAAACACAAAGTATGTACAGTGGGTAGTTCGGGTCTTTTAATCTGATTTTTGATTTAGAGGGTCCAGTTACGGATTGCAGCCTCCTGTAAATGTTTTTTGAGAGTGGTTTTGAAGGTGGGCAGTGTTTTGCACTCCTTTAAGATTATAGGAAGGGCGTTCCACATTTTTACTGCATAGTTTGCAAACGAGTTTAACCCCTTGTTTGTGGTGCAACGCGGTTGAACGTGGTTCGTGGAGCTTCCTCTGGTGTTGTATGTGTGGACGTTGTTCACTTTTTGGAAGTATGTTGACAGGTACTTGGGTGTCTTTGTGGTGTAGCGTATCTTGAAGACCAGGCCCAGTGCAAGCTGCTGCACTCTGTCAACTACTCGTAGCCAATCAAGGCTAAAAAAATGAGCAGCGGTTAGATGTGTCCTAGGGTTGAGGCCTAGCAGAAGCCTAACCAGTTTATTTTGGGCTGTCTGGAGTCTTGTTTTATGGGCCTTTGTGGTTCTATAGTACCATGATGTTACGGCATAGTCGAAGTGACATTGAATGAGAGCTCCTGATAGGGTCCTCAGTGTGTTTTTACTGACAAGTGAGGATATCCTGTACAAGAATCTAGTTCTATGGTTCACTTTTTTGATTACTTTTGCTGCCATTTTATCTCCGGAAAGATTTGCCTCTAAGATGGAGCCCAGGTATGTAATATCCTCTTTTCTTGTGATATTAATGTTACCCACTTTTATTTTAAAATGTTCAGCCTTTCTGAGTTTAGATGGGGATCCGTATAGGATGGTTTCAGTTTTACCTAGGTGTATTGATAGTTTATTGTCAGCTAGCCAGATGCAGATTCTACTCAGTTCAGTGCTTAGCGCTTTTTCCACCTGCAATATGTCCCTGTCAGAGACCAGCAGAGCCGAGTCATCCGCGAACAGGAACAAATTGCAATCACATGCTGATGACATGTCATTCACATATATTAGGAACAGTAAAGGTCCCAATATGCTTCCTTGTGGAACGCCGCAGGTCACTGGGAGGGGGGGGGGGACAGTGTTCCGTTCACACTAACCACCTGTTCCCTCCCCTCTAAGTAGGATTGCATCCAGCTCACCGATGTTCTATCGAACCCAATTGCTTTCAGTTTATCTAACAATATGTGGTGATCTACTGTGTCGAAGGCCTTCTGGAGGTCCAGCATGACCATGCCGCAGTACTTGCCCGAGTCCACCTCATGGTTGATGTGGTCGTTCAAATAGAGAAGGCATGTGTCAGTGGAATGGGATGTTCTGAATCCTGATTGAAATTCATACATCAGATTTTTTTCGGTAAGGTACCTATCAACCTGTTCATAAACTATTTTTTCCATAAGTTTCGAGATGGAATTAAGAATAGAAACAGGTCGGTAGTTGCCTGGGTCTAATTTGCTTCCTTTTTTATACAGTGGGGTTACCCTTGCTATTTTAAAGTCAAGGGGGACGTGTCCCTGTTTGATGGAGAGGTTTATTATGTGGGTGATGATTGGGGTAATGGAGGCAGCTGAGTCTTTTAGAAATCTGGCTGGAATATTGTCATGGCCCGTGGCCTTTTCTGAGTGTAGAGCGCCCAGCTTTTTAAACACCTCATCGTTTGACACCATGGAGAGTTTAAAATCATCTTTGCGTACACCCAGTTTGTTGTAGAACGCACGGATGTGCTCTACACCATAACGCCCTGAGTGGGGTGGTAGATTGTTAACTAATTTAGTGGCTATGGTTGTAAAGAAAGTGTTTAAGCACTTAGCCACATCCAGCTTGTCTGTAAGGAGAGAATCTCCAGATTTTATGCTGATGTTTGTAGAAATGGTTTTGAGTTTTTGACTGCAACCTAGTTGGCTATTAAGTAGCTTCCAAAGGTCACGTGGTTTGTTTAAGTTTTCTTCGATTTTGTTATCGAGGTATTCTTTCTTAGCAGATTTGGTCATGGTAATTACCTGATTGCATAGTTTGTTGCATTGTTTTTTAATTTTCTCAAAGTGGGTTTTGTGATCTTCGTTTAAGTGTTTCACTAATTTTGATTTGCATTTTTGAACTTCAGAGCATTTTAGGTCTCTGACTTTCATAGCATTTAGAATGTCCGAATTCATCCATGGTTCCGATCGGGCTTTAACCCTGGTGGTTCTCATGGGGGCTATACTGTCAATAATATTTAGGAATTTGGTTTTGAAACCTAGCCATGCCTCTTCAACCTGTGTGCATTTTAGTTCATCTAACCAGTCTTGATTCTCCAGTTTATGGTTTAAGGCCTCACTAGAATAGGATTTAAGGGATCTAGTGGTTACAGTTTTATGACCGCCAGCCTTGGGTTTATGTTTTTTACGAGTGCAAAAGATCATGTAATGATCACTTAGCCCACATACAATAACCCCACTCTTGGAGATTTTGGACTCATCCGATGTTAGAATGAGATCTATGGTGGTTTGAGTAGAAATACACACCCTAGTGGGTTTGGTAATTTGTTGACGGAGACCGTGTAATTCAGAAAACCTAGTGAAGGATTTGAAAACGGATGCTTCATTTCTGAGCATGTCCGTGTTCAAATCCCCAATAAGAATCTTTTCCACACAGTCAACGTCATCCAAGCACCCCTCAAGAATATCATAGAAATCATTCTGATCGGGAGGTCTGTAGATAGTACCAACCAGCACCGGTTTTGCTTTGTTAAAGATAATTTCGACCCAAACAGATTCTAATTTGTCACGATTCAGGTCATACCGGGTGTTAAAGATAATATCGTTGTGAATGTACATGCAGACACCACCCCCATACCTGTTCCTGTCGTTTCTGATGACTGTGTAGTTAACTATTTCAATCTCTGGGTCTTTGATTGATTCATCAAACTTGGTCTCAGAGAAGCTCAAAATGTGAACCTTGCTGTCATGGAAAATTTCTCTGATTTGGTCCAGTTTAGGCACAAGACTGTTCACATTAAGGTGAACAATATGCAGGCCCTTACTGCTGTGTCCAAATAGAGAGTTCATGTCCTTGACTTGGAAATAGTCACCACCATTCAGGTCATCGTCAAGTTGAGGATTGGGGGATGGGGGGGGTCGCCCATTGTTCAACGATGATGAACTCCTTCATATTCCTTCATATTGGACTATACAGTACATAATGGGAACTCCGAACGGGAACTCCGATCTCCGAATCTGACAATGACGAAGAACACAACAGAATTTCAGACATTGATCTCCACTTAACTTTCATGGGACAGTCGTCTGCAGACAGACCTTCTGCTGTGTTCTTGGGTAAGTTTTAGTGAGTTTATGTGTTGTATACTAGGATTTTGTGTTGTTTACTTAGGATAGCCAAACAGTTATTTGTTGTTTTGTGAGTAAGGTAGATAACGCCTTTGTTAGCATCAGTTATTAAACCACTGAAACTGCTCACCACAATTATGCCACCCCTCTACAAAACGAATAGGAGATGGTGGGAGGAAGAAATAGGTTGTCAAAGATAAAACATAATGAACAAATACATTTGTTGCAGACCTACTAAACATGCAACATACTGTACAGTATGTTTATGCACCATTTTAGTGTGTTTGTGTGTACCAGCTAGCCAAACAAGTGTTAGCTTGTTAGCTAGCTAGCCAAACAAGTGTTAGCTTGTTAGCTAGCTAGCTAGCTTTGTTAGAGATGTAATAGATTATAGAAAAAGTAAATGCTTTTGTAATGAACGGTAATGTTATGTGGAATCAAAAATAATGATTAATTCATTGATATGTAGATTTGCTGTAGAATAATACTGTGAATTGAAATGATTTCACTAGCCTACTTCAGTACAAGTACAGTACACTGAGTCTATGGAAAACCTACACTAGAGAAGTGTCCACACCTCTGACCTGAAATTTGTGTTACAGAATGACGAGGTGAGAGGTTCTGAGAGATGACACCTTGATGAGAGTCACCAGCACTTCAGGTATTTGTCATTGTCATTGTATGCAATTCTATTTTATGAAGATAGTACTAGGCTATTTCGTAAAAGTGGTGTGTTGGTAACAGTGGGCAATCATTTGAAATGTACTGTCTTCTTTTTTTATTACAGCTTTGATGCCCAGATGGGATGGGAAGGAACTACGCCGAAGTCCCACTAGATGCTTTATGGACTATAATGATAAATGCATGTGCACACGGACAACATTATTATTTTTTACCATTCTATTATTGTATTGCTCAATTGTATCTTGCCAAATGTTTTCCATTGCCATGAATTTTACTCTCTTGTACTTGTAATGGGATGTAATAAACTTTTGGCACACATGGCAATAAAAAATCATGAATCTTGAATTATTATTATTATTATTATTTTTATTATTATTATTATTATTTAGCTATTTAAACGTGTCAGCCCTGCAATTTTGGTTAGCTGACAACCCCACTGACAGATGACAGGTAGGTAATGACAGGTAGTGTAATGGGGGAGTGGTATGACACATAATTTTAAAGCTTACAATCTACCCTTTCATAATCTGGAAAAAAACAGAAAAATGATTTTTGCCCTACTTGTGGACTTTTTAACCATGCCCTGTCACATATGCAGAGCCATTTCTCCTCCAAACATGGCGTGTCGTATTGTTGCAGAAAAGTAAGATTACATTCTCCCAGTTATCTACAGGCTTCTACAGGCCCATGATGGATGTATGTTTATCTTGTAGATAGTAATAGTTATTTGTCTGTATTATCTTGTAGATAGTATTAGTTTTTTTGTCTGTCTTACATGTAACGATGAATTGAGAATCAAGGACCCCAATTGAAATAAGCCAGTGGCTTTCTTGGGTTTTTATCCTGTTAGTTGACCTTGTATGTAATATGTACTTTAATGTACCTACTTCTGCAAATCTTCTAATAAAGTTTTCAATCAATCAATCAATCTTCTCCAAATGTTCTGTAGCAAACTTCAAATGAGCTTCAACATGCCTTTTCTTCAGTAATGGAGTCTTCTGGGGTGATCGTGAATTGAGACCGTGGTGGTGGTGCATTGCCCATTCTTTTCGTTGGGACAACTGTATGTGCTGCTTCCAGGTCTTTCTGGAGCTCTGCTCGAGTCGTCCTTGGCTCTTAAATGGTAAATGGACTGACTTATATAGCGTCTTATTCCAAAGCACTTTACAATGACCTCTCATTCACCCATTCACACACCCATTCACACACCAATGGCAGCAAGCTACCATGCAAGGCGCTGCTCATTGGGAGCAATTTGGGGTTTAGTGTCATGTCCAAGGAAACCTCGACATGAGACCAGCCGGGGTTCGAAACACTGATTTGCCGACCTTACGATCATTAGATGCCGGCTCTACCTCCTGCGCCACAGCCGCCATAGCCGCCACAGCCACCCATAGGCTACTCTTGTGACTACGTTTGTGACTGCCTGACTGCACGGTCAGAAATCTTGCGAGGAGCTCCTGTGCGTGGCCGGTTGATGGTCAAGTGATGTTCCTTCCACTTGTGGATAATGGCCCCAATGGTGCTTATAGGAACATTTAGGAGTTAGTTGAGGCATCCGTTGGTAACCAATGCTTTTTCTTAGCGTGTCATTCCACTTTATTTTATGGATTGGAATTTTACAGTAACAAAGAATTGTCTTTAGCTGTGTAGTTTTATTGAGTTAATAGCAATGTCTGGTCTATGGGAATAGCTGCAATGGAAATATGTCAAATTAAAGAAATGTTGATGTGTTGACTATTTACTTCCCCCATTGAAATAATCATGTTTCTCCTACGTTCTTATCCAGTGCAGCAAATCAGTAAAGGAAAGAGATACACTATTTCAACCCATAACAAAACACCTTGATTTTAATTCCTTATCATCTTTCTATGAGAGCAGTAGAAATTTCCCTATACTCTGATCATTACAACAGAGCGATGCTAGTTCTAACTGAACAGCATTGACTCAGTCCCCTGGGAAACCTCAGCTAAATTAGCACAACTAGAGATGGTAATTGGGAATGTGTAATCATCTTGAATCTGGCTCCCAGCAGCAGCCTCTCAGCCAGACAGAGCCGTATCAGTCAACACAGTAATCTAGCCAAGTGTACTTTATCCCCGATGGGCGGACAGAACATGGAGCATGAGTCAGAGAATACTCTCTCTTTATCCCAGTGTGCATCTGGTATGTGAGCAATTACATAAGCTTTCTGTCATGTTGTTGAAATCTGGTTACAGGAATTCGTAGTATTGCTGAGAGATGCAGTAGACTATTGATTTCTAATAACCAGCTTCTTGGGGGGAAAAAAGAAAAGAAAGCTCAGTTGTGAAGAGTGAGGCATATTCTGTGCTTGTTGAGTTTGTTTTCCCTTCTAAGGTGCCCCATGCAACAATGTTTGCTCATGGTCTGATCTATGTCTGTATGAAGAGGCTTTGTTTTCGGGGTTTTTCAAGGTGACATCCTCATCATCATCTTGTGACAGTGCGGCTAAAATGATTGGGTATAACAATGTCATAATAGGGTGCGAAGAGCACAGTTCAAATACAAATCCTTGAAAATTAATCAAATAAGCACTACATGCTCCGTTAACTTTTTTTTTTGCTTACCGCAAAACCACGGGCTGCCTTCAAATAAAGGCAAAGCTGTAAGAAGCAAGACTGGTCATGAATCTAATAAGCACTACACGTTCTGGTAACTGTTCAGTCTGGCTGCAAATGTCTCTGTAGGGGTGTAGCCTAACGCAGTAGGCCTGTAGCCTAACAAAACTAACTATTTGGTGAAATAAACGCAAAGCTATTACAGTTATCAATAAAATATGTACTACACGTTCCAGTATTCAGTCACCAATTCACACAGGGGTGGATTGCTACATCATTAATGCGTGACAACATTACGTTAGGCAGAGAACGTAGGTCGAGATTTTAGAATCACACATGTTTATCATATCCAGGCTCATACAAATACATGCTCAATAATAATAACAACAATATTCATTATCATCATCATCATCATCATCATCATCATAATCACAATAATCATAATAACCATAAACATAATCAAAATTGGTATTATCATAATCATAGTAGCCTAATCATAATATAATAACTCCATTACAATGCTCAGGTTTTCTGTGAGCACTCCAGGAGACCAACATCATGACTGTCCATCTTATGCAGAAAGTTAAAATCATATCATATACTTATCAAAGTAAACAAATGACACGACAATACTTGGTGCTAAATGGTGTACACAGATGCGTCAGGGCATCAATCAATCACACAAAGAAACCAGACAAATACATAATCATGACCAGAAGAAGTAAGAGTACGGAACAGCATACAATATATACAACATTCAGAGATTTACAATATATACAGAAAGACAGAGGGTGTTTTGAATAATAGTCGCTCTGCAAGAAGCGACAGACTGTTGAAAGACCTCAAGCCCTTTTTTACTGCTGGCCAATCGCAGAAGAGACGATAACAACTGCTTCTAAATAACCAGCCTCCTTTCTGTAGTCTGTTCCTCAGCTCCCAGAGGCTGCTCCTTACAGTCGCTCACAGCACCGAGTTTCTCTCAGCACACACAGGAGAGTTCACTCTAGGGTCATGTCTCTTTGCTGACAGAAGAACGGATCAAAAGCATAACCCTAGAGATCCCATCCTCCTTATTGTATCACAGATTTGTAGGAAACAGACACACAAGCTCTGTCAGGACACACGCACATGCACACACGCGTGCACACACACACACACACAAACGCGCCCACACGCACATACACACACACACACACGCACATACACACACACACACGCATGTACATGCACGTACACACGCACGCACACACACACACACACACACACACACACACACACACACACACACACACACACACAAACACATGGTCATTGCTTCCCTGTTAGTAAAGGATGAAACTGCATCAGCCAGGAAATCAGCATCAGCTGGTTCCATCGTACTGTACTAGCACTAGAGAGGCCTACTGTTCGCAAGCGCTCTGAGGTCGTACATAGAACACACTTCTCATTCTCCCACCACTACGTTACTATACATATTCTAGTTCAAACAGAGTCTCCTCTATGACATTGTACTAACCAACCCAACATGCCCATGTTTGACTAGCGCATTTTTGACTCACGCAGAACTGGAGACAAAGCTTTCAGTACCTCAGGCTTTACATTAAAGTGAGTTCCCCCCCCTCCGTGAAGTGTACTTGGTACAGTCCGACACTGCGATGCACATGAGCATGTTCTGAACCCCACCTGCACTCTGACAGTCATCGATTGTTCCCTTCACTGCATGGAACGTGGTTAATGGCCTCATCTAAGTGAGTGTGTTCTTTTCCTGCCTTTGTTGGGAAGATGATTGAATGCAATACATTCAACAGAGACACATGTATTCAAATGAAGGTGAGATGATAAGAGAGGCCATTTACCACAGATATCATGTTACGAAACAAGTCTTAAATCATTCTGCGCCATTTACCGTATCATCTCTCAACTCGAGAGGGCTTATACACACTGAAACACAAGCCAACATTGAAATGACACAATAGCTACAACACAATGTCCCTACAATAAGGAATGTTCCACAGGATATCACTGAGGTTAGAGAGACCTACTGCAGTCTAAAGACTGCTCAGCCTCAGAGAGGGCTAGGCACACTGCCAAGGGTCGTAGACGACACAAACATCACCTCCGATACCTCAGGTCTTCAGGTAACACACATGAAGTACGTTGTACCTATGTGTGTTGTATGACGATACTATGTTTCAAACAAACAGTGTTGTGTGTCGCACTCGTTTGGAACACTAGACAATCAAAACCACGATAGGTTACCCAGCCCAATCTCCACAACGCAGACTGGGAGAGATTCAAAAGGGTGGAATGTTAGAAAGGGGGGATATAGGAACAATCTGTTTGTGTATCCCACCACAGAACATAGTCTAGTCCAGGGCTCAGGGCGGTTCGATCTGGAAGCTGAACACCGTCTCTGACGAATGTTCCTGTTGAAAGTTTCGGATGAAGGTTCAGTTCCAGACCAACAGGGGGCAGTCATAACAAGTCAGTAACTGTGTAATCAGTAAGAGTCACACTCGTACAGCGGGCCCGGTGGGGGCAGTCAGGGGGACCTGGGATCCGCAGTCGTAATCCAGGTCGGCCATGTGAGTCCTGCCGATCAGTCTGCCGTGAGGGTAGCCCCGCCTGTCCACCTGTCTGTCCCGGAAACTCTGGATGTAGCTCTGAGGGAGAGACAGAGAGTTGGGGGAGGGGGAGGAGGGAGGGGAGGGGGAGGGGGGGGGGGGGGTGAGCGATTAGGAATGACGGGTAGTGGCCAAGAGACACACAGACAGTGATCAGGACGTCAACAGAAACATAGAGAGACAAGTCGTTCAAACACATCGAGAAAGACATACTGTCAGAGACAGACAGACGGACCTACGGACGGACGGACGGACGGACAGACAGACAGACAGACAGACAGACAGACCGAAAGTGAGACAGCCGTTTTTACCTACTAAAAGAGCCGCCTCTTTACAATGATCAAGCTGCTATTTACACACTACGACTACTAGTTGGCCGCTTGTAAATTATCCTGCTTCCTACACAGAAAAATGGAAAAATAGCTTTATATTATCCTGATGTGATTTTGAAAATGTAAGGATACTGGGTGGTAGAAGAACGCACATATCTAGGAAAAGTCATGAAATTTGATCGAGTGGAAAGATATAAAAAATGTCTTTACTCACAGGGTGAGTCAAAAGACCCCCCATGGCTGTTAAGATACAGTGCGTGACACAGACAAGTGTGCAGCACAGACAAAGACACGCACCCAGAGAAAAAGATACGTAGATTTGAAGATATTCCGAGACATAACAGAGAGAAAGCGAATGGTGCTATTGAGACACTGAGACAGGTCCGCATCACGTCTTACCGCGGAGAGGACGTCGCCATCAAATCGACGGATGGGGTTGGGTTTCTTTTGGTGGTAGGTGGGGTCTGCTTGGACAGGTTTGGGGGGGTGTGCGGGATGAGGGTTAGGGCGGGGCGGAGGAGGGTGATGGTACTGCTGCTGTTGTTTCGTGTTTTGCAGCGGTTTCGGTTTCTTCTTCTTCTTTCGGCATTCTTTGTGCAACCTCTCCTCCTTCTGGTGGATCCTCATGAGCTGAACGCGCCTCTGTTGCCGACTGAGAATCACTGGAGTAGTAAAGAGGGAAAAGAAAAGGGGTAAGGAAAGAAGGAGAGGATAAGCGAAGGAGGTTTTTCTTGGTTTTAACAAGCCTCATTGTATTGTAGAGGTGAGGTGTGCACATGCAGTATGGAACAGTAAGAGCGGCACGAACAAAAGCCAGAGAGAGAAAAAAAGAGAGAAGGGGGGGATAGACACAAAGAGTGAAAGAGAGAGGGGGGGATAGAGAGAGAGAGAGACAGAGACAGAGAGAGAGAAAGAAAGAGGGAGAGAGAGAGAGGGAGAGAGAGAGAGAGATAAGGAGAGAGAGAGATAGAGGGAGGGAGAGCGATAGGGAGGGAGAGAGAGGCTTTTCAGAATCTATTCACATCCAATATCACAATAAGCAGCATAGTCGTGCCCATTCAAATCCATCTATACAAATAGTTCCAAGGAAAAGACACTCAATTATCCCCTCCGACATGATTTCCTGGGATATTAAAAGGGATAGCGCATTGTGCTGCCTGCAAACACACTCTAACACGGTTAGACAACCTCCTCCTCTGCAACATATGACTAATTCTGTGCTTCCGCACGATCATCAGCAGGATTATTTGTGTCATTTTTTCCAGCATTTCTGGGACTCCTTTTGTGCCTGGGGAACACATGGGTACTGCTAAAAAGGCACCATCTGTCAGGGAGCCCACTTAATGATGTCCCCCGTGCTTGCCCCCCACCCTTATCGCCGTCCCCAACCCCTTGACACCCCCTTGACTTCCCCCCTAGCCCCCCCTAGCCCCTCCTTAACCCTGTCACACCCTCTCATTGCCTATCGCCCCCCCTCATCCCCCCCTCTCCCCTGCCACTACTACCAGCCCAGTTATCAAAGCATTTACCCAGGGTGAGGCAGAGAGAGCGAGAGAGAGAGAGAGAGAGAGAGAGAGAGAGAGAGAGAGAGAGAGGAGAGAGAGAGAGAGAGAGAGAGAGAGAGAGAGAGAGAGAGAGAGAAAGAGTGAGTCATGGGCCATTGCCATGACAACCACCCCAGCATAACAGCCCTAAAGCCTCCTCTTCGCACACACGCTTTGATTGCGAGTCATTTAGACCGCTTTATATCCCATTTATGTATGTAGTGGGACTTCTTCAAGGCATTGTGTGGCGATAACTACAACCGTTTTCTAGGATGTTCTACAATGCCGGTCGGTGGGTTTGTTAATGGCATCTTCTGTACTCTCCTTCTTATGTTCCCCCATGTCCCCAATTCCTCTTCGAGTAGGACACACTTCTGCTCTAAATATAACAACTCCTTTGGAGGGCTGATTCTGTGTGTGTGTGTGTGTGTGTGTGTGGGGGGGGGGGGGTTCCGTGCCTCTAGACTCACAATCCCACACACAAAGTCCCACACTCTATAAGTGCCAATGTTTGTACTGTTGCTGTCACCATGTAAGAGCAAATGAAGACCCAGAATACCAGCCAGGTTCACCACATCCATGAATATCCACCTATGAGAGGATAGAGACCATACCCCTTTCCCATCTGGCTGCACATAGTGATATCCAGGGCTAAACTTAGACATAGGACGCTGTCACATGGTCAATTACTTCAAACGACAGTTTTTAGTACATTAGCGTAGAGCCAAATCGTAAATATAGAATTCCTTCAGTGGTCGGTGTTCCGAGGTGCCCCAGACTTCAGCCAATCAGAGGAGGGATGGGTTTCTTGTCAGAGCCTGGTTCCTCTCAAGGTTTCTTCCTGCTAGAGAGTTTGACTGCTCTTTGGGGGCGTTTAGTCCCAGGAATCTCCCACTGGCATCGATACGTCAAAGTTAGGAGTTTAGTGCGACGATCTTAAGTGAGGGTTTGAACCTCAATTTACAATTGTCTTTTAAAAAAAAAAAAGCCATAAATAAACACACAGACAAAAATGCTCACACATCCCCCCAACTGAAAAAAACATCATCGATTGATTGGCTGATTGACGACTCACCCTCTGTGTGGGAGTACCCCTCCGCTGTGACCTTCCATTGGATGAGCACCCCCAGGACGGTCAGCACGGGCCACACCCCCAGGATGACCCAGGTGAACCAGCAGACGGGCCGGGGCGGGGCCACCTTCACCCTCTCGTACACGTAGCGCGCCAGGGCGAACAGCTCCACAAAGTAGTCCACCGTCACCGTGATCACCGCTGCCCCGAACACCGCCGTGGACAACGTCACGAAGCACCGCTGCCACTGGAGGGCCAGCACGGCGAACAGCGTCCCCGAGCCCAGCAGCACCCCGATGGGCACCCAGACGGTCCGCGGGTGGTAGAACTCCTCCATGGCCACCAGCGACGCCAGCCCCAGCAGGAGACCCAGCAGCAGGCCCACCATGAAGAGGCCCACGCTGCGGACCAGCATGGTGACCAGGCCGCAGAGCGTGCCGATGCCCAGGCCGATGCCCACGCTGGCCTCCACGCTCAGCTGGGTGTCCATCACCCGCTCCTTGTAGCAGAGCAGGAAGATGACCACGGAGCCGAACATCAGGCCGGTCAGGAACATCACCGCCTTGAAGCAGCGGTAGCCTGGTAGCAACATGGGAAGCACAGGAGAGATAATAATAATAATAATAAGAAGAAGAAGAAGAAGAAGAAGAAGAAAAAGAAAAAGAAGAAGAAGAAGAAGTAGAAGAAGAAGAAGAACTTTTATTAGTATAGCGCTTTTCCTGCAAACGTTGCAGCTCAAAGTGCTCCAATCATTATATAATCATCATTTAATTATTTAGTAATTTAAAGGCAATATTAAAAAGATGGGTTTTTAGTCTTGACTTGAACATATTTGCTGAGGTTGCATCCCTAATGTAAACTGGCAGTGCATTCCACAATTTGGGTGCATAAAATGAGAATGCAGCCTCACCAAATCTCTTCTTTTGTACATGTGGTACACAGAGAAAGCCAGCGTCAGAAGACCTGAGAGCTCTATTGGGCTGATATGCTAGCAAAAGGGCTTTCAGATATTCTGGTGCTGTCCCAGTGAGAGCTTTATAAACAAGCAGAAGGATCTTGAAATCTATTCTGAACTTAACAGGAAGCCAGTGTAGAGTCTGTAAAATGGGAGTTATAGATGCAGAGAGGACGTCAGAGACACAGAGAGGAGGAGGAGGAGGAGGAGGAGGATAGGCTGGATGTGTGTAGAGTGATGAACGATCAAACAAAAAAGACTGAGAAGACTCGGCTGTCACTGCGGTACACTGCTCCCGAGTTCTTTTTTTTATCAAAACAAAATAATTCCTAAGTCTTCATCTGATGTGTGATAAGTGTTTTGTTTTGAAATTGGATGGAGATAGTAAAGGAAAGACAACACACAAAGGAGGAGAGGGAATATCAGCAGGGAATCAGGCTGGAATTGAATCCCATGCCAACATGGGCATATGTGTGCACTGTAGGCCATGGCGCTAGAGCACTGGACCACCGCAGGCCACATCTGGTGATGGGTCGTCAACACACAGCCACTCCAACCTATACGACCCTTTGTCTCTTCTTGGCCAGCCCTTGTCTAGGGCTAGATTCAGACAAACCAGTGGAAGACAGCAAGGAATAAGGGAGAGAGAGAGAAACCAAGAGAGAGAGAGAGAGAGATAGAGAGAGGGAGAGAGAGAGGGATGGAGAGATGGAGAAAGAGAGAGTGAGAGAGAGACAGACAGACAAAAAAAGAGAGCAGAGAAACGTAGAGAGCAGTGAGAAAGAGAAGACAGAGAGGAGAGAGAGAAAGATCGAGAGAGAGAGAGAGAGAGAGCGACAGAGATAAAACGAGAGCAGCGAAAGAGAGAAAATAGAGAGAGAGAGAAGAAGAAGAGACAAAATACAATAAAAAAAAGGAGAAAATAAGGAAGCTGAGTGGGTTGGGGGGGGGGTTGCATAAGCTGACATTTTCTACGGCTACTGTGACCTGAATATGCTTTTCCTTTCAATGATGAACAGTGAAGGGATCGCTTATAGCAGTTATGTAGAGAGGAGAAACACTTGATCAGCCACTTCTACATTCATTAGAGAATGTGCTCCTGTAACTACCAACTCACTCTCATTCTCTCCCTCCCTCCCTCCCTCCCTCCCTCTCTCCCCCCCCCCCGCGCCCCCCGTCTCTCTCTCTCTTGCTCAGGGGCCTCACCATAAGAGTATTATCTTTGTGTAATCAAGCGTTGTACAGCTGAGGTCTACAAATCAAACTCCTCCCCTTCCTCCTGTGCCCCCCAGCCCTCCTCTCCTCCCTATCCCCTCCAACATCTGCCTATCCCTTCTTTTCCTTTTCCTATCTGTCTTCTCAGTCACCCCATCCCTCTTCCTATCCTCCTCTCCATTATCTCTCCTATCCTCCTTTTCCTCCTCCTGACATCTCCTCTTCCATCTCTCCTTTGCCTCCTGCCCTCCCCCCCCCCCCCCTGCCTGAAGCGTCCTTCTATTCCTCCTCCGATCCCTTCGTTCCATCCCTCCAATCGTTCCATATCTCCTTCCTCTGTGTAAATCAAGATACAGTTTCCCATAAAATAGTTGCAATGTAAATGAATGAAAGAACCCATATGGTGTTTTCATACATTTTGTAAAACTGAAAAATGTTAATAAAAATGTATTTAAAAAGATACTAATGCCTTACCCTGACAACTTACCCTAACCTTAACCTTAAAGTTAATGCTTAATACTGCAACCTGAACGTTGCCGGTGCGAATCATGCTTGGGACCTATTTCTTTTTTAATGCTAATTCTTGCTAATTATTGTTGCTCATGCTAATGATTGCTAATGCCATCCCCTGATAACTTACCCTAACCTTAACCTTAAAGTTAATGCCTAATACTGCCTAACCACCATGTAAGTCACAAGTGACGTATCTTGTAATCAACGCTGGTATAAACAGATAACAGGGTCGGCAGAAGCGATTCCCCCTCAACGTATTCTATTGGAGACTGTGCTGGCAGTCTACAGTAGCGTTCTTCTCAGACGCTATGTCTATGGCCTGTCTACGTTCATGTCTACGTTCATGTCTACGTTCATGTCTATGGCCTGTCTACGTTCATGTCTACGTTCATGTCTACGTTCATGTAAGTCACAAGTAACGTATCTTGTAATCAACGCTGGTATAAACAGATAACAGGGTCGGCAGAAGCGATTCCCCCTCAACGTATTCTATTGGAGACTGTGCTGGCAGTCTACAGTAGCGTTCTTCTCAGACGCTATGTCAGACGCTATGTCTATGGCCTGTCTACGTTCATGTCTATGGCCTGTCTACGTTCATGTCTACGTTCATGTCTATGTTCATGTCTTTTTTTTTTTCTTAAAGTAATTGGCTGTCCCACCCATATTTTTCATTTTTATTGACAGTTACAGAGAAGATTTAGACAGGAAGGATGGGTGAGAGAGAGAGAAGGGATGACATGCAGTATATGTCCCCGGCCCGAATCGAACCGGGGACCCTGCGGTTACATGGTCAACGCTTAACCCGCTACGCCACCTAAGCGCCCCAGTCTATGTTCATGTTTACATTGAATGCAACACCCACTGACATCATAGCATGCAGAACATTATCCCTAAGATGATACCGGATGGTTTCGTGTCTTTGCCTTATTTTATCACAGTGAAGACACTCAACCTGCCGCTCTACCTATTTTTCAAGATGAAAGTGCATTGATATTTCCTTTGCTTTGTTCCGTCCCATACAGTCAGTAGAGAGTGGGAGGTGGCAAACACAGAGATGACAGATGTGGAATAGGGAGAAAAACAACAACAACAACAACAACAACAACAATAACAGCTTGGATCGATGTGATTGTGTGGATTTGCAGGTCACTGCTGAGTAAGCTATCACATTCACTGTACCGAGAAAAGTGAATCTCGTTCTGACGGTTAAACGGATGACACACTGGCATTTGTTGTACTGCCTCCGACGTGACATCGCTCTGTTATTTAACTCTTACAGTAGTATGACTGTTGATCCAGAAAGACCTTAACACTAGAACAGCCGTGCCGACTGAAAGAGCCACCTTGGGGGTCAAATGACTCTCTACCCTCTTTACAATGCTCAAGCTGCTATCTACACACAATGACCACTAGTTGGCCCCTTGTAATTTAGCCTACCTCCTACACAGAAAAACTGCAAAATAGCTTTATATTAGCTTATCCTTAAGTGATATTGAAAATGTAAGGATACTGGGTGGTAGAACGCACATATCTAGGAAAAGTCATGAAAGGAGGGTCCTGAAATTTGATCGAGTGCAAAGATCGAGCATTTCACTGCCTCAATCAATTGACCCCTCATGGCTGTTCTAATGTTAACCGTCGTTCCGTCACAATGACTGTCTTACCGAAGAAGCAGTAGATGATGCCGAAGAGACAGCACATGGAGCAGACCACCGAGGGGACGATCTCGTAGCGCCGCTCCATCTCGTCATCACAGCTGAACAGGCGCTCCGGGCCCCCATCGCGAGGAGGGGGCGGGGCCAGTTTGAAGGCCAGGGTCTGTATGGTCGACGTCATGGCTGAGCTGGGTCGTGCAGACGGGGAGAGGATTTAGGGGTTCGGGGGGGAGCAACTAGGATGGATGGGACCGTGGTGGGGTGCGGGAAGGATCAGGCAGTGTTACCCATCCAGAAATATCCACCTGGAAGAGAGATGGAGAGAGGGAGAGAGAGAGAGAGAGAGAGAGAGAGAGAGAGAGAGAGAGAGAGAGAGAGAGAGAGAGAGAGAGAGAGAGAGAGAGAGAGAGAGAGAGAGAGAGGAAAATGGGGAAAATGCACATGATTAAGACCCGATACACTCATCACAAAGACGAGATGAGATTCTGATGAGGCAACCGATGCAGTATATTTCACCGCATCAATTATACCTTGGCCGTGAGCCCAAACCTCTGGCTGCATGGGTAAGTAACGGAATAATCTAAAGGAGGAGCGACTTACTGCAGTACCAGAATAGACACTGAAAAAAGCCATAGGATTCAAAAGGTGGAAACGACGTGTACTCCACTCTCTTTGGCCTCCTCTCTGGTGATTTCTAATCTCCACCTATACAGTCCATTCTGTAGCTTCCTTTTTCCCATTACCCGTGTGTCGCTCCTGGGCCTGGGCTCGTCGTTATCCATTACTTATCCTGTGGCTCTCCTCCACCGCTCAATGGGCCTGCCATGTCCTGCCGTGTATCACACCCTCGTCACTCACTCCCACCCGCTGCTCCAACACACACACATACATAAATGCATGCAAGAACACACACACACACATACATGCTCACACACACACGGCCCCACACATGCGCACACTACCACACCCACAGGCACACACACCAGCACACACCCGCACACACCCGCACACACATAACCCACACACACAAACTGTGTCTTTGTACATCCCACAGCATCTCCGGTCGAGTTTCAGAACTATGAATCATCAGGGCAATGCCAGATAATATGGTTAGCTTAATGCTGGAAATAGCGGTGTGATGTCATGTACAGCACATGATAGGTAGGAGTGTGATTTACAGTCAATGTCTCACTGTAGCATCCCTTAAGAGCTGTGTGTTGGCCATTTACCAACAAGTGCGGACCTGTCCAACAATATCCTCCTCCCCCTACATCATATTCATTAGAACTGAGTCACGGCGTGAGGATACAATAATGGAATAAACCGTTTAAAAGAGTATGAAACATCCATATCTCATCAAGATATCTAAATCCCACAGTGCTTTTTACCATTATTACCTGGCAGAAATATCATATACGATTTTGGACATGGATCCTACAGAACAAGAGTCCCGTTAAAAAAAAGAAAGTAATTTAGGTCTGTAAGCCTTCAGGGAGCTTGACTTAGGCAACTTAGGAGGGAGCTTCCTCTAATACACACCACGTTACCTTAGCAAAATATAGTCTGCTATCAAATATGCTCAATACACACTGTGTGATAGATAGATTAAAGGAGCCACCTCCCTCTGGGCCTCCATAAAGGAACTGTCTTAATGTGACAGTACAAAGGCTAAGTGGGTTTAGAATAAAGGTTAAGTAATGGTCTTAATGACACTCTATAGGGATTAGCTTCACTAATGACTACAGACTACGAGGAGTTATGACTCAAAACTAAATGGTGGACTGTTGTTTTGTTTTCTCTCTTCGCTGCGGCTTATAGAAGAAAACCACTTAGTAAGAGAAATGTTTTTAAATCACACCCACAGACAAGGAAAACTGCAACAGGCCCATGAGCCTAATGTACAGTCAACAACATGACACAATGTGAAAAGCACGTTCCCTCATTTCCATCTGGTCAAATGGACAAAGACTGTTTTGGACTGCGATTTCGGTTTCTGTTATTCCCTACTGTAATGTCTTCCCTGGGGCCAATTTTGCCATGTCAGAAACACTGAAATGCACGTCGTCTACTATCGCAACGGACTGTGCCTGCCTTGCTGCCAATCACATGTTGCTATGACGAATGCTATGACAGCGCCCATTCATTTCAATCATCACTTTAATGGACATGGCCATGTGTATGTTGTCTATATCACGGGCAGGACAGGCTCTAACAATGGGATTTCCATAGCACCCGTTGTATAAATAAATACAGTATTATCAACCAAGCAGCAATGACACAAAGTTAGTCCTCTAAGCTTGTCTCTCTCTATGTAATTTAACTAACAACAGGTGCTCAACAGTTGGGGTTAAATACAAGGTTTGTAGAAAGTGAAGAAGTGAGCAAATGAACAGTTTAAACTTAACTTCTTATGATGCTACTGCATTTGTCCAGTCTGTTGTCATAACAACCAAAGATGCTACAGGGTTATGTCAAATGACAAATAAGATTAGGGCATAATAATATGACAGAGAGAGAGAGAGAGAGAGAGAGAGAGAGAGAGAGAGAGAGAGAGAGAGAGAGAGAGAGAGAGAGAGAGAATGAGAGAGAGAGTGAGAGAATGAGAGAGAGAGTGAGAGAGAACAAGAACAAGAGAGAGAGAGAGAGAGAGAGAGAGAGAGAGAGAGAGAGAATGAGAATGAGAGAGAAAGAAAGAGAGCGAAAACCCTATTTGTATTACATCTAAACAAGCGGATGTTAACTACTCCAAAGCATGAGGACTGTGTAGGAACATTTGCAGGAAAAGCGCTATACAAATAAAAATTATTATTATTATTATTATTATTATTATTATTGATCTATATACAGTGTCTTTCCTGGCAGTAAGAAACCCTATCTGTCCAGCTGACCCCCCCATCTCCAACAGACCATGTACTGTAGCAGCACTGTACAACATAACCACACAGCAATATCCAGCGCACGCTGTTGTGTCTTGTTCCCTTCTCCTGGGAAACTCTAGTACCTACTCCCAATTTATCACTTACAGACATTACACAATGTGGGGGCACGGGCACGGCACACAACATAACCTCGTTAGGTAGCAATAACCCTGCAAGGTGTCGCGTTTCATTCCGTCCCCTGTCCCACTATAGGTTCCCCAGAGGGAGTGTTCCTCCCCCCTCCTGTCTACTACAGTGGGGGGGGGGACTAACAGCAGGGGCTATTGAGCGTACGGCACAGCATCAATATTTCAGAGGCGGCACGCGGTGAAGAATGTCGGGAAAGAGAATGTCAACAGAATGAGGGCATGCCTGTCTGTCTCTCCTCCTGAGATCTGCTGAAAGAAAAAAGAGACAGGGAGAGAGAGAGAGAGGGGGGAGGGAGAGAGAGAGAGACAGAGAGAGGGAGAGAAAGAGAGAGAGAGAGAGGGAGGGAGAGAGAGAGAAAGAGAGAGAGAGAGACAGAGAGAGAGCAAGAGAGAGAAAGAGAGTGACAGAGTACACAGGTATAATGAGGGAGGGAGAGCGAGATAGAGAGAGAGATAGAGATATATAGAGAGAGAGATAGAAAGAGATACAGAGATAAAAAAAAGAGAGCAGAGAGGTAGCCAGACCGCAGTTGTTTGTTTTCTTTGAAATACTTTAGATGCTTAATCGTGATCTTTATCTTTTGAACACTTTGAACACTATTCCATTGGTTCCATCACACCAGGCAAGCTAAACGAAGTGAACCAAAGTATCAAGTATTTGAAAGAACATGTACTTTTCTGACCCAGGCTCATAAGACGACATTGTCTGCATCGTGGGCATAATAATAACTTTATTTGTATAGCACTTTCCCTGCATACAGTATGTTGCAGCTCAAAGTGCTCCAATCATTATATAATCATAATTTAATTATTTTGTAATTTAAAGGCAATATTAAAAAGATTGGTTTTTAGTCTGGACTTGAACATATTTGCATGAGGTTGCGGTCTTGACATCATGAATAGAATTCCCCCTCTAGTGTGAATCACTTCAAACATTTTGTTGTGTTCATCACACACTCCTGTTGGTCGGTCCATTTGTTTGTCTGACTGACAGTTGTCCTCAACAAGACAGCCGAGACCAAGGCACCAACCTTGCCTTGGGCTCAGTCACTAGAAACTTCTCCCAGCTGTCAGGACAACAGACAGGGACGTGACAACGGTTGAGGTGTCAGCGTCTATGGAGAGAGCGTTTCTTTGGAGCTATATACTGTATAACCCTTTGGCTGACTCCATCACCAGTCAAAACCCCAACACCCTTGTCATTGTTTCAGTGGGATACATGACCACACGGATACAGCATGCCTACTGAATTATAACAACACTACAATGTACACTACAGAAACACACCCACCAGGAGTTGGTTAGTAAAACAGCCTGGGTAAACTACGACTGGGATCCAGTCAGAAATAACCAAATCGAATTTAAGGCTGCATTTACACTACCAGGTAGAAGTGACACAATTCCGATTTTTTTGCTCACATGTGGCACAGATCGGATATGTAACATGAACGTGTAACCGGTAAAAAAAAAAAAACACATTGGATCTGATATTCTCTGATATTTCTCCTCCCCGCCTTAAAATGTGAGCAATATTTTGCAGACCTCTAAACACACTTCGGATAGCAACGGCTTTATTCTAATATATAAAAGGGATTATAATTTCTGTCTCGTTTGCGTCCATTGCAAGTGCTGGCTGTCTGTTTACTTTCGTTTTTCGGTAACCATGTACGCATGCGGGTCGTTTCCTAAGTGTTGCCTAAGTGTAAGCCAATGTAAGCACAGGTATCGGATATGGGTCATTTTAAAAAGTAGATCCAGGCCAGGCCAAAGAATTCAGATAGAGACAAAAAATCTGAACTATGCATTACGACCTGCAGTGTAAATGCAGCCTAAAACTACAATAACGCTGTTATGATCTCTCTTTGAGTACGATGAATTGAGAATCAAGGACCCCAATTGAAATAAGCCAGTGGCTTTCTTGGGTTTTTATCCTGTTAGTTGACCTTGTATGTAATATGTACTTTCATGTACCTACTTCTGCAAATCTTCTAATAAAGTTTTCAATCAATCAAAAAAACACCTTCTATGACACTAGAAGCCAATGAATGGAGAGTCGTCCTCACTAACAGAGGGGTAATCATCTGCAGCACGGCACATCGTGTCTCTGTTACATCAGGACGAGAGAGAGAAGAGAATGGGTTTAATGGGGCATCCCAGCAGGTGATAATCCCTGATGAAAAACACTTCCAAATGAAACGGATCAAAAGAACACTTCCAACATAACGGGTGAAAAACACTTTAAATGAACCAATGCTTTAAAATAGACTTAGAATCTCGGTGCGTCTCGTTGACGAGAAACATTTTTCAAATAGACTCACTGCGAATCCTATTAGTGACACACACACAGTAAGGAGGATCCCATTTCAACAAAGCACTTCATGCACAGTCAACAGTAAACGGAGCTGCACCCCGCCTCTGGAACTCTCTCCCTCAATCACTCAGAGACTCACCCTCTCTCTCCACTTTTAAATCCCACCTCAAAACCTACCTGTTCTCCCATGCCTACAGCCTCCCCTACCCCTAGCCATCTCCCCTAACCCTGCCACCCCCCCTGCCCCCTGGACATTGCTGTGTTAATTATTCCCTGTTTGTTAACTCTGTTCTATGTGCTCATGTTATCTGTTGCTGTTGTTTCCGTGTTTTTCAGTTTTTCAGTTTTTCCCATATTGTCAGCGTCTTTGAGCCCCGGAAAAGCGCTATATAAATACAATGAATTATTATTATTATTATTATTATTATTATTAAACAATGTTCGATTGAAAGCTAAATCACGGAAGTTAGAAGTTAGTGTTTATCAGGAGGCTTTGTGGAGAAGGTTGATGGTTGTGTTGTGGTCCTGGGGGACCGGGGGGTAATGGGGTTAGAGGGTAGGAAGTTGGAGGAACGTGAGGCTAAGGCCTGGTTAAATCCAGCTAATCCTGCTGAGAGCTCCTAGTCTCCATTTCCATTAGGCTGCTGATAGGTTTCTCCTTCTTCTGACCTGGATAAGGAACGTTTCCGTCGAGATTAAGTGTGTGAATGTATGTATGTGTGTGTGTGTGTGTGTGTGTGTGTGTGTGCGTACGCTCATGTGTGTGTGTGCCTGTGTTGTGTATGTGTGTGTGTGTGTGTGCACTCATGCATGTGTGCGTGTATGTGTGTGTGTGCACTCATGCATGTGTGCGTGTGTGTGTGTGCGCGCCCGCGCGCGTGTGCATCCTGATATAGCTATATGTGAAGATACCATGAAGGTATTTAGTAAACGTGCGGTTGTCTTCAGTCCTCACCACTGGCTCAATGGATTGGATTACAGGTAACGAAAATGAAACTGAATTAAAAAAAACAATGGCTATCGGTTATTTGGACATATCGGGATTGATGCTCAGGATATTTTTTGCTCCGTGCTATCTACGATCGATTCAATACAGTGCGCAATCATTATGATTGCCACGCAGATTTTTCCTTTCTGTTTTTTTAATCAACGACGATGAATCACGCCTGAATCACGCCTGTGTTGGTGTCTGCCGTACCGACAGTACGGTGACTGCAGAGGTGTGAAAAGGCAGGAGGAGTGTGTGTGTCTCTCAGTGTCGTCCATCTGTCACCGTGACGACGTGGGCCTACAGTAGTAGCACCGTGGTCATCTTCTCTTCTGTCTTTTTACTATCTGTCACCTCACACACAAAGCCAACTGAGTCTGTAGTGGAGTCACACTGTGTGTGTGTGTGTGTGTGTGTGTGAGTGTGTGCGTGTGTGAGTGTGTGCGTGCGTGCGTGCGTGCGTGCGTGCGTGTATGTGTGACCTGGAGGAGCTATCACTTTGCCAATGTATGCACTTGATTACAGTATAATGTGTAAACTGTGGCCTGTTTGTACAGCACACACCGACATTTTACAGTTTACTAGGCACTAGGCCGTAAAACCTCCATCTTTACGTAGGCCTCGGTAAATGCCACGAGCATTTTGGAGGCTCAAAAGCCGGTCGCCTTCTTTTCCTTGGTAGTCTGGGAGCACACTCAGAGAACCGGGTGACCTCTCGCCCAGGACTTTGTGTGCGAATCAAAAGGGCGAGTCGTTTTTTCCCAGGCAGCCAATACAAACCCTCCATTGAGCTATTCCTGGCCCTCGCCAGCCTCAGCCAGAGCCTCTCTCTGGAAGTCAGTGGAGCAGAAAGAAAGGATGGCAGGAGGACGGATGGAAAGGAGGGATGGGGTAAAGGGGAGGGGAGGGGAGAGCTACCCGGTACGGACAGAGCAAAGACTGGGGGAGAGAATGCGAATGGTTCTACTACTCAGATACTGTACAAACACATGGCAGTCAGAGAGAGAGAGAGAGAGAGAGAGAGAGAGAGAGAGAGAGAGAGAGAGAGAGAGAGAGACAGAGAGAGAGTGAGAGAGAGAGAGAAAGAGAGAGTGAGAGAGAGAGAGAGAAAGAGAGAGAAAGAGAGAGAGAGTGAGAGAAAGAGAGAGAGAGAGTGAGAGAAAGAGATAGAAAGAGAGAGAGAGAGAGGAGGGAGGGAGATGAGGGGGGAGAGAGAGAGAGGAGGTAGATGAGGGGAGAGAGAGAGAGAGGAGGTAGATGAGGGGAGGTAGAGAGAGAGAGATGAGGGGAGAGAGAGAGAGAGAGAGAGAGAGAGGAGGCTACTACAAATCCATATTTATCGACTATATGTCAGTGTTTTTGGACACAGTCGATCCAAAAACACTGACATCACAGTGAGTCACAACAAAGCACAGGGAAGCGAGTCTCTATCCCTGTTTTTTTCTCTCTCTCTATCCACCCCATCCATCGTTACGAATGATTGTACAAGAGATGACTCCACTCTCCGTTGGCATAGCGATGGTGCTTTGCCAACTGGACCTCTTCTGTTTGGATGTGGGAAAGATTCCAAAACGTGTGAACGAGAGAGGCAGAAGCGCCAGCTCAAAGTCTCACCACATTAGGGCCGGCTGTATCCCATTCCTGCCTCACCTGGTAGAAATCTTAAGGGCCAGATCTTGACGAGACAGAGACAGACAGAGTATTCACAGGGGCTGGGCCGTGCGTCAGTTGAGGATTAACTTCAGCAAGCGAGCACCCTGTGGCCATCGGGCAGGGTAACAGTACATTTTGGCAGGACTTCCTGTAGCAGTGAGGGACAGGCTTTGGTTGGCCGTGAGAAGGGATAGAGCAGTGAGAAGATGGACGTTCCATCACTAAGGTTTTAACGGGCCCTCGTGAGAGAAGGAGCTTGATATGTTGAAGACATTTCGACCACTCATTATTTATTCACCACTCTACGACTACTTGATTTTTTCTAGCGTAGTAATGTTTTTTAATTTCTTGGTATTGTCATTCTTAATGACATTCTTAATGACAATACCAGTTCTGATAATAGCTCCAGCTTTTATGACTTGTATTTTTTTGTAACTGTTTTTTAGTGTACTCCATTCACATAACTGGAGCAGATACAGAGTAAGTAATCCAGTAAATGGACTGCACTTATATACTAAGGGCTGAATCTTAACTTGAGATCCACCTGCATAACAGTATGGACACCTCTGCGTCAATCTACACAGTACACTGCTGTAAGTAGCTACACTCCAGTAGGTAACACTTTATTGTCCCCCATGATGAAATCGGTGACAGTGACTATGGATTGGTTTCTGTCTGTTCGTATGTCACACGCTTTTGTCTGTTCCTAGGTCACACACTTTATCTGACACCACTGGGACAATGTTGATGAAACTTTGGGTGAATGATGCGTCTTGCCATAAAGATTGTTACGAGTTTCAAGGTGACACTGATTCATCTTGTGAACGTTTAAAATGATAGGTTGTATGGTTAAAATTATAGGTTGTTATCATTAACAATGTCATAATAGGATGCAAAGACGAGAGTGCAACTCAGACCTCACCTTTTGACTAACTGACTGTTTTCAAATAATACTATCAAATCCTTGAATATGAATCAAATAAACATGACAAGCCCAGGTAACATTTTAGCCTACCTCAAAACCTACCTCAGTTTAGCCTATCTCAAAAATGTGATTGCCTTCAAATAAACACAAAGCTTTCAGAAGCAAGACTGATAATGAATCAAATAAGCACCTCCCATTCTGGTAATGTCTGTCATGTGTCTGAATAAAAGTCACCAATTCACACGTGGAAAGGGCGCGACATGGGGGACAACTTGTTACTGTACACTTGTTTTACAGTGCTGTTTTTTAGCTGGTAAATTACGTTGTCTTCACTAGACACTTATGTAGCATTACCATGATTATTAGTTTATGACTACTATTCATGTAAAGACCAGATTTACCAAGACATTCCCCCTGTGGAACCTTTGTGACAGAGGTAGTGCGCAGTACAGGTTGTGTTAGTATGGCTAGTACCTACTGTCGCCATACTGTAGCGAACACAGGAGCAGCTGGATAGCATCGATCTAAATCCCTCTAAATCCCGGTTAGTTGTGACGAGGTGACAGAGACCAAAGAGGCTTTCGACAGATTACTGCTCACTCTTTATCCAGCGACAAGAGATACCGGGATCCAACACACACATACAACAACCAAGGGTAGACAGACGTCCCAACATGTTTCCAGGGCTGTGGTGTGAAGAGGCTCTGAGGGACTGTCTGTACACATGCTGGTACTGGGCCAAGGACAGATCTTCCTCTGGGAGCTTTTAGTGACTCTGCCATGATTCAGTTCTAACACAAAGCACAACATGTCTCTATCACGGTTCGCTACATGCTGTATGAAATGTTAGGAATCACGCATTCATATTAGGAATCACGCAAATGTTAGGAATCACGCAAACGTTCAATTTGGAAGGTTTTCAAAAAAGTAAAGGATGGATATTGTTACAGTATATAAACAACTCTGACTTGTATTATACATAATTGCAGAATAGTCAATCAGAAAAAAGAAAAATGTGTCATTAAAACTATGAAACTTCAAGGGAGGGGCCTAAACTGGACACTAAACTGACTACTACTATCTTATGGTACATCATTGGTCATTCTAAATCAACAACACGCTCCATACTGTGTGAAGGCAGACTCTGAATCAGCTGGTTCCAGCCTGCTTGGTCTGTACAACCCAGATAAGTAGCGTCTGCTCTGCATGTAATATCAGTCTGTAGCTGGTGAGAAGGACAGCAGCGAAGTGGATTAATAGGATTAGAATCGACTTTCTCTCTCTCTCTCTCTCTCTCTCTCTCTCTCTCTCTCTCTCTCTCTCTCTCTCTCTCTCTCTCTCTCCCCCTCTCTCTCTCTCTCTCTCTGTCCCCCTTCTGCTTAAGTCTCCCCACCCTCTCTCACCCTCTCTCACCCTGTTTCTCTCTCTCCCTCCCTCTTTCCCTGCATTACAAAAACATTTTGCCTGTTGCTGCATAACTCAATTAGACACACAGTCCCCCTTAAAGGAGCTGCTGCCGCTTGGCTTATCTGCCCATTATTACATAAATAGCACAACACAACGCCCCCATTTCACACCACTATACACTCTTCATTTTACTCTCCCAGAGTCTCCATTTTGCCTTCCCAATTTCCCATTCTACTGTATCCATAGTGTTTACAGTATTATTTATGTATATGTAGGGGGTGGATTGAGGTTCACATACACTTCTGTATGTACTGTACACAATGTATTCCACATTCAACACAATGACATTTGGACATACAGGGTTCTATGAGTGAGACTGGTACACAGATAGTGACTACAACTACCTTACCACTTCTCCTTATGTACACACACACACACACACACACACACACACACACACACACACATTGCACCATCCTCTGTGGACGTGGCAATTGCCCAATATCTGAAAACACATAAATACTGCTACATAAAATGGGGACTAAAGGTTTTGACACACAGCGTGCTGTCCTGCAGAGATGATGTAGGCCATCATCTTCCAGTATAGAAATGTGTTTTGACACAGCAAATGTAAAAAAATAAATTTAAAAAAAGACCAAAGCTTTCCGCTAGGTAGATCAATTGTTTCAGGGGCGTGCTGGATAGCCAACGATGAACCCATTCTGACAGTCTCAGATTGCACACGTGACTTTCCGCCAAGTGATGGAGTGCAGGCAGGGCAGGCGTAGGATCCATCTCCTTACTGTTTACACGCTGCCTGATTCAATTAGTCACGTTCATGTTAAATAACTATATAACTACATAATTACAAAGTATACAATTATGATGTGTGTACCATGGGATACCATCATACTGCATGAGGAAGCAATACACGTTGTTGCAGGAGGATATAATATATAACGGTCCATTGCAGTTCGCGCTGCAAACTGAAACAAAAGAACTAAAACAAAGGCGTCCGCGTTCAGAGTTGTTCAGTCATCCTGCGTAGCCTACAAACTAAAAGGCAGTATGAAACATGAGGATGAAATACAATTGTTAATTAACCACGTCAGCTAGCTACTGATAGGATTTATTAATGTATTCTGTCAATTGGTTAAATAATACGTTGTGTGCTTTCCTGTCCAAAACAACATCCCAAAACACAGGTGTCTCGTTAGGCTATTATTGTGTTATTTTTCCTCAAACTGTTTGCAGTTTTTAGTCGTTATGTTGTGAAGTCTGTCATGTTTAATAAGCACGATTTGTTTTTCCCATCGCGAAGAATGAAGCAGTAGTGAGCCTGAAGTCGGTCCGTTATCCGACAACGTTAGTTGATGAAGAACAAAGAAAGCGACACCTAACTCACCTCCGTAACGACCCAGCATTTACACTGGTTGGTTATCCAGAGTCCGATGTAGTCTCTCTCTCCTCTGGGTCAGCTGGTCGCATCAAACACACTCATCTCCGTGAACCCAGCCTGGTCCAAATACTACACACCCGTCAGAACCACCCGCCACTGTACAGCGCCGAGTCCCAGAGCCAAGGAGAGGAACGGCACGTCCAACTCCACCACTCTGTCGCTCTCCTGGAGAAAGGCGACGTACAGTGACCCCCCTCATGTATTATTCAATGCACATCATGTTCCGATGCAGGACAGAAAAGAAACTCCGTGTTTATAAGTTTTTTTTCCCGATTGGACATAGATTGTGTTTGTCTCCCAATGCTCCTCTCTTACCCGTCGTGGTTTCTTTGTGTTGACGCTTCCACTCTACGGTCCCTGCCAGGCTTGGATGAAACCATCTGCAGCGGAGGGGTTGCAACCTACTGTAGTGAACGTGAATGTGTGTTTTGTTTTGTTTTGTTTTAATTTATTTAATTAACCATTATTTTCTCTTATTGAGAATAATAAACAATCTCGTTTATAAGATCTGCTAAGACAGACGGCAGCACAATTAACAAGGTCGCAGACATTAAAAATAAATAAATAATAATAATAATATATATATATAACAATTTACAATGGAAATGGAAAACAATATGAATCAATATTCGTCTCAAGATCAACATCAGGGATCAAACAGGCGCAATACGTGTCGGTCAAAACATCAACAGATGTGCCTGCCTCCATGTCATTTAGAATTATTAAATGCATCCAGGGAGACCAGCTCCCGAAGATTCACGTCGTTTTGTAAATGCTTCCAAGCAGAGGAGCAGCATACTTAAACGCCCCTTTTCCCAATTCAGTGCTGACTTTAGGAACAGATAGAACAAATAAGTCTTGGGAGACTTCCCATACTTTTCTGAAGGATGTATCCATAGGTAAGATGGAAGCAGACCAAGAATAGCCTTCTAAATACGAATTGTTCTAAATAAGAATTAAAAAATAAATGGAAAACAAAGCAGGCTTCATATGTATATATGAGTTATCAGAGTAAGTAGGACTTCCCCGTGAGTAGCCTATTTCGCCAGGATGAGGTTTATTGAAATACGATTGCGAACAAAATTCATATTCAGATCAGAAGTAGGCCTATACCTACTCATCTGTGAGCATTCGTAAGGTCTGAATAAGAATGATATATAGTAAAGACGTCAGATAAAAAAGACACCTTTTCAGGGGAATTTCATCGTGTTGTCAGGATGTGTTGGTCGTTTGAGAGGACCTCACCAGACATCCTCAACATGTCCAAACTCTGCTCTCCATCCAGCACCAGCGTCTTCTCTCAGATCAGCACCGTGGACAGCGCACACATGCCCAGGCAGCGTCGCCTGCGCAGAGGGCGACAGGTGTCCTGACCTCCACGTTCAGCCTCAAGTCTCTGATTTGCTCTGGATGTGTTAATCCTTTCCGCAGCTGTGTGCTCCGAGAGCAGACAGTCCAAGCTGGACAAGTGTCAACTAAGTGGCATGTATTAAGATGTTTGATGATCAGTTCGTAATGCTGTGGGCTATAGGCCTTTTATTAGGATCTCATCTCACGTGAATGTTTGAAAAGCAAAAAGCAGTAAAGAACCTGTGCTCGTTGCTTTGTATGACTTTTAATCTGTTGGCTTTCTGGTTACAGGCTAATGCATAAGCGTTCACACTAAATTATTACATTAAATTAACATTAGCACCGGTAGGCCTACTGTATATGTAAATAGGCCTACCGTATTCTATGGAAATACCTCTTTACACCAGAGCATTACACATCATAGTGCAAAAGCCTTTTAGCTTTAATAATAATCATAATAATAATAATAATAATAATAATAATAACTTTATTTGTATAGCGCTTTTCCTGCAAACGTTGCAGCTCAAAGTGCTTTAATCATTATATAATCTTAATTTAATTATTTTGCAATATTAAAAGGATGGGTTTTTATAATCTTAATTTAATTATTTAGTCATTTAAAGGCAATATTAAAAAGATGGGTTTTTAGTCTTGACTTGAACATATTTGCTGAGGTTGCATCCCTAATGTAAACTGGCAGTGCATTCCACAATTTGGGTGCATAAAATGAGAATGCAGCCTCACCACATTTCTTCTTTTGTACATGTGGTACACAGAGAAAACCAGCGTCAGAAGACCTGAGAGCTCTATTGGGCTGATATGCTTGCAAAAGGTCTTTCAAATATTCAAATATTTCAAATATTCTGGTGCTATGCCAGAGAGGCAGTTTCTTTTATAAACAAGCAGAACGATCTTGAAATCTATTCTGAACTTAACAGGAAGCCAGTGTAGAGTTTCTAAAATAGGAGTTATATGAGCTCGTCTGCTTGTTTTGGTTAAAACTCTCGCTGCTGCATTTTGGACTAATTGCAGCTGGCCAATAGCTTTCTTCGGAAGACCAGAAAGGAGACTGTTACAATAGTCCAAACGTGTTATAACAAAAGCATGCATTAACACTTCTGCATCAGCTTGCCGGAGAAAATGTCTAACTTTTGCAATATTCCGTAGATGATAAAAAGCATTTCTAGTGATAGATTTGATGTGAGGCTCAAAGCTTAAGTCAGAATCTATAATCACACCTAGATTCTTAGCTTCATGTTTGCAGTTTGAAAGCAAGGTTCCCATCGTATTCGACAATTTGTCTTTTTGTGGTTTTGGTCCAATGACAAGAATCTCAGTTTTGTCCTGATTTAGTTGTAGAACATTTTTGGACATCCAAAGTTTTATATCTCGGAGACAATTCTCCAGCGAGCTGAGTGCATGTGAATTATCAGGCAATACTGATATGTACAGCTGAGTATCATCAGCATAACTATGAAAATGTACACCATGTTTTCTGATGATTCCACCTAATGGGATCATGTACAGGGAGAAGACCAAGGGACCAAGAATAGACCCCTGAGGGACCCCACATGTGATGTTAACATTATCAGAAACAGAGTCTCCCAGGACAACAGAGAAATGCCTACCAACTAGATAAGATTTAAACCACTAATACAAGTCCTGAGAGGCTGACACAGTTTTCTAAACGATGTATTAGAATAGTGTGATCTACTGTATCAAAAGCAGCACTCAAATCTAACAAGACAAGAACTGATACACCACCAGCATCTATGATATGTCTGAGATCGTTTACAACCTTTACTGCAGTCTCAGTACTGTGGTTAGAACGAAAACCTGATTGAAACTTCTCAAATAAAATGTTTTTGCTAAGAACATCAGTAAGTTGTCTGAAAATCACTTTCTCAAGGATTTTACTTAGAAATGAAAGGTTAGATATTGGTCTGAAATTTCTGAGAACAGAATTATCTTGCTTTCCTTTCTTAAGTAGTGGTTTTATAATGGCAGATTTTAGGGGAGTGGGAAAGATGCCAGTTGATAGAGAGCAGTTCACAATTTCTAATACATTGTCAGTTAAACAGTCAAAAACACTTTTGAAGAACCATGTTGGGATTGGATCAAGTGAGCATGTTGATGATTTCATTTGTGAAACAACTGTTTTTAAAGTATGGGGGTTGACAAGCTCAAATGTATCCATGACAGCAATAGGCATACTTAATTCATCTGGGAGTACCAAATTAGATTTTGAATTCTCTAATGATATTTCTGATCTTATAATGGAAATCTTTTCTTGAAAGAATGTAGCAAATTCAAGTGTTGAAAGTTGAAAGTGACTTATTTTCAACAGGCGCAATTACTGAAGGGTTAATCAGACGATCAATGGTTGAAAAAAGCACTTTGGGGTTACCTTTGTTTTCAGAAATTATATCAGAGAATTAGGTTTTTCTAGCCAACTTCATTGCCCTATTATATGTAAAGATCTGTTTTTTTAAAATGTCAAGGTGTATATGTAGTTTAGACTTTCTCCATTTGCGCTCTGCTTTACGGCAGTTTCTTTTCAATTGGCAGAGTTCTTCATTTTTCCATGGTGCTTTGCGTTTTGATGACACTTTTTGGATTTTTTCTGGAGCTATAATATCAAGGATAGTTCTCAATTTGTTGTTGAAGCTCTCTACTATGTTATCTATGGAGAGTATTTCGCAAGGTGAAGAGAGTGAATTCATAAGGCTCATGAACTTTTCATTTGCCGATGAATTTAAACATCGCTTTTTGACAATGCGGTCCACATTCTTCTGTTTCATAGTTAGCGTTACCTTAAAGAAAATACAGTAATGATCTAAATGCCCAGACTACCTTTCCACAGAAAACAACCTTCATCCGGGAAGGGGAGAAACAGCGGACCAAGCCATCACCTCCAGACTCAGGCCCACTGAACGCAGCCCGGGATTGGGAAATGCGGGTAGACCTCAGCCAGAGGCTCACCTTCCCACCCGAAATTGCAGTGACCAACCTGCGCCCAGACCTAGTCCTCTGGTCCAAGTCCTGCCGGCGTGTCTTCATCGTAGAACTGACGGTCCCATGGGAGGAGGCCATCGATGAGGCATTCGAACGGAAGAGGCTGCGGTATGCCAACTTAGCAGTCGAAGCAGAGGGGCGGGGCTGGAACGTGAAGGTGTGGCCAGTGGAGGTGGGCTGCAGAGGCTTTGTAGCCAGCTCCACCACAAGGCTCCTGAGGGCAGTAGGGATCAGAGGACAGGCCCAACGGAAGGCAATCAGAGAACTGTCCACTGCAGCAGAACGGAGCAGTCACTGGCTGTGGCTGAAACGTAGGGACCCAACATGGGCTCCCAAATGACCACGTGGTGCCACCGTGCGACACACACCCAGGCCCGATCAGCCTGTGGTGGGCCAACCTCGGCAGAGGGTGTCTTGTGATAACTGTCCGAAACACCCAATGAGGTCGGGGACCACAACTGAAGATGTGTCGTACTGGTGGCACCACGTGATCATTGCCAAATTCCACTCCACCCAAGAGGACATCTCCAACTCCACTCAATTGTTGTGCTGAATATTTAGGGATTTTAACAACCAGTCCTATTAAGAATCCTGATACAGCAATGTCTCAAAATCACCAACCAATAGAGACCTATCATAGTCAGTTGATATGATAGACAAAATATCAGAACATTCTTGTAGAACTACTGGGGATGGTTTTGGTGGACGATATATCACTACAATGAGAATAGGAGTATCATTTTTAAGTAATAAAGCTAGATGTTCAAAAGTGGAGAAATCTCCAAGAGTAATTTGTTTGCAATTAAAACTGTCACTATATATGCTTGCTAATCCACCTCCTTTCTTGTTTTTTTTAGTAACTTGGGAAAATAAATATTTTGGGGGAGAAGCTTCTATAAGAGAGACAACTCCATCAGAACCAAGCCATGTTTCTGTTAGACACATAAAATCAAGCATATTATCAACAATCAGATCATTAATTATAAATGTTTTTGATGATAGTGATCTGATATTAGGATCAGAATTATGAATACTATATCATATATTATTATTCCTTGTATACTAGGAATTCCTACCTATACCAAAATGGATATCAAATGGATGTAAAAACGTAAATTAGTCACCCAATGTCAGTTTTCAGTCCATAGGTCCAATAATGATTTACAGGAGAGCTGATTGAAGCAATATCGTCCCCTAGAGCATAAAGACGGTATAGGAAATGTCATTTTAAAATATTTGATAGCCCTAGTAGCCTACATCGACCCTCATATAGGCCTATATTACGTCGTGTTGGTTAATACAGGAATTTGTAATCAGCACCGTTTGTCAGAGTGATGAAGCAGGCACTCCACAAACACACAGGCTGGACGAAGTTTGTTAAGACTGAGTTGATGAATTAATGAATGAATACTGATCCATAATTATAACAACTTATTTTGTCTGCTATGCTAACGCATTGTTTAGTTAGTAGACATGATCCATACAATGATGAAACAGTAGCCTATTATACTGACTGTGCCTTTAAGAGGCCTCACATCATATCAAGGGGGTAACTACAATCATCTAGAATAATGCATTTTAATGTGATACATTTTGCTTTAAAGAAATACGCTAGTCACACCTGACCTTGTTCATGAAGCCTGTTTACTATACACCTTCGATTATATGCCTATACCTAAATATGATTAAACAAATAACGATGTTGTTATAGATACATAGATATATCATCCTCTCTCTTGCTGAGCTATGGAGGACCAAGTCTGTCAAAATTAACAAGAAATATATAGATACATAAATGAATGTATGAACAAATAAATGAATGAATACACACAGTATAACGAAATACGTTTCTATATTTATTTATTCTTTTACGCATTCATTCTTTGTTTTCCACTTTCATTCTTTGTTTTCCACATTCATTCTTTCTGTGTATTCATTAATTTATTTGTTCATACATTCATTTATGTGTCTATATATTTATTGTTAATTTTGACAGACTTGGTCCTCCATACTGAGCGTGTCTAGTGACGTAGCCTGCCAGCAACCTCCGTGTGTGTCGCTTTAAGAGACTATTGGTCCTCGGAGGCAGAGGGACGCACAGCGGTACAACCTGGGCTGGACAGACATCAGTCTCCCTAAAGGTCGCAGCAGCTCCATCACAGGCCATTTCTAAGCATCGTTCTTCTTTTTTCCCTCGACATTCATGTATTTTTTCTGACCCATTTCCACAGAAGTCTTTGCTTTTTTAAAAAAATTGATATTGCACCGAAAGCTTATTATAGGAAGACAAGATGGCTGAGATGGGATTGGGGAAGGGGGTTACTGCGGGGAAACTCGCCAGTAACGTCCAGAAAAAATTAACACGGGCTCAAGAAAAGGTATGATGTTTAATATAATAGTACACACGTTGTTGTTTTCACCAATGATATCGTATCAGTATTTGCCATCGGCCCGTCCAAAAGTCACAGCATCATTGGAGAGATGCAATGAATGACGCATGATGGTCGCCCGTCAATAACGCTGTAGGGTGCTTTTTTCAGGGGATGTTGCCAACCGTTTGGATGCTATAGCCTATATTCGGTTCATGCCAAATTGAATAATGTGAATAGTGTAATAATCGTTCTATTTAAATTAAACAGGTGCCATGGCATGTTCATTCAGAATCGGTCTAACACAAATAGGATGCGTTTCTTGCAAAGGCTTGGTAGGGTACAGTGTTCTTTAGGATACTGAATACAATTTTCTATCTCCACCATTCATATTATATAATATATACATATTTGAAACTGACAGTATATCAACAAGCCTCTCAAAACGAACATATTATGCTCTGATCTCTGTATTAACCGATGATATATTTCCTGATGAGGTTGGGGGTTCCCTGCTCCAGCAGCAGGCCAGGCTAAAGATACTGGATTCAAAATGTCAAAAGGAAAGCAAGTCAGCGATGTAAACATGTCCAAATAATCAACAGTCATATCAAATTAACGGTTTCCATGATATTCATTGAATTTCTGTTTTTTTCTCTTTTTTTCTGTTAGTCTAATCACCACTATTGCTTAAATATTCCCATTGCATATTACACGCGTTTAACACCATGGCTATTATGGCGTGCTAACGGTAAGCGCGCCGATCTGGATAATAGGGGGCGCTCTTCTTAAACCACTGGACGCAACATTGGTAAAGCGTCAGCTCAGTCCAATTCAACTAAAAACTAACCGCACACACCACAACACACCACAAATCTGGCCACTTATTTATATAAACATAATGTAACTGCGTGGGGTCGAAACTGAGTAGTTTGTGTATCATAAGAATGTGTTCAATCAAATGTATCCGTATAGCACTTTGTACATCTAGACACATGTCTCTCAAAGAGCTTGACAACAAGAGCAATACTGAACAATACAAACAATAAATACAATACAAACAATGAACTCACACTGAACCATCGACCCCCCCCCCCAAAAGCCTAGCCCTTCGGGTTTCTCATCAGAACCCGACTGTGGTGAGCCAAACCGTTGACCAGTGTCTTCCTATTGCATTGTTCCCTATTCCAAAGTGCACCTGTCAAATGTTCTGTCTTATTGCGTGGTTGTGATTCCCAGGTCATGCAGAAGTTGGGGAAAGCTGATGAGACACGAGACGTTGCCTTCGAGGAGGGGGTTATCAACTTCAACAAACAGCACGTAATGTCCCGGTTTCTAATTATGCTTTTATTGAGAATTGTATTCGAATTTGCTATTTAGCAGACGTTTTTAATCCAAAGCAATTTACAATTCAGAATTACAGGGACATTCCCCCTGGAGTAACTGTGGGCTACGTGCCTTACTCAAGGGCACACTAAGTGGTGGTGTTTCAGATGGGATCTTAAACTCTACTTCTTAAACATGTTTGACATTGCGCTCTGCATCACACCTAGCCTAACAATTACTTTCTCTGCCCTGTTTTTGTTATTTTTTATTATATATATATATATATATATATATATAGAGAGAGAGAGAGAGAGAGAGAGAGAGAGAGAGAGAGAGAGAGAGAGAGAGAGAGAGAGAGAGAGAGAGAGAGAGAGAGAGAGAGAGAGAGAGAGAGAGGGAGAGAGAGAGATAGAGAGATAGACAGCAATCTACAGTATAGACCACTTTACAGTCTTCTGTCTCTACTGGTAGCCATGGAGACAGTAGGAATCAGCAGTTGTGTCCTCTGTTCTCAGGTGGAAGGATCCAAACTTCAGAGGGACCTGAGAGTCTACCTGGAAGCAGTAAAAGGTGAGATGTGCTCATTGATGTCTGCACAGGAGGTTGATACTGGACTGACTGCAGGCCCCATCTCACCTGAAGCACTACAAAGAGGCAAGCTTCCACCATATCTCTTACATAAAGTGTGTGTGTGTGTGTGTGTGCCTGTGTGTGCCTGTGTGCGTGCTGTGTGCGGTGTGTGTGTGTGTGTGTGTGTGTGTGTGTGTATGTGTGTGTATGTTACTATGTCCACAGCCATGCACGAGTCCTCCAAGAATCTTAATTCCTGTCTGGCTGACATGTACGAGCCAGAGTGGTACGGCAAAGATGACGTGGACTCCGTCGTTGAGGTCAACATCACATTATTCTTCTAAAATCACATTGTACAGAAAACCTGGGTGTTAGCTCGGAGACCAGACTGAGCTTCGCTTACTTTTGCTCTCCTGAACATCAGTCCGTCCTTCATCTAAACTGTTTTAAAACACACTCCAACTTTCGTAATATGCAAAAAAAAAAGATAAACATTTTTTTTCTTTTTTATGAAGGTTTTTGCTCATTTGAGCGACTTGCTCATTTGAACGACTTGCTGAGAATTGCTGCCATGCGGCCCTTTTCACCAGACCTTGTCACATCCCACCTCCTGGTCACCAGACCATGTCACATCCCACCTCCTGTTCACCAGACCATGTCACATCCCACCTCCTGTTCACCAGACCATGTCACATCCCACCTCCTGTTCACCAGACCATGTCACATCCCACCTCCTGTTCACAACCATTGTGTTTTCAGTACATACAGTTCTGAGTACGGAAAGGTTACATTTTCAGCGATACCTTAATTCTGTAAGAGAAATATGACTATTACAGTACATTTTTTATGGCACAATTGATACATTCATTTTCAAACAAGAATTGATGTCAAAAAGCACATTTCTGAAATATGAACCCTGACAGAGCAATTACATCCACTCTGCGGCAATTGTTTTGACACCACTACAGTGTTACCTATTCTAGTATCGGATCTGTACTTGCGTTTGTCTCATTTGTGGTCGTTTGGTCCACCATGTCATGCATTATTTGTCCCCCCCTTTGTCCCTAATTTTCTTTGCATTCAACTCTCTGAAGGAAGTGTAAATAAAGGCTTAGAGAAGTGGCATAACACAGGTAAATGAACTGTGTTTACCTTTGTGGAGTGATAGACATGTAGTTACCTATGGTGCAGTAGGAATGCATGTAGGTGAAGGGCTGCAGTTAAGCTAAGCTGTGTGTGTGTGTGTGTGTGTGTGTGTGTGTGTGTGTGTGTGTGTGTGTGTGAGTGCGTGCGTGCGTGCGTGCGTGTGTGTGTGTGTACATATGTGTGAGTTTGCATGGGTTCCGCGTGTGTGTGGTGTTTGTGCCTCTGTGTCTGCGTGCATACTGAATGTATGCGTGCGTGTATGCGTTTGCGTGTGCTAGTCTAACTTGATCTGTCTGTGTCTATGTTTCAGGACTCTGACGTCCTGTGGGAGGACTACCATCAGAAACTGGTTGATCACGCTCTGATCTCCATGGATACATACCTCGGCCAGTTCCCTGATATTAAGGTAGGATCCGGGCGTTCAAGACTCAATCTCAATCTCAATAACGACCTTCGATTGCCCATTTATGACCATGACTATCATCCTTATCCACCTCCTCTCAGGCTCGTATTGCAAAGCGAGACAGGAAGCTGGTGGACTACGACAGTGCGAGACACGCCTATTCGTCGACCCACAAGGGGAAGAAGCCGGAGGGGAAAGGAGGGGGAGGAGTCAAGATGCCAAAGGTACCCTACCTGGTGTTGGTGATTCTGAACGACTCCAGTAATGCTGGTCGGTGGTTCATGACCTCTGTTTTTGTTTCTTCAGTTAAACTGTTTTTTCTTCTTCAGTTCTTTTTCAGAATTGACACTTTCACTGTCATTTGACCCAAATGTGTTTGACCTATTGAGATACTGTAAACAGATCAACAACCT
>NC_137677.1:41839985-42119985 GCF_963989245.1 Nansenia antarctica
TCAACCTGTTTGATGCTGCTGCCACTCCGGACATCAGTGTCACGTCTCCAACACAGGTCAGGACCCCCCCCCCCACACTTCCTGTCCTGCCTAATGTACTTCTACGGCTTGTTAGCATAGCGGCCTATAGATTGTCTAACCTACCTCTATGTATTTTTAGCATAGCAGCCTATAGATTGTCGAACCTACATAACCTAACCCTAAACCTAACCCTATTCTGTTGTGTGTTATGGATGCCATGTAATTTACAGCATAGCATAGCAGCCTATAGATTGTCTAACCTACCTCTATGTGTTGTTAGCATAGCAACCTATAGATTGTCTAACCTACCTTTATGTGTTGTTAGCATAGCAACCTATAGATTGTCGAACCTACATAACCTAACCCTAAACCTAACCCTATTCTGTTGTGTGTTATGGATGCCATGTATTTATAACCCTTAACACTAGAACAGCCATGAGTAAAGATGTTATATCTTTGCACTCGATCAAATTTCAGGACCCTCCTTTAATGACTTTTCCTAGATGTGTGCGTTCTACCACCCAGTATCCTTAGATTTTCAAAATCACATCAGGATAAGCTAGTATAAAGCTATTTTGCCATTTTTCTGTGTAGGAAGCAGGCTAATTACATGCGGCCAACTAATGGTCGTTGTGTGTGTAAATAGCAGCTTGAGCATTGTAAAGACCCCCGAGGTGGCTCTTTTAGTAGGTAAAAAAGGCACGGCTGTTCTAGTGTTAAGCACATGGCAAACCCCACCCCGCCTTTCCTGTTAAAGGGATAGTTCGATCAAATTATGAAATCACATTTTTGTTTCCTGACCCTCAAAGCAGTCTATGGACAAGGAGAATGTACAAACACATGGGTTTGTTAAAGTAGCCGTTGCCCAAAAATCCACACGTTTGAGCATTTGCTAACCAAAAACCAATGGAAGTCAATGTACACTAAATTAGCATGTTTGAAATGTCATGCTAAAAAATCACTTAAAAGGCACATTGATTTCCATTGGTGTTTTGGTTCGGAAATGCTAATATTAGTTGATTTTGGCAGTGGCTTCATTTGAACAGATCCAAAGAGTGGATTCCACTCTGTCCTTGTCTATAGACTGCTGATAAGTTAAAGAAACAAATATGTCATTTTGTCATTTGGGGAAACGAGTCCACATTTCGAGTCCACATTTCACTCTCTGTTGGCAGTTTGATACTCCGGCAGGGGGTAACCTGTTGGATATGGACCTTGTCTCCCTGTCAGCTCCCAGCAAACCTTCTCCTGCCCCACAGGTGGGTGGCCCTGCCTGCCCGGTCCTGGATCAGTCTCTTTCATTTTTTAAAAACATTTCTTATTAAAGTGACAGAAAGGCAGGATTGCAGAAGACTGCCCCCTAGGTGCAGTACCCTCTTAATTCAAAGCCTCCCCCCTTCCTCCCTCCCTCCCTGCCTGCTCCCTTCTCCCCCCCCCTCCCCCGATGTTGTCTCTTGCACCAGATCTTCCTGTAAACATCAGTGTAGTTTAGCGAGTTACTCTCCAAAGACCGCTCCCTGGTTATTATAGTTATTGTCGCCAAAAGAGGCTGGGCTGAGCCACTGTTTTTCCGAAAGGAATTTTTATGGGATAGAGTCTCTGGTCTCAGGGGATGATCTTCTGCCAACCAGTGTCACTGCCGAATTGCTACAGATATACCAGGGTCTTTTGGCAATATTTGATTCAAACCTGCCTACTGCCACTTTCAAGAACAAGTTAAATTCAAATTGAATTACCTGGTGAAGGAACCTGAATATTGTTAAATGCTCTATCTGATATTTACCTGTGAATAATCTTTCTCTTCTCTGCTCTCCGAAGGCGGTTTCATGGGATTCATGGGAGGTAAGCTTATCATTGTCCTCTAGAGATGGTCTTGTGTCGGGGCACCCGGGTTTATCTTCAACAGACATGGGCATCCATAGTCCAAATAAATCAACCCCCATTACTTACTTGTACATGCTACATATGTTAGTCACTCAGTTCACTCAGATGTTTCACTCAGAATAACTGAGAATTGTTTTCCGGTTGACAATTCAGGCCCTAACTCATCTTTATCTCCACAGCTGTAAAAATGAGTGCAGTATCACCTACAGCAAGGTCCTGGCTGTACATTGTAGGAAGTAGGATATAATCAATTTGTGTGGTGCAACACAAAAGTGTGGTGCAACACAAAAGTGCTACTTGTGCTGTACTGTACAACTGAATGAGACACAGGAAAGTGTTTGTGCTCTTGTGAATGACAATAACAAATATCTTAGCATCTGGAAATAGGATTTTTTTTTAGAAACAATATATTGTACTATAACTGCTTTTAGATGCTTTTACACTCCATAGTGTTAAACTGGCCCCTCTCTTTTCACCTCGCTAAGATGACCTAGGGGTTGTACTTGATCGGTGGTATTCTGTTGCAATGTTTCAGTTTGTTCCTCCTTTCCTTGAAGTCACAATATCAAGAAGCCACGTAGGGTCTCTGTTCAGGGGGGTACGCTTCTACTCTTACTTGTCATGGTGGAACTCACCAGAGAATCATATCATACTTTGATAGGAGAAACAGCCACAACCTTCTGGAACGATCTGACGGCTTATCTCTTCACCTTTTTTCGCCACCTCCCCCCTCTCATCAATCTTTTTAATTTAATAATAACAAATAACAATGATAACCCCAAAATATTATTGTTGTTATTATGAATATTTTTATTTTTTTACGCTTCCACATATCCCTGATAATTGGGATCTCCCCTCCCCTCGGAACCCCCTGACATGGAACACCGGATCTCCATGACTTCCTCATGCCCCCTTTTTTCGCCCATGCGGTGCCCATGCCCCCTCCCCTGCCCCCCCGCCCCCCTGCCCTCGCCCCCATGTAGCCTGAGGAAACCCCGGCCCCAGAGGAGCCCCAGAGCTGGGACGACGACGGCAGCCAGCCGGTCAGAGCCTCCTGGGGGGACGATGGCACCCCCGCCACCCCCGCTGCTACCGTCACCGCCCAGGAGAGCTGGGATGATGATGGCTCTCAGCCGGTGCGTGCCGATTGGGCCGAGGAGGACCGAGCCACTGAGGCGGCTGCTGCCCCCGCTGCTACCTCCCCCCCCCCGGCCCAGGAGGAGAGCTGGGATGACGACGGCAGCCGGCCGGTCAAGGCCTCTTTCGGGGATGACGGCGGTACCTCAGCCTCAGCCCAGGCTGGCTGGGATGACGGTGATGAGGAGGTGCCCCAGGTACAGGAGGTGCCCCAGGTACGATGATGATTGGACAGACTAGGATGCATCTGGACTGGATTGGATGCATCGGCTACATAGATTATACCATAAGCTGGCTGGTAGGGTGGTGGCGCTGGTTCTGAAGCCCGGTGGGGAGGGGTGTACTGTACATAATAATACAATACGTCGATCGATCGAGCGTCTGCACTGGCAGGATTGGGAGCTGTAGTTCTCGTGTTGGTGGAAGCTGTGGTGGAGATCTCAGTCCGATTCGGCTCAGGAAGGCTCAACCGTGCAGTAGACACAGACGACGTCCACAGCTCCTTCTGGATAGATCCCGGTCTATACACACTGCTGGGTCAAAGGCATGTTCATAGACCGGGGTTGGTTCCTAGGATGTGTGGTGTGTGACTGGTGTTGTTCTCTCCTCCCCTGACAGGCTGACACACCTACGACTGCAGCTGCAGCTCCTGTGGATAGCGCTCCGGTAGACTCTGTAAGTGGTACTTAGCTAGTAGCTACTGACACCCACACAAGTACTTAGCTACTGACACCTACTAGCTACCTACTACTTAGCTACTGACACCCACACAAGTACATTGTAAAGAGTGGGGTAATTTGACCCCCCAGACGGGGGGCTCTTTTAGTAGGTAAAAAAGCCACGGCTGTTCTAGTGTTAAGGGTGTTATCGTCCTCTCTCTCTCTCCGTGTGTCCAGCCTCCTGCACCGGTGGCGACAGAGGTGACCAACGGAACCGCCGAGGCCGTAGAGATGCCCCCGGGGTTCCTCTTCAAAGTAAGTAAGGCTGATGAGGAACCAACTTCACATGCATGTTGTGTGTCTTGTTACGCATTCAGTAGTCACGGCTTTAGATCATAAAAAGGCGTCTACGTAGACTTCATATGGCATTTTTAAAGTGATAGTTGGGGGAGTCGACGCCTTTATTGTTTTTTTCCATCCGAGAACGATGTACGTACAAAAGCGCACGTTGTCATTTGTTTGCGCCTCTCTCTGTGTGTGTGTGTGTGTGTGTGTGTGTGTGTGTAATCAGGTGCAGACCATGCACGACTATGCCGCCAACGACTCAGACGAGCTGGAGATGAAGGCGGGAGACGTGGTGTTGGTCGTGACCTTCGACAACCCAGACGAACAGGTCGGTCCTCAGCACACACATACACACACACACACACCATATACGTACCTGGGGCCTCATTTATAGAAAGTACTTTGGATCAAATTTGATCTTACCCGTGTCGTATGTCGAAAACCATGTCAAAGTACTGATTTATACAATTTCAACGTGAGTCGATTTGACCGTGGAAACGATCGTAGCTCTACGTCAGGTATTGACTTGACGTACGCACATTACCTACTGGTTATGCAGAGTTATTACAGGCATGTGAGCCGCACTGCCTACTGTAATTCATGCAAAGTGAACGTGGCTCGTAATAAAATTAACGATGTTGTTATCAGCCGAGAAAGTTTGTTTAATTCAAGATTTAAAGGGAACTGATGTTTATGATTGTATTTCAGTCTTCCTTTATATTCCTCCAAAGCTGTCAAGGCAATGCCATCTCCCCTTCAACATGCCTATAGTGCGCTCCACAACGGACCTTGCCCGGCCATGCGCTAAATTATACTGGATTTCCCTCGGGTGTCTGGAGGTTCGCAAAGGGAGTGAGCAGCCATGTTTTCAATGTCACCTGATAAGAATAAAACCATTATATTATTACAGTATAAGCATTTCCCTGGTTAATTGTCATGATCAAACGTTACAAATGCAATTTACCGAGAAGCCACCCTTCTCTGCCCTCTTCCGCTTTCAGACGAATGCCTATCCTATAGCACTTGGCTTAATTCAGCCGCTATAATTGTGCCGCTATCACAGGGCGTAAATACAAAGCTCATTCACCTGCGTTCAATTTCAAGTATATTTGGTATTTATAGATGGAAGTACGTGATGCCTCTTGAGGGAGGAGCAGCCAGCCTGTAATGGCCGTGTTAAAGAGGACGAGGGGAGTCTCATCAGATAGGACCACCACTCCATTTAGACGGTCGTTTACACTCATGCAAGCAGGCACAGGCACAGGCACACACAAACACACACACACACACACACACGCACACACACACAGACACGCATGCAGGCGCACGTATGCACGGATGCAAGCATTCAAGCCCACTACGCAATTTTAAACAAGCGCAGCCTGTTTTATAAATAATGCTTACGTTGGGGCGCTTAGGTGGCGTAGCGGGTTAAGCGCTGACCATGTAACCGCAGGGTCTCCCGTTCGATTCCAGCCAGGGACATATACTGCATGTCATTCCTCCTCTCTCTCTCACCCATCCTTCCTGTCTAAATCTTCACTGTATCTGTTAAATAAAATGAAAAATATGAGTGGGACTGCCCCACTCAGAAAAATTACTTAAAAAAAATAAAAAATAATGCTTACGTCTATTTAGAAAAAATTGCTTACGTTCAAGTTAAAGATGACGTTCAAGTACTTTTTTTTATAAATGAGGCCCCTGTTCACCTGTACACCAGTTCGTTCACCTCCATTGTTTGTTCTATTACTTTAGATGATATGTCTGATATATTTTGAGCTCCACTCCAATATGTACGGTGTGTGTGTGTGTGTGTGTGTGTGTGCGTGTGTGTGTGTGTGTGTGTGTGTGTCTCTCTCTACACATGCCTGTAGGATGACGGCTGGCTGCAGGGGATGAAGCAGGAAGACTGGGTTAAGAACAAGGACAAGGCGGCCAAAGGAGTGTTCCCCGAGAACTTCACCTCCAGGCTGTGAGAGAGGAGTCATGATCCCACTATCTGCTCCTCCTCCTCTAATTCTCTTCCTTCACACCCTTATCTCTCTCTCCCCCCCCCCCCCTCCCCACACCCCACCGCCCCCCTGCATCTGGACTGGATGGATGCATTGGCTTACATAGACATACCATAGCTGGCTGGTAGGGGGTGCTGTGTTCTGAAGCCTGGGGTATTTCTACAGTACATCAATGAGCATCTGCACTGGCAGGATTGGGAGCTGTAGTTCTGGTGTTGGTGGAAGCTGTGGTGGAGATCTCAGTTCAATTCTGCTCAGGAAGGTGCAAGGACACAGACAACGTCCACAACTCCTTCTGAATAGATCCCTGTCTATACACACTGCTGGGTCAAAGGTGTGTTCATAGACCTCCCCACCTCTCTCTCTCCCCTCCCCCCCCCCAACCCCCTTCATTCCCTCTTCACTTTCTAATCCTCTGGTTCTATATATCTGGTCGGTCGTTTGGTCATAAGAGAAAGCAGCATTGCATTGTCGACCGTAACCATGACTCTTAGCATGTATCACATGTTAAATCATTTGGTGGTTGGTTAGGTTTTTTTGGGCATATGAATTGAGTTGCACTTACTTTGATCGTGCTCAAGAAGGCTAAAGACACGAGTCACTCAAAAGTAAAGACAGAAGCAAGTTTATAGAGCATTATTGAGTGAGTGTGTACAAAAGTGTGTGATAATGTGACAAAAAGTGTGTGATCGTCGATACTGACAGAAATTGTGTGTGCGTCTGCTCTGCAATGCGTCGTCTTTCTGACGTGTATACTGTATGGAACTTGCGAGATCGATACATTTTTCGTCATGGGTCCAAATATACATTCGCTCATTCGTCATCGATGCTCAATCTCAGCCTGTAGCTGCTGGTTTTTAGAAATCTCTCCTAGATTTCTATTGCTCTCTGCCATTTTTTAAAATAAATTTAGCGGCCCAAATAGGTTGATTTGTCAGTTAAAACGGCCTCTGTAGCGCTTTACTGAACCTCAGGTGGAGAAACTAGAAGCAGGTGTAAGGCATGATAGAAGCCCCCTAATGTAGTTATGTGTGATAATGATAAGGATCACAGGCTCGTTGGCTTTTCTCCCAACCTCTCACCAAAATACTGTGTTTGTGTATAGGTTGCCAGGTATTGTGATGATAATTCCCCTTGAAAAGCCTTACCTTGTCTCATAACATCCAATGTAATAATCCCTTATTTTTGTCCTGCATCCTACCTTAAGGTGTTACGTATGGTTGGCAGGGGTTTAACCACCGCTGCGTCCATATATGCAGACTATCTGTGTAATAAGAACACTAGATGTTGTGTTTTTGGTTCTTCGGGGTGGGGGTGATTGTTGAATGACTACTTATGTTGAAATCTTCATGTATACCCAGGGATATGCAGGTCATTTTGAGAACCCTAACCCTGGCTGTGTGCAAAACGAAGAAGCTCTTTCTGATTTTCTTTGATTGCTAACATTCTCTAGTTTTGAAGATGCAGTCGTGGCTTGTTAGGGTTCAGAATATGACATCAGATTGCAGTAACTGGTTTTATTTTTGTATGCTGCCAAGCAATGATGATGGAAATAATGGAAATGGAATTGCCAAGCCGGAGTGAAGATGTCGAGGAGCATGTGTGTGTGTGTGTGTGTGTGCGTGTGTGTGTGCGTGTGTGTGTGTGTGAGTGCGTGTGTGTGCGTGTGCGTGTATATGTGCTTTTCTGTTACTCCTAAACAGATGATTTATTCATGGGGTGTTGTCATTGGGTGATGTCCCCTCTACTTTTGAGGTGATTGGCTATCAGCATTTTACTGGAGGACCACCTCAACTCAATACAAATTTATGTTATGTTTGATGATATTACATTTGCAGGTGTTGTTGTGTATTTGTTGTGTATATGTGTAATTTACCAAGCTGTGATGATGATGAAGATACATATTATATAAACATATTCATATCAGTGTACGTGAGTAAATGTGATGAGCATGCAGAAATCCCATGTGTTGTGTATAAGCAATTCTCTTCGTTAAATTCATTGGGGTTGGAAAGACGTTGTTCTTCCAGAACCTATGGAAAACGTCTGTGTTCTGTCCCACCTGACCGATAGTAATAAACATGATTAAGAAGCTCACCTGGCATCCTATTTATTCATTTATTGATGTATCTATAGATTCTTAGATGTATTTATACACTCACTGAACACTTTATTAGGAACGCCTGTACACCTTCTCATTCATTCGGTGGTGTAATTATGAATGAATGAATGAATGAATGAATGAATGAATGAATGAATGAATGAATGAATGAATGAATGGTCTTTATTGTCATTGCTATAGTACAGGTACCAAACAACGAAATTTGGGAGGGGTGGCTCCCCTGGTGCTAGGAAAGAAAAAATAAAATAAAAAAACAAGAAGGGAAAGGAGCTGGTTTACATAAATAAAGGCTATGTACACTATCCACTACTATACTGTACAGATAAAACGACTAGGGTTGTCATATTGCACATAGTGTTATTGCACATTCATTTAAAGTGTCGCAGTTTGCAGGCTTGAAATGTACACATTTGTGCCTCAGCACTACACCTGATTTTTTCAATCCAGCAGCTGCCAGCATCAATCCGTCCAGACTGTCCAGGGCCCAGAACCTAGGTCTTTGCTGTGTTCAGGGCCTGGATGGCCCTGGGGTAGAAGCTGAGCTTCAGTCTGTTTGTCCTTGCGGCCATGGTCCTGTACCGCCTTTTCGAGGGCAGCCGGGCAAAGTGTTCGTACCCAGGGTGGGATGGGTCTCTGGAGATCTTGGAGGCCTTCCTGAGGCAGCGTGTGTTGTACAGCTCTTTATGTAGGGAATGTCTTCTTGGCACACTTTGGGGCCGTTAATACCAATCAATCACCGCTTGAATGCCACAGCCTATTTGAGATTTGAGTATTGTGGTTTCAAGAACAGGATTTCCCAGTCAGATCTGGGATCTCAATCTGAATCCAATAGATCACCTTTGGGATGTGGTAGAACGGGAGATTCACTTGAAAGTGCACCTGAAAAAATCTGCAGGTGTGATGCAATCATGGACCAGAATCTCAAAGGAATGTTTCCAACATCTTGTAGAATCAATGCCATGAAGAATTGAGATTGGGCAAGGGGAGGCCCTACCCAGATTAGTACAGTGTTGTGCTCGGTGAGTGTAGATTCATGTATTCATTGATATTGTTTGGTTGATACTGTTGATCAATTCCTATCAATAACCTCTATCGCTATCAACGTAGAGTTTGCTTCCAATATCACATCACTGTAGGGTACCAACAATCAGCACTGTTTATCAGGGCTTTCACATTGTCACCACTGTAGCTCAACCACTCACCAATTGTTTCAGTCAATGGAGATAATGATTAAAAGGAGGTCAGCTAATGCCAAACTACAGGATTGTTTTTTAACTGTCGAAGGCAAAGGTTCACACTAATTGAGCCAGAGGTAAGAGGGTCTGCATGAGGAGTGTCGACCCTCAGAAACAGAAATAGAGAGAGAGAGAGGGAGAGAGAGAGAGAGAGAGAGGAGAGAGAGAGAGAGAGAGAGAGGAGAGAGAGAGAGAGGAGAGAGAGAGAGATCGTGAGAGGAGGGGAAGAACAGACTGAAAATGGGTGTATGTTGGAATAAGGCTCCTAACACTGAGCATTCTTCAGGAAATAAAAGTACATGCAGGACAGATGGTATCCGTGGGATCCAGCAGCCACCATGGTCTCTCAACCTGCTTCTTGCACTACAGGTGGGTATTCCTGGAATTCTTTACATTACGGTACTTCGTTTCTAGTACTAGTATTACCTGTTTGTATGTACCTTAAGCTAATCTGCCAGCTACTCAAGCTAACCTGCTAGCAACTAGGGCTAAGAGAACATGACAGAGTGCACAATCCAGCCTGTGTAATTGCTCATTGCAGGAGTTTACAGTACTATAACGGCAATAACCCTAGCCCTGACTGTATAACTCTTGGTACTTTATTTAAACATCAAATGTCATACACAGAATACAAAGCACTTTACATGAAGAATACAGGAGGAAAACCCACACAATATATATCCTGTATATCCCCAGCAAGGTTATGTGATGTGTGATCACAATTTTACCCCTTTTATCTTGTTATTGTTATCGAATGACAATTGGCTTACACTTTTATGAGGTACATACACTTTTTATGATGAAACCATGGTGACCACAGCCCACGGACAGGACTTGAAACATGACTATACTGTTGTATACTGAATGAGTTTATGTTTATATAGTACATCGTTGTTTTCAATCTTGTTAGTTGTACTTTTCCGCCGGAGGGCAACAACATGGAAGCTGTAGGCTACTTTCGGTTTGGATGACTTTTCCTGTGTCGTGGGGGTGGCTGTGGCTCAGGAGGTAGAGCTGGCATCTAATGATCGCAAGGTCGGTGGATCGATCCCCGGCTCCATGTGTCGAGGTGTCCTTGGGCAAGACACTGAACCCCAAATTGCTACCAATGAGCAGGGCCGGCACCTTGCATGGTAGCTTGGCTGCCATTGGTCTTGGTGTGTGAATGTGTGTGAGTGTGTGTGTGGATGGGTGAATGAAAGGCTATTGTAAAGCGCTTTGGATAAAGGAGCTATATGAGTGCAGTCTATTTCATGGTGTTTCCCATCTGTGTGTGTGTGTGTGTGTGTGTGTGTGTGTGTGTGTGTGTGTGTGTGTGTGTGTGTGTATGAAGGTTGTACTGGTGCAGTCCTCGTTGCTTATTCTGGCAGTGGGTCTGCTGCAGCAACACCTAGCACTGCAGGATGGAGAGAGGGAAAGGCTGCTAGCCTCCATGCTGTTCTGCTCCAGTCTGTCCACCCTGTTACAAAGCTACCTCGGGACATGGTGAGACAGGGAGAGTTTCATTGCACATTGACGCTATATCCACCATTTAAAAAAACGTTGCCTCCTATAAATGTTTTGCTGGAATGTCAGGACACAGAAAAAGATGTATGATATATTTGAAAGGACAGTAGTTATGTTATGTTATTTACTCACATTGTAATAGTTTTCCTGAAATGATAGTCGTGTACGCTAGTAACACGCTACTTACCCCATATAACATTGAGTTAATTGCTTATATTCCTTACACCTATCCAATGCTCTCAGTTATACACAACAATACTGAAAAGAATGTTGTTCTGCATGGTTGTGATCATGTTGTGTTTAGCCTACCTCTGGTGCAGGCGCCGTCTCTGGAGGTGCTTATCCCTGCCGTACTGCTCTCAGTCCACATGAGCGGTGAGTCTCTCAGTTCGCTAATTCATTGTTTAATTAAACTGCAATGCAAACACACACACACACATGCACGCGCACACACACGCACACACACACACACACACACACACACACACACACACACACACACACACACCAGGTGAGGCTTTTGGAGGAAAGGAAATCATTCCATTCCATCTATTACAATGAGCCCTCAGTCCGATTTTTGTCCACCAGCCTCCCCTGACACACACAGACAAACATTTTAGTACTTTATTTGGGTTCATAGTAAAACATTACATCAATATAACATAGGTCTCACACACACACACACACACATGTTTGTATACATTTGTTTTATCTCCTGCAGCGACTGAACCAGACTGCAGGGAGAGCTGTGGAGAGAGTGAGGAGGACTTCCAAACCACAGCCAAACCAATGAGAGAGGTACTCTCCATCGCTGTCTGTGGTCCTGAACCTTCAGACCACCCCCTATACTGCAGAATACGTTTACATGCACATAATAAACATCACAGAACAGTATGGAAGTATAGAAACATCATAAATTGTAAGGATATTCGAACATGAACTGTATTTCCAACTGTGATTGTACTATGACTTCTCATGCTCAATAACAAAAGCTTCCACAGCAATATTTGATCTTAACTGTCTGTCTGGCTCTCTCTCTTGCTCTCCCTCTTTCTCTCGCTCTCTGTCTATCTGTTTGTCTGACTCTCTCTCTCTCTCTGTCTGTCTATCTGTTTGTCTGACTCTCTCTCTCTCTGTCTGTCTGTCTGACTCTCTCTCTTGCTCTCCCTCTTTCTCTTTCTCTCGCTCTCTGTCTATCTGTTTGTCTGACTCTCTCTCTCTCTGTCTGTCTATCTGTTTGTCTGACACTTTCTCTCTCTCACTCTCTCTCTCTCTGTCTGTTTGTCTGACTCTTTCTCTCTCTGTGTCTGTCTATCTGTTTGTCTGACTCTCTCTCTCTCTCTGTCTGTCTGACTCTTTCTCTTTCTCTCTCTGTCTGTCTGTCTATCTGTTTGTCTGACTCACTCTCCCTCTCTCTCTCTCTCAGCTCCAGGGTATGACCCTGACAGTGGGCGTGGTCCAGTTGGTTCTGGGTGTGAGCGGTCTCCCTGGTCTGGTTCTGAGACACTGCGGTCCGCTGGTGGTGGCTCCTCTGCTGTGCATGCTGGGCTTCTCCATCTACAAGGACTCAGCTCTGCTGTGCTCTGTTCACTGGGGCATCGCCGCTGTGTGGGTTTGAATCCTATCGGACTTAAAGGTTTTATGGAACTGTGGAAGCCCCACTCTACTCCATAAACTACAGAATTAATTTGTGATCATTATGTGACGGCGGCTGGCAAAACCGGGAACAGGTCGCCAACCAACCCAAAATGTTCAGACTTTTATTTGGAGAAATTTGAATCCATTTCAACGTTGTTGAAATTCAATGACACACTCGCAAAAACAATGTTGAAACTGATTTTTCCAGAATAAAAGTCGGAACATTTTCCATTTGGTTGCCTTTCACTAGCTGCTGTCACATTGGTGATCATGTGTGAATGGTGATCGGAGATGGGGGGGGGGGGGGGGGGGGCTTGCCATGGGAAATCATGCTTCCACATCTTTTCTCTCTGCAGGACAATCCTCCTACTGGTGTTCCTGTCCCAGCACCTGCGGTCCTACACCTTCCCAGCATGTCTCAGGCTCCCCCAGATCCCAGTCTGCAGGATGCTCTCTGTGAGTGTCCCTACATCCACCCTCTCCAGGCAGTATATGTATGTGTCGAGGTGTCCTTGGGCAAGACACTGAACCCCACTGAATTGCTCCCAATGAGCGGGCCGGCGCCTTGCATGGTAGCTTGCCACCATTGGTGTGTGAATGTGTGTGTGAATGGGTGGATGAGAGATCGTTGTAAAGAGCTTTGGAATAAGTGCAGTCCATTTACCATTTAGTCTCCAACAAATACTTGGGGCATCAAACTCAATGACTAGATGGAATGTGTCTGTTCTTGTGAATGTGTCTGTTCCCAGCCCCAACCACCCCCAACACACCTGTTTGAGCTTCACACACTGTAGTGTGTCCTGGGGGGGGGGGGGGATGAGACAGAATCCAGTATAGGTTTGACCTTGTAGTTCGGCTTTTGTTAGCAAAACAATTAACTTGACATTGGTGGCTTTGAAGATTGTGTCCTTCCTGTGTCTACCTCCCCACTTCCTGTGGCTACAAGATGATCTAGAGTGCTTCTTCGTGACTACTAGTGGTTAGGAGTAAACAGCCATAACAAAAGACCCTGATACTCTACACACAAAGTCATCCTGGTCCTCAATGGAGACCTTTCAGTTGAATCCGGTGTGTTAGTGCCAAACCTCAAAAACGTTCCTCCTCCTCCAGGAAATGAAGGTTTTATGAAGGCCACTGCTCCAGAATGACGCTTCTGTATTGAAGATACTATCTTCTGTAGGTACAAGACTTCAAACGTGTCACTCTTTCTATGTGTGTACAGATTCTGCTCCCACTGTTGAGTGTGTGGGGTGTGTGTGCCACCTTGGAACATCTTGGGTACATTCGTTTGGACTCCGTGTCTGAGCTGTTGCCAACAGTGAGGATGGGGAACACGTCCCTTCTTCTCCTGCCTGCTACACAGCCAAACACCTCTGTCAGTGTGCTATGGCTAAGTCTACCACTGGCAGGTAAGCAGAGTTGAGTCAGTCGTGGTTTGAGGCAATTATTACTATTAAGCGTATGACAGTTGCAAGAGATGCCTCTCAATCCCATTTTTCCTTGTCTATGTCATAGAACGAAAACAGTAGCTAATGTACTGTGTTGTGTGTGTGTGTGTGTGTGTGTGTGTGTGTGCGCGTGTTGTTTCTGTGTGTGAGCCCAGGAGAGGCAGGACGCCCTCTGCTGTCAGTCCCAGGCATGACGACAGGTGTTGTCGCGTCGCTCTCCGCCTCCATCAGCTCCATGGGGGTCTACCTGCTGACAGCCAAGCTCCTGGGGGCCCCCCCCCCTCCTCCCACGGTCTGTAACAGGGGGCTGAGTGCCGAGGGCTTGGGAAATGTGCTGGCAGGCCTGATGGGGGCGCCATTGGCAGTCAGCAGCAGCATCCCCAACGCGTGTGCCCTGGGACTGAGCCAGGTAGCCCTAGCGAACGGCGGGGAGTGAACACTGTATCGGCTTTACCAAGAGTCCGTGTGGCGTTTGAGTTCCGCTATCCGCTGTGTGTCATGGTGTTAACACTAGAACAGCCGTGGGTGGGGTCATTTGACCCCTGTGAGTAAATACATTTTTTATATCTTTGCACTCGATCAAATTTCAGGACCCTCCTTTCATGACTTTTCCTAGATATGTGCGTTCTACCACCCAGTATCCTTACATTTTCAAAATCACATCAGGATAAGCTAGTATGAAGCTATTTTGCTGTTTTTCTGTGTAGGAGGCAGGCAGATTTAAAAGGCAGTCAACTAGTGATTGTTGTGTGTAAATAGTATTGTAAAGAAAATACCATTGTAAAGACTATGGCCATTTGACCCCCCGAGGCGGCTCTTATAGTATAAAAAAGGCACGGCTGTTCTAGTGTTAAGAGTGATGATATGACTTCTGCTCCTCCTCCTCGTAGCACGGGTCAAGGCTCACGGTGCAGCTGGCAGCCGCCGCGGGGCTAATCCTCGGAGTGTCCCCGAGACTGACGCAACTCTTCACCTCAGTCCCACTGGCCATTTACGGTGCCCTACTAGTCTACTGTTCACTTCCCAAATAAGTCCTTCTTAAGCCTGGTACACACATAAAGATAATCTGGCTGATTTTGGCCCGATTTCCCCCCTTCCAACCAAGGACAGCAAACGCCCGATTATTGAATGGCTCTAAAGATGATCCTACAAGATTATCCTGTGGTGTTGAGGTGTGTTAAGAGTCAATTTCTCCCGACAATATGCTCGGAAAATGGTCGGGCCGACGATTGTAATTATTATTATTTTTTGAAATTATTGGCATTTTCTTATTTTAGAACAATCAACAAAAGCACACCAATCAGCAAGACACACATATTATACAACATTTGAATTGCAAATCACAAACATAAAATACTACAAAATAACAAGAATCAAATAAAATAAAAATCTCACATCACATCAGAATAATCTCACATCACATTCAGAGACATACGACTATAGGCACAGGGTGGCAGAAATGGGAAGTTGCAGGATGGGAAAAAAGAAAAAGAAAAAAGGCTTTACAGGGTGGGACGTTCAAAATAAGTCAAAAAACGGATGCCAGGTTTTATAGAAACATTCAGGTTTCCCTCGGGAGCTGAATTTAAGCTTCTCTAGTCTAAGGCAGCCTAATACGTTTCTAACCCAATGATTGTAAGAGGGCAAAAAGGTACGGTTCCAATTAAGCAGAATGACCCGTCTGGCCAAAAGAGTGGCATATGCTACTGTATCAGATTGGGCACGTGATAATGGACAACCCACTGGTAGAATCCCAAAGATAGCCGTAATGGGGCATGGTTCAAAATCAAAATCAAAGATCTCAGAAAAACATTTGAAGATAGATCCCCAGAAATCTGACAGTTTGTGGCATGACCAAAATTGGTGGAATAAAGTGGCTGGTTCCAGCTTACAGCGAGGGCAGATAGGGTCAGTGTTAGGGAATATCTTTCCAAGTTTAGCCCTAGACCAGTGAATGCGGTGCACTACCTTAAACTGAATCAAGCGATGCCTCGCACTAAAAGAAGAAGAGTGGATCCTATTTAAAATAGAGTTCCATGTATCCTCATCAAATTCCTCCCCTAAATCTCTCTCCCATAGTGTCTTGAAAGGAGCTGGTGGGTTCAAGAGGTTATTAATGATTCCATATATTAATGAAATTACACCTTTAGAGACCGTATTGAAGTGCATGATATCCTCCACAGGAGTTCCTGTGAGCATATTGGGGAATCCAAGTGTGTGTTTGCGTATAAAATGTCTTATTTGTAGATAGCGGAAAAATTGAGATGCAGGTAACTTAAACTTTTCTTTCAGCTAGGTAAATGAGGCAAACGTGCCATCAATGTATAGCTGTGATAGAGATTTTAACCCAGATGTGTGCCAGGCCTGAAAGGCACCAACATTTAATGATGGGGGGAACAGAGTATTTTTAGAAATTGGACCAGATATGGAGAGAAGTTTCAAGTTAAAGGCTAATCGGAATTGATTCCAGATCCTGAGTGACTGTTTTACCACTGGGTTGTCACCACATTTTCTTAAAGGAAATGGAAGAGAGCAACACAGTAAGGAGGACAGAGTGGCAGGTTTACACGACTCCCACTCTGGTTGGGCTCAAAAAGGAATGACCTGCCCTTGATCTGGTGGTATCCAGTGTAGAAGGCCCCTGAAATTCGCTGCCCAGTAATATGATTGGAAGTTTGGTAATGCGAGACCGCCCAATTCTTTGGATTTTTGTGTTTCTTGCCAATGCATGGTACTTTGCCATCCCAAATGAAAGACAGAAACGTTCGTCCAATTAAAGTGAAAAAAGATGTGGGTATAAAAACAGGTAAACATTGAAAAAAATACAAGAACTTCGGGAGCACATTCATTTTTATAACATTGACCCGGCCAATGAGTGAAAGAGGTAGAGACCTCCAGTATATAAAATATTGCTTGAGCCTATCAACTAGAGCAACAATGTTTGCCTTGAATAAGTCTGAGTACTTTCTTGTCACCTTTACTCCTAAATATGTAAACTGGTCTAGGACCACTCTGAACTGAAAGTGGGAAAATGAGCTATTCAAGGCAGCATTGTTTATTGGGAACAGTTCACTTTTCCCAACATTCAACTTATATCCTGACACTTTGCCAAAAGCTTCCATAACAGAAAAGGCCTTAGGGAGGGAGACATTTGGATTAGAAATAAACAAAAGTAGATCGTCAGCATATAGAGACAGCTTAAGATTTAAAGTCCCACGAGAGATACCCTGAATACCATTGTTATTGCGCATCCCTGTCTCGTGCCCCGTTGGAGAGGGAAATACTCAGAAGAAATGTTATTTGAACGCACTGAAGCCATAGGGGAGGAATATAGGGTCTTGATCCATATCACAAATTTGGGGCCAAATCCGAATCTTGGAATGGCGTTTATCAAATAGTTCCACTCAACGCGGTCAAACGCCTTCTCCGCATCAAATGATACCACTACCTCAGGATCCCTTGATGCGGGGGAGTATAACACATTGAGGAGCTGTCAAATGTTGAAGAAGGAATGTCTATTACTAATAAATCCTGTTTGGTCAGAATGTATTACTTCATGCAGAGGGCCTTCCATACGTTTTGCTAGGAGCTTTGTCAGAATTTTATAGTCAGAGTTTAGGAGGGATATAGCTCGGTAGGATCCGGGCTCCAATGGGTCTTTATTTTTCTTTAAGAGCAGGGAGATAGATGCCTGATAGAAGGTAGGCGGAAGAGTCGAATTTTCCAGGCACTCTGCAAATAATAAAGATAGAAATGGGGAAAGCTGTTTGGAAAATACCTTATAAAATTCATTTGGAAAGCCATCTGGGCCAGCTGCCTTCCCACTTTTCATAGAAGAAATGGCAACCTCTATCTCTTCAGAGGAGAATTCCTGTTCGAAACTATCATGAGAGTTTTTACTAATGGATGGAATATTAAGGCCATTAAAGAATGAATTAATCACTTGAGGGTCCTGAGAAGATTCTGAAGTATAAAGAGATGTGTAGAACTGTTTATAACGATTGTTTATTTCCTCATGGACAACAGTAGTGGCGCCAGAATTTGTCCTTATTTGAGGAATAATACGTGCTGCCTCTGACTTGCGAATCTGATGAGCAAGCAATTTACAGGTCTTGTCACCTTGTTCATGAATCCTATAGCGGGCCTGTTGAAGCAAGCGCTCTGCATGTACCGTCGCGAGACTGTCATATTCCGATTGGAGGAGAAGACGCCTTATTAACTGAGGCTCCATAGGCAATGGATTTACCACGCAGATAGGCTTTAAGAGACTCCCATATAATAGAGTGATATAGTAGAGAAGACATGCCTGGAGTTGAATTAATTTCTAGAAATAAAGGGATTTCTGTAGACATCATCTGAATACATTTTTGTCAGAGAGCAAGAGTGAGTTAAGACGCCATTGGTAGCTCCTAGGGGGCAGTTGTGGGAATTTCAATTTAAGAACAACAGGGCGTGGTCTGAGATAACAATGCTCTCGTAACTAGAGTCCTGAAGGTTGGGTAAAAGTTTTTTGTCCATGAAGAAATAATCAATGCGGGAAAAGGTATGGTGCATATGGGAAAAACATTTATATTGTTTAGCTGATGGATGTAGAAAGTGCCATGCATCGCACACAGGCCATATTTCTGGAGAAACATCTGAATTAATGATGCACATTTCGATGGACCAGTGACCCTCTGGGAGGACCTATCTAAAGCTGGGGACATAACCAAGTTGAAGTCACCCCCTAAAATGAGTGAGTGTGAGAATAGTAGAATGGACCTTGAATGGTATTAGATGCGTCCCCATGAACCCACAGTGAGTGTAGTAAAGAATGATGATGTGATGTGTGAGTGAACAAAAATAAAATAAAAAAACATGAAAAAGAAAAAACAAACCTAAAAGATCAAACCTGAACAGTAAGCCGCCCTCCACAACCCCCCCTCCCTGGCAATACCTTCCGAACTAAGGTACAAGCTTAAGCAGAACATGCTATTTCCAATGTTGTTTGTAAAGTAAACTATCCCTTACAAACCCCTAACTCCCTATAGGTATTGTAATTACAAGGCAGCGAGTCAAACAGTATGAATATTAATATATCCCAGATATATGTCTGATGAACACCAGATTTATGAAACACAGGATAAGATGTAAATTCCTTTGTGCAGGTACGTACGTGAGAGTGTGTGTGTGTGTGTGTGTGTGTGCGTGTGTGTCGTCTTGATGGTGAGTGATTCATGCGGGGGGGGGGGGGGGGGGGGCTGGGATTAGGTTTAATTTCGGACGCATCATCAGTAGTGTTCCTCCAGGTCATGGGGTGTTTCAGCCATCACACTATACACCCTCGCCAGAGGTGGCCAGCTCTGGGGGATCAGCCCCGAACTTGCGTCAATCCTAATTCGTCATGAGAATGGCTGACGTCTCATGAGACTATGCAAGGCAGGGGCGTCCTTTTCCCTGAGTCAGGCCTAAGCTGACCGCATACCTTCTGGTTGGCTACTTCGGGGCCCAGCAGGGATCTTTCCTTCTCATATAAAGCCACTGGCTGCTTCTTTCGGCTGCTTCCGATGCAGCTTTGACAGATGAACGCAGGCTTTGGCCTCTGATTCCCAGGTCTGTAAACAATCTGGTGGTAGATCTTGCCACAAACCCTCTGCACCCCACCTCCACTGGGCGGACTTCAGTGTTCCAGCCGCGGTGTTGTGCTTCGGCGGCGAGCTCAGCATAGCGTAGATGTTTCCGCTCGTAAGCTTCATCCACTGCGTCCTCCCAGGGTACGGTTAGTTCAATGATGTACACCTTTTTTAGAGAAGGGGACCAGAGAACCAAGTCAGGTCTCAGGGTGGTTATGGCGATCTCTTTAGGAAACACAAGCTGTCGTCCAATATCAGTCAGCATCTTCCAGTCGCGGGCCAACCGTAGCTGGCCTCGCTCAGATGGTGTCGAGCTGCTCCTGGTAACCTTTGCCCCCTCACGGACAAAGGTAATTGCCTGTTGGTGGTTGGATGCTGATGGCGGTAGGGAGTTGGTGGCAGCTCGTTTGTCCTCCAGGGTGGATGCAAAGATCTTCAGGACTTGGTTGTGACGCCACGTGTAGCGTCCTTGGGCGAGACAAGTTTTGCACCCTGAAAGAATGTGCCTGAGGGTGGCTGGCGTGGAACAAAGGGCACACCCCGGGTCTTCACCATACCACTGGCCAAGGTTAACTGGTGTTGGAAGGACGTCGTAGGTAGCTCTGATAATAAAGCTCAACTGCCTCGCTTCCATGGCCCACATGTCCTTCCAGCTAATCTTCCTCCTCTCCACACTGTCCCATCGCGTCCACTGTCCCTGCTTGGCAAGAGAGACTGCCTTGGCCCATCTTCCAGCCTCCTCCTGATGGCGTACTTCCTCCACCACCATCTTCCTCCGTTCTGGTGCTGTGGCCTTACTCCAAGCAGGGCTAGCAGCTGTTAGCCCGAAGCCTCCTCTTCCCTGCTGAACATACCCCACAATATTAGCATGTTTGAGGGCTGCTGTTGCTTCCTCCACCGCTTTGGCTGGTGTCCATTTGCGCCCGGTTGTCAAGGTTGGTGCGTTGTTGCTCACCACTAAATCTCTGGATTCATTCAGTGTCATCTGGAGTCTTGTTTTTGCACACTTGAACTCCTCTGTGAGACTGGTGAGGGGCAGCTTGAGGATGCTATCTCCGTAGAGACCTATGGTGGTAAGGCATCGTGGAATTCCGAGCCATTTCTTGATGTAGCCTGTGACTCCTCTTTCCAACTTCTCTACGGTTGAGATTGGGACCTCATACACTGCGAGGGGCCACAGCATCCGTGGTAGGAGTCCAAACTGCAGGCACCAAGCCTTTAACTTTCCAGGTAGCTGTGTTTTATCGATGGACTGCAGGCCACTGCTGATATCTTTGCACAGTTGTAGAACCTGGTCTTTGTCCTTCAGGCTTGCATCATACCACCTGCCAAGGCTTTTTACAGGTTGCTCAGACACTGTTGGGATTGGATCATCGCCGATGAAGAATTTCAGGTCAGAGAGCACTCCCTTCACAATTGAGATGCTTCGTGACTTGGATGGTTTGATCTTCATACGGGCCCAACTGATGTTCTCTTCCAGTTTTCTGAGCAGCCTCCTGGTGCATGGGACGGTGGTGGTCAACGTTGTAATGTCGTCCATGTAAGCTCTGAGCGGAGGGAGACGCTGACCAGAGTCAACTCGCTGTCCGCCTACAACCCATTTTGAGGCTCGGATGATGACTTCCATTGCCATCACAAATGCCAGGGGTGAAATAGTGCATCCCGCCATGATGCCTACTTCCAGGCACTGCCAAGAGGTGGTAAAGTCAGAGGTGGTAAAGCAGAACTGCATGTCTTGGAAGTAGGATTTAACCAGGGCTGTGATGGTGTCCGGTATGTGGAAGAAGTCGAAGGCAGACCACAGGAGTTCGTGGGGCACAGAGCCAAAGGCATTGGCAAGGTCCAGAAAGACGACGTGAATGTCCCGTCTCTCCACCTTTGCCGTTTGGATCTGGTGCCAGATCATGCTGAAATGTTCTGAGCACCCCGAGAATCCTGATATTCCTGCTTTCTGTACAGATGTGTCGATGTATTTGTTTCTTCTCAGATACTCGGTAATCCTCTGTGCAATGACACTAAAGAAGATTTTGCCCTCAACGTTTAGCAGGGAGATTGGACGGAATTGGCTGATGTTGACTGCATCCTTCTCCTTTGGGATGAGGACTCCTCCTGCCCTGCACCACGCTTTAGGTATTATCTTCTTCTGCCATGCTGTTCTCATGAGCCTCCAGAGAAACCTCAGGACATCTGATGCGTTCTTATACACCTTGTATGGGACTCCGTTTGGCCCCGGGGCTGATGCCGTTCTTGCTCGACGCACTGTGTTTTCCACCTCTTTCCAGGTTGGAGGGCTGATCAGCATGTGGTGTTCAGGGGGGTCGATTGGTGGGATATCAGAGGGAATGGTCAGATGTTCATGCCGCCTTGGGTCAGAGTGTGTTTCTTTCAGGTGATTTTCCAGGTCTGTCTTTGTTGTTTTTAGAGCTCCACTTTTTCCTTTGTGAAGATAATTTTAAGGAACTTGAAGGGATCCTTATAGAACCGTGTTCTAGCTTGTTCTTTCTTCCTTCTACGTTTCCGGAGGTTCTCTGCTCTACGGAGGGATGCCAGCCGTGATTTGATGTCGACTTGAAGTGCGTTTATGCCTTCCCTTTCCACTCCAGAGGCTTTTTTCCACCGTTTCCTAAGTTGTCTTCTTTCTAGGACGAGGCGCTGGATCTCCTGTTGCCTCCTGGAAACGGGTGCAGTTGGAACATCTTTCCCGCCTTTCCTTTCTTGCACTCCAAAGCGTTCTGCCCCATACTGGTAGATGATATCCCCCATTCTCTCCAACTTCTTTTCCACTGTCCCTTTAAGTTGCTCAAGAGACAGGGTCAGGTCAGTATTGATAGTTTCCCACAGCTTCTTATCCCCGGCACCAGGCCACTTCACATGCAGTCTATGCCCTGCTAGTCTCTTTTCGGCTACAGGTCTAGGGGGTTGGGTCGGTTCTACCACTGTTGTTATCCCCTCTGTGTTTGCTTCCTCCACGACAGTGGTACTGATGTACTGCAAGCTATGGTTTGCGTCCAGTTGCTGTACTTCATTCGACTTATTCGATTCCTTTCGCAGAAAGTAACCAACGCGAGGCCTCTGTCTCTCCTCTGTCAAACACTTCATCTTTCCTTGGTGAATTCTCAACCCCCGGTAGGATGTATTCTTCCTCCAACCACAGGGACATATCTGCTGTTCGTGGCCCGTTGACGTGGCTGTAGCTGGGGCAACTGTTGTGGCACTCTCTTGCACTGTGCTCCCGATACTCATAGTCGTTTCCGGTCCAGGGTCTGTTACCATAAAGTCAGCCGATGAGTCATCTTCCGCCCCCGCTCTCGCAGACTCTAGGGGTGTTCTCTTTTGTTGTCTTTTCGTAGCTATAGCGGGTGAATCCAACATGTCAAAGACATGGGAAACTACAAGCATGGGAAGCTAGCCCATGCCCGTCCCAGTGGGGTCTATTCCCTCCCGTCAGCTGTCTCTCCATGCCGCCAGAATAACTATGCAAACAATGTTAGCCTACATTCAGTGCACAAAGAGAGAACAGAAAAAAAACATGTCTCATAACAACTCAGTGCTCTAGGGCAGAGTGAAAATGTGGCCAGAGTAAAATAAAAAATAAAGTAGCCTAGGCCTAACTAGGGATGTCCCAATCCGATATTGATATCGCATATCGCTGCGATATTGGTCCTGAATGCTGGATCGCAGATCGCACCAGAAAAAAAATAGGCTGTGATCTGCGTGCCCGATCTGGCGTGTCACTCACGTGATGACAACAGTAGTAGTCAGTGGTCACGAGCATGAGCAGGGCTTGACGCTTACCTTTTCCCCAGGTAGCACTGTGCTACCATGTCGAAAAATTTAGTAGCACACCAAGAATGTCAGTAGCACAATGAAAATTGTGCAATTTTCGTCAACAACGACAACAAATTATCATAATCATAACATATCAAAATGATCATAACCGGCTCTTGGCCGTAATAAAAATGGAGACTCACACAATGTAAAGGGGAAGTAAGAATATTAATTTCAGTTGGCCCACGGTTCGGTATGAACCTCGGTTTTTGGGTCACGGTTCACGGTTCGTTTTATTATTATTTTTTTTAAATGCTACTATTTATTTACAAACTGTTACTTTATTTTGCTTATACTTATGGAACTTTAACATTTAGACACATTCCAGAATATGACTGGTAAATTGTATAATATAAATATATATAAACAAAAAACACTTTCAAATGTAAAAAAATTACATAAACACTTTCAAATGCGATGTGTTGTGGATTGGAACTACGGATCATAAGCTTTCAAATGATGTGTCATACATTGAAATCCGAAAAAATATGACGTTAGAGTCATTTGAATGTTGTTAGACGTCAGGCACATATAGGGTTAACCTCTTTGTAATGAAACCGGAAGCACACAGCGCTACGAACTATGAGAGCTGTATCCCATATACCCATTATGCGCATTTTAAGCGCATATAGGACTCGCGTGAAGCATTTCTGCGACACGCGTTTCTGTTCACTGTTTTCATTCCCTCATCGCTTATACACATAAGTTTGACTGCACATGACAGTAGTTCAGCAGTCTTTTAGTCGCACTGGTGCGATTGAATGTATTTCCAAGTCGCACAGAAATATATTCACTCGCAAATGCGACCAAAACAGTCGCACTGTCGAGCCCTGAATGAGAGTTGGCTAGTAGCTACCTGTGTGTAATGAGTCTGACAATGTCATGATGCCAGCTGGTGAAATCATAAACCATTTGCTTAAGTAATATTTCGGTTATTTACACACATATACTTACAGTCTGAAACTACAGATGGTAAGCTTTCAAATGATGCGTCATACATTGAAATCGGAAAAAAATTAAAGACGACACGAGTATTTGAATGTTGGTGCACCGAATGGCAATGCGACAGGAGAAAAGTGACTGATCAAACAACAACAACAACATCACACAATTATATCATCACAACATGCTGAGAGAACATGGACACGCTAAAAACACATAACTACTCATAATTAGATGAACACACAGTCCTTGCTTTTGAACATGTCCTAAAACGAAGGTATGTTTACAAGTCATTATCACTTACCGGTAGCCTGCAGCAAACGAGAACAGTTAAAACAATCCACAGATTATAAGTGTTTAGTGATCGTTAAACAGTTTTTTATTATATCGACTCTGTACTTTAAGTTGCCTGTTATGAAAAAAAAATAAAACCAGATATTGTTGACACCCCTTCGATTCTGCGACTGGTTTCTGGTCTCACCAGCGGGCGTCTCTCGGCTACACTTTTATAAAGGGTCCTATAATTGATTTGCCATTTGTAAGAGAAGATAAATAGAATAAAAACCTGAAGGCACTAAAACTAGAAATCTCACAGTAACTCTATTTTTTCTACAATGCTGAATGCTGCTGTTTAAATAGTTTTAACTGTAAACCAGTTGGTCACTGGGTACTGCAGAGTACTGTTTTTGTTGCTTGAATAAAGGCTGGCAGTCTTTAATAACCAACTGTTGTTGTGGACTATATACTGGGGAAGTATTTGTTATTATTCAGGAGTAAAACAATAAATACAAATATCGGATCGGTATCGGTATCGCAGATACCTGAAGCCCAGGTATAGGTATCAGTAGTGAAAAAATGGGATCGGGACATCCCTAGGCCTAACCATGAATATCTGTTAACTGTCTGTAAGGCAACTTTACCACGACAGTCAATAAAAAACTGACAAAGAAAAATAAAAGAAACGAGGTGGCCATAGATTAATAGTAACTTATGAACGCAACAAGTCCATTTCACTTCTTTATGTGTCGCTCAAAGTGGGTCACTGCCTCCTCCGGGGTATCAAACGAGAACTCCTTCCCCCCATACGACAGCCAGAGTCGGGCAGGGAAACGCAGTCCATACTTCACGTCGGGGTATTCACGGAGCCTCCGCTTGACATCTCCGTAACTCGCCCGCTGTTTCGCCACAGTGGATGTATAGTCCTGGTAGACTATATACTCTTGATACTCTAGTGTAGAGTTGCATGCCCGTTGTAGGATCTCGTTTTTCACGTGAAAGAAATGTACTCGCAGAATGATTTCACGAGGTCTGTCCCTTGTGCCCGCTGTGTTGGGTGGTTTGGCCCGGGAGATACGGTGACAACGGTCAAGGAGAGGCTTGTCATCCAGTGATCGTCCTGCAGTAGCCCCGCTATGAACTCGGTAGGACGAGGGAGCTCCACGTTTTCTTTAAATCCAGAAATCCTGAGATTATTTCTGCGTGAACGTCCCTCCAGATCCTCACATTTCTGTTGTACATCCTTCAATTCTTTAGAAAGTATTTTCACCTCTCTGTCCAGGGTTGTAGTGTCGTCTGAGGCGGCAGTGGCAGCCTCTTCAAGGTCCTGCATGTTAGTGGAGTGTGTTTCCATTGTTTCCGACAGTGAGAGGATGACAGGGCGAACCTCTTCTTGCAAACGCATAATGTCCCCTCTTAGCAGTTGTGTAACAGTCTCTATTCGTCCATCAATAATAGCACAAAGGTCCGTTTTGAGAGTGGAAATGTCTGACTTCAATTCCGACACTAATGTCGGCAATTGCCTTGAGAATGTTAGCTTCAGAGTCAGCCTTGTCAACATGTTGATTCGCCATTTTGGAATCGTCTGGTGCTTGAGCTAGCCCGTCTTCGTCACGTGTTGTTCCACTTCTCAGTAACATCTACGACTATCTGGTATGACCAACATGTTCTCCAGCACTTAATAAAGCATACGCTGTGATAATATATGAAAAAATAAAACCATATAACTGCGAAACTCGCTAAATTATTTGCATATCAACGGGAGCTGTGGAAAAACACGTCAGTCGCTCATTGCTAGCCGTATTAAACGTGTTCAATATTTACGATAAAAAATCCTCTTGTGTGTGGGCGACCCCCGAGTCCGATTGTGACGTGGATGGAATGTAGCCAATCAAGAAGCAAGCTGACTGACGCGTCTTCTTCTTTTCGTTCTTCTGCACATTATTTGCCCTGTCGCACATGGCTGCCTCGTACAGGTCAGTCAGGGTACTACTACCCTGATCACGCGAGATTTCTGGCTTGGGGGACGAGACTCTAGACTGTCGTAAGGACAGTCTTTATGTATGTGGCACACCACACACAATACGATCAAAACTTTCAATCCATGATTTTTTATCTTCATGTGTGGGGTCTCTCTCAGATAAAATATCTGTTAAGATTTAGAAAATCTTTATGTGTGTACCAGGCTTTAGGTGCTTCATTCACCCCCTTGCCCCCTAGGCACTCCTGTAGATCTTGACAGATTGAATAGCAATCTGGTAATGGCTGTAAGCGCTCTGAATGGCTGGGTGGAAATCGCACCATGTTACGACAAACCTAAAAGTATCCACTCAGATCTACAGGGATGTCTAGCAAGTCAGTCAGGGGCTCGGGGCTCGAATTGGAATTCAGAATCATTCGGCGTACAAATGTAGTATGACCAGTTTTTTCCCGTTGCCGAGCGATGACCCTAACCCTTTCCCTTTCCCTTTCTCACCACAGGCGGAGTTCTCAGTGTGACCTACACTGTCTCCGTGGCAACAGGGGTCATGTACTTCAAGTTCACCAACATCGACTCCGGGCGTAACATCTTCAACATCGGCTTCACCGTTTTTATGTCTCTCGTCTTACCCTACTGGTTCAACCAACAGAAAGGTTTTATTGACACTGGTAAGTCTATCTATCTGACTGGTGAGTGAGCTCACTGGTCAGTCTATCTATCTGACTGGTAAGTTATCTCACTGGTAAGTTATCCGAAGGTGAGATCAGAATCAACAATCAAACAATCAGGGATGGCTGGTATCAATGGGCTAGCAGGGCTAAGCCCCCCCTATCTTTTACAATAAATATGAGAAAGTTATTAAATTAAAGAAATATTAAAATATAATAATTGTTGAATAATATAATTCAATATATAATAATTGTTAAACCTTAGAACTGATTGATTTTGGTGGAACCTAGAGAAGCAACAGCACCGAATAGTCACAAAAAACGCAGGATATATCTAAATGGGCTGATTTTTTACAGCCCAAACTCCTAGCATCATCTTCCAATCATTGTTGTCACATCATGATTGAGAGGTGTCTTGGCGGCCCCTTGATTTCCCAAAAATTTGGCCTAAATTAATTCATCCCAGGCTGACTTTTGACCAATGACAGGGCGTAGCAGTACAGTACAGTACAGTGAGGGCAGGCCGACTGTAGGGGGGAGAAGAGTAGTGAAGTGAAGCGGCAATTGCGGGTATTAGCATGCTAAACGAGGTGGATTATTTACTTACATCCTGCAAGCACACTAAATAATTACAATCAGTTGTGGATATTTGACCATAACTTACCCGTAATGAAATGTTCGCTGCAAAGACGAGTGTACTTTGACGGTTGCCATTCCTTGGCGATGTCATTCTTGCCAGGGTCGGCGGCACGTTTAATTGCACAAATCTATAACCTCCTCTTCTCTGGGTTTTCCTTTTCGGACGGGATTCTGTATAAACGCAACCCAGGCTTGTCTCCTCTTCGGTTAGCGCATCCAATGGAACAGCAACTATCTGGCATTTTGTATGTAACTGACCTCTGAAAGGCGATCAACTTCTCCAGAATTGAGTTAATTGAGTCTTTACTTACAAGCGAGTTTGTTTAATCTCAACGAGACGTCCTTGATATAACTTCTAAGATAAAATGATCCAATCAAATATTCGGCACCACTACTGAACTGTTCTTTAAGAGAATATTTATTCGAGCACATCAGCAAGCAATAGCATCAGCAAGCAATAGCATCAGCAAGCAATAGCATTTCATTCCATGGAAAGGGGTCTTATCTAGCTTCACCTCCGCAGGCCAGTATCAGCTAGTCGTCAATAGGTTAACTGCAGAAGCTTCACCAGACAAGAGCCCCGTTTCGTCTTGGTGCATAGTCTTTATACATTTTCCTTAACATTTAGGGATGGACTGTCCCTCTGGTAGGTTTTATGGTAAGCGTCGGTTTTATATCGGTATGTGGCTTTCGACTTCTTTCGGTGTCCGTGCGAGTGTGCTGTGTGTTATCTTCTTCTTCTGACTCCCCGGTCGTTTGTCATGGTGAGAGTGTTCGGACACTCTGTCGGCAACGGTATCGAGCAGCCTAGTCTTGCGCGACGTTAGACACACACACATTCGGCATCCAGTATACTAATGGCTAATATGTGCGTTTGTTTACCGTCCGTGCCTGCAGGTGTGGCTGGCGTCGATGTTCCTCTCCAGTCTGTTCTGACCTCTCCTGTGTTACTGGTGGGCCTCATGGCGTTCCTCTTGGACAATACAGTATCAGGTAAAGTACTGAAAAGGACCCGTGGCATTGTACTATGACCACTGCTCAATAATAATAATAATAATAATAATAATAATAATAATAACTTTATTTGTATAGCGCTTTTCATGCAAACATTGCAGCTCAAAGTGCTCCAATCATTATATAATCATCATTTAATGATTTAGTCGATTTAGCAATATTAAAAAGATGGGTTTTTGCTCATATTCGCAGAGGTTGCATCCCTAATGTAAACTGGCAGTGCATTCCACAATTCGGTTGCATAAAATGAGATTGCAGCCTCACCAAATCTCTTCTTTTGTACATGTGGTACACAGAGAAAACCAGCGTCAGAAGACCTGAGAGCTCTATTGGGCTGATATGCTAGCAAAAGGTCTTTCAGATATTATGGTGCTGTGCCAGTGAGAGCTTTATAAACAAGCAGATCTATTCTGAACTTAACAGGAGTGAACAATGAGCTGACTCTAATAGCGTTGTGGTTCGTGCACGCTCTTTATTAGCGGGAGGACGCTGGTTCGGTCCCAGGTGGATTTGTATGCTATATACAGTACTGTATATTAGTATTTGGTCGACAATTATTTACATGCAATAACTGCCAGAAGTCTGTGACCCATTGACCCACCAGAGTCTGGTGGTGTAGTCTACGTGATACGCAGGACTACGCCGTATACCCACTAGGAAAGGCCAAGGCTTTCCGTATACCCACTTAAAAATGCGCGAGGATACGTAACAGCGTTTTGTGACAGAACTTTCACACTTTCATTTATAAAATCCACCCTCCTCCGGGCCTGACCTATCTCCACACTTCGCTTTGCGCTGGATAATGTTTTCAGGTTTTTTCTAATAGGGTGCCTTTTCCGTCCCCAGTACAAATCATGTTGTATTTTGTCTAAATTTGGACAAATACTAATTCCATTAGTTTTTTCATGTAGAGTCAATTGTTATTTATTATGAATACAATGATATGGGCTTCTAAGTTGTTGTTTTTTACATTTTAAAAGCTTTGTTTAAAGATGTAAATGGGATTTTGCCATGTCCCCAGTGTTGTTCATTCAACTTCAATCTAAAAAATAACTAATAAAAACATATACATTTCCAAATATGTTATTATTATTACATTTTATATAATATTTTCTGAGCAATATCTATTGAATCAAATATCCCCCCAAAATGTATTTGGTACAAAAAATGAAGGTGGTATATTTGTCCCTGCGGTCACTGTCCACCCTGTTGAGCTGTGTTAATGTCCCTTTAAAAAACTAAACATGTTTCTCAATCACATCACTCTCATGAGGTGACATCACATCAGTGGAGGGAAATTCAAATGTGGTAAGCTGTGTGATTTTCTACCTCTTTTACCATCTGATTTTGATGTTTTTATCAAGCGAGTTTAATGTGGTTGACCATAACGTGTCCACCCTGTTAGGCCTAAATATTGAGGAGATCAATCAAATTGAATAATTTCAAAAAAGTGTTTAGTGCAAATTAGATTCCTCATCAAGTATTCATGGTCATGCTAGGCATTATGCTAACACAGGCAGGCTAAAGGCTAACTTTAACTCAAAATGTCCACCCTGTTAGTGTCCACCCTGTTATTTAGGTGCCTGAGCTCGACCACTATGTTTTTCAGAAAGTTAGATATGTCCTTTATATAATAGAACATTAAAATATAGGTAAATCAACAATTTAGTTTTCAGTTATGAAGTCCAAATGGCACCCTATTAAAACAAATTACCCAGTAGCCTACAGAGTCTAAAAGAAAATTGGGCCCCATTAACAGGACTCCAGGACAGCCCCTTGGTCAGCAGCAGAAAGACCCTTGGTCATCATCTTATATACAGTGCATTGCTCATAGATGGCTATCATGTTATACAGTACATACCAGGATTTTTCCTGGGTCAGAATGAGGCCTTGGCCGTTGAATGTTTTTTTGAGGGACCCCCAATTGTTGTATTTGTATTGTAAATTGTAATTAATAATAATAATAATACGATGCTATTTGAAAGTACTAGTAGGCTCCAAGATACGTATGCACATATTTTGCTACCAGGGTTTCCAGACGGAATTGACAATTTCCAGCCCAACCAGTCTAAAAGCTGCCGAATCCACCCGTCCAGTGTGAGCAAAAGTAGCCCAATCTGGTAACACTCCTTGCTACGTTCTAAGAAGAAAGATGCCACGAAACTCGTGTCCGGTAGCTTTATTTAAAGGAATTTTACAAATATAAGTCCCGCAAAACAATAGTTATTTCTCAGCGTGAGAAATTTGAGGTGTGGCATGAGAGCGTGAGAACTGGTTGAAATGCGTGAGTCTCACGGCCAAAGTGTGAGACTTGGCAGCGCTGTACAATGTACAGTACATGGACAGTGGATTGAAGCATTGGAACAAACCCTCACTCATTGGAAATGTCTGTTTTTATAGATGGACATACGATTTTCTTACAGGTGAGAGAGTAGGCCTAAGTAAAGACAGTATCTGACTGCATTGCCCACAGCAACCCAATATTCAATTAGAATGATGTTATGAATTGATATGAATCAATTTATACCTCTTATTAGATTATAAATACTCTGGTTGTTATATTTGCCTTTTGATTGACAGCAAAAGAGGGAGAGAGGAGGATAGAGAGGGAGAGAAGGAGAGAGAGCAGGATGGTGTCGGCACACCAGAGAGAGAGAGAGCAAGAACCAGGTGAGAAAGTGGACAGGTAGTCAAGACCACATAAGTAGCCTTGAGAACCGACGGTTCTCGAGCCTAACGGCCCTTAGGGGGCAGGAGCCTATCTCCTGTTTCCGTAGCGTGAGGCAGCTTGATGTACAAGTACAGTCCATGCCACAGTCCATGCCACCCCCCCCAAGGCATTAGTGAGTGTGGTGGTGCTTATGGGGTGTCGCTCCGGGACACGTCGCTCTGTGACGGGTGAGTATGAGGCTGGGAGGGCAAAATCACAGTATACCCACTAGAAAAAACTAGACTACACCACTGCACCAGACGCTGGGTATATTCTCTGGTGATGCTCTGCCAGGCCTGTACTGCAGCTATCTTCAGATGTTGTTTGTTTTGAGATCTTTTTGCCTAAATTCTTATCATCAGGAAATGAGATGCATGTTGAATTGGATTTAAATCTGAAGACTGACTGCGCCAGTCAATAACTTTCCACTTTTTTTTTAGCCCTGATAAACTCGTTGCTATGGCAGTATGTTTGGATCATTGTTTTACTGCATGAAGAAGCGTCATCTAATGAATTGGAGGCATTTGATTGTACTCCGGCAGACAAGATGTTTCTGTATAGTTCAGAATATGTTATGAGTTGGTCAGCGCTACTGACCAGGCCCAAACCATAACACCCCCTGCACCATGTATCACAGATGAGGTGGTATGCTGTAGATCCTTTTGTCTCCAAAACGTTCCACTTGCAATCACTCTGGTACATGATCATATTAATCTTATCTCACGACAAGACCTTTCTCTAGACCTCTGCAGGCTTTTTAGGTATGTTTTTTTTATCAACTATAACCCGACGATGACATAGTGTGTGGATGGTAGTCTCTGACACCGTCACTCCTACCTGGAGAGTGATCCTGATCTGTGGCACAGTTGTTTTAGTTGTTTTCTTAATTGTGTTTTCTTAACAGTGGCATTCTTCTGTCATCCACTGTAGAAGTCTGTACCAGCCCGTTTAGGATTCCTGAGCTCACCAGTGCTTTTTCTTTTGTTCCAACACTGTTGGTTTTGGCAATGTTTCAGCCTAAGGTTTCGGCTATGTTTCAGCCTAAGGTTTGGGCAATGTTTCAGATTTTTCAGCCTAATAAAGGCTTCCTTGACTTACACTGACGTCTCTTTGGTCCTCATGTTGACAGACACCAGCAGACTCCCAAGGCAAATGCAAAAGCCTAGAATCAATACTAGACATTGACAGCTCTCTTATGCCTGCACAAATGATGTGACGGAACACACCCGACTAACCACAAACACCAGTCAAGCCAATTTTCCAATAAATAGGGGGACTATGTAGGCTATACTATATTATCCTAGAATAACATTAAACATTCCATTAAATCTGAGAATCTCTACTTTAACATCATAGTAATTGATTGATTTAAAATCCGATCACCCTGATTACCAGAAACACCTGTCAAGCCAATGTTCCCATTACTTTTGCTGCCCTTAATTAGGGGGACTATGTGTATGTGTTCTATATGGTGTACACAATATGTACAAAAAGAACCAAAAGAATTTAAAATGCTTCACTGTCCCGTTACTTACACAGGTGTAAGTATGTTTGTAATAACGTATGTTATTGTATGTATGTTTGTAATAACAGTGTAATAACAGGGTAAATGTAACCTTTGGCTCCTCTCAGGATCTCGGTCAGAGAGGGGACTTGACTGTGAAGAGATGCAGAAGGGGGGATGGACATCAGTCAACAGTGAACCAGGACATCACCAGCAGATGGATGTAGTATATGAGGCCCCCTACCTCATGGGGAGACTGTTTGACCTACCTGGGTGTCCTAGTGTCCTCTGCTGTGCCTGTAGGACCCCAGACCATGGAGAAGTGCTATAGAGTCATTGACATTGCAATACAGCAGAGTTTGCTGTCATAAAACAATGTTACTGTTCGCAGAATATTGGTGTTTGTATTGTATTCCCTTTATAATTGTCCTGATAAATAAATTAATTCTTGACTCCATGAAGGGATATAGCAGTATTAGGCATGTGTGTAACATCATTTCTCCCAAGAGCTCAAATGTTTGGTTTACAAAAAGCAAATCTATGTTTTGTGAGGGAGACAATTTAAGAATTGCAAAAATACATTTCAGTCATTTTAAAAATAGATCTTTAAATAGTTTCTCAAAACATAACATAATATACATTTGACATAATTTCAGCACACAGAAAATAATGCCTCAGATTTCATAGATCACATAGATCATTTCAGAGCAACTACATAAGGAAGACACAACTCTTAACTTTTGAAACACATGTAAGTCAAACAAAATGAAATAATTTCAGCCATACACAATGTCACAATGAACATGCTACCACTCATTCCAATGCAAATCATTCAATATAATGCATTGCTGATCAATGTTAGAGAGATGCTACGAATGCCTAATAAATGGAAGGACATTATGTATACCTTATGTAGAGACTATTAATCCACACTGTAACAAACTGTTTAAGACAATGGTTGGCCAAACAACACTTTCTCAACAGAAGACACATGGCTACAGAGACATCAGGACAGACTGACAGGCATAGACAGAATGATACACATGGACAGACACACTGACAGACCTCCAAACACCTGTGCAGACCGATACTCCAAGCAGCGCCGAGCAGTTACACTCGCAGGACCTCTCCAAATCATACGTTACAGTAAGCTGGAATACGTTCTTGAACGTGTGGTAAGTGTTGGTTACACAAACACTAAAAAAAAACACTGGCCTACTACCACACCTGCTCACTCTTCCTCTCTCGCTCTCTCTCAAATGCCCTTACCTGAACGGGACTGCAATCAATAAAGGCAGTGTGTGTGTATGAGTGTGTGTGTATGAGTGTGTGAATGTGTGTGTGTGTGTGTACATATTCCAGTGTTGAGTGTCAAGGACTAGTCTGAAAAAGGCATTTGACACAGTTAAATAAGGGTTCCTGAAGTTTTAAGGCATTCATCATTACAGTATCTTGGCCTTGCTCAATGTCCCTCCCTTTAGCACATGAATCCACAAGTCTCACATACCTATATCACCTTCCACCTTCCATTCTTTATTACTACACCTTTCTAACACATTCTCTTGCTTACCATTGGCTTTCCTCCTCTCTGGTCCCTCTATCTTCCCGTGGTCTCACTGTTCTGTTTTCTTTTCATTTTCCTCCCTCCCTTCCCTGCTGCTCTGTCTCTTTCTCATTCTTCTTCTCATTCTCTTCTTTCTCATTTTCCATCCTGTCAGTTTCCCTTCATTTTCCTGTGTCCTCTCATTCCTGTTCCCCCTTTTTCACACCGACCTTCGGTGTCTTCTTGTGTTCTTCGCCTCGAGTATAAAATGGGAATTGAAGAAAACCAGGGGGGTTCAACTCCCTGACAAAAGCTGCGTTTTTAGTATTTTAGAAAACAAAAGCTTTGTTGTTTTTTTAGTCTTTTTCTTCTTATCTCCCAGAGTCCACCCCCACTCCCCAGCGGTGGAAGTGTTCGGGGTCCAATACGAGGGTTCCTATCCAGTGTAGGACCCTGGAGTACCAGTGTAGTCCGTCTCCCTGCGAGCCCGGCAGCCCGGTCCAGCCGTAGAGCAGGCGGAGCGGCCCGAACGCCCAGTGGGCCAGTTGGTGCTGGTCCACCACCGCGTAGCACGACGCTAGCACGCCGTCCACCACCACCGAGCCGTGGCGCGTCAGGGGGGCGAACGCCCCGCGCTCCTCCCGCACCCCGACCCAGGTGACGGACGAGAGGCGGCCCTCCTCCGTCCCCCCCGCGGTGAGCACACACTGTCCAGGCTTCACGTCGCTGGCGTATATAGTCCTCATAGAGGCCCCTCTGGCGGAGGACCCCGACCCCGACCCTGACCCAGGCCCCCCGCCCGAGCAGTTCCCCTCGGACACAAACACCAGGTGGGCGGCGGTGAGCGTCAGGTTGGCTCCGGTCTCCGTGCCGATCACGTAGAAGTGCTTCAGCGCGGCGGGCTCCCGGTCCAGGAAGGTGAGGAAGTCGCTGTAGACGAGCTCCTCCCCGCCGCCGCCGCTCCCAGAGGAGGAGGAGGCCAGGACGCGGTCCCCGGGCCTGAGGTCAGACACTGCCCTGCTGGACCCATCCTCCAGGGTGACCGCCGCTCTGCCAGGGAAACAGCCTCCCGTCTTTGCTGCCACTGAGTGCTCTGTTGTCAGACAGGGAGAGAGAGAGAGAGAGAGAAGGAGAGAGAGAGAGAGAGAAGGAGAGAGAGAGAGAGAGAGGGAGAGAGACAGAGAGAGAGAGAGAGACAGAGAGGGAGAGAGAGAGGGAGAGAGAGAGAAAGAGAGAGAGAGAGAGGGAGAGACAGGGCGAGAGGGAGGGGTATAGAGGAGAGAGAGAGGCTTATTAGGGTAGTCTGTAAACACGAAGTAGACTTTGACACATTCACTGATATGAGGTTGTTGACATGTTTACAGGCCAGTGGTGTGGTCGTCGGTCATAGTCAGGATTAACTTCAAAGCGTTGCCAGATCGTCATGTTCAGCTACTTTGCCGCTGCTGTTTTGAAATGAAACACAGAGTCCGTTTGTCTGTGGTCACCACTAGTGTGTTGAAAGAGTGTTCTGTTCCATGTAAAAACACACACAACCCTCCACTGCTACCTGATTGGCAGCGGGTAAACATTTCAAAAGCCATTAGTGACTCTCCCTAGTCATGGAGTGATTACCTTTCTTTTGACTTCACTTTGCTCAGGATTCAAAAGAATGCGAAAAGAGCTAATGAATAACCCGATGATTAAATCTCCACTTCCAAGTGAAACGGATGAGGCTATATTGTAAGCAAGGCAGGTAGAGAGAGAGAGAGAGAGAGAGAGAGAGAGAGAGAGAGAGAGAGAGAGAGAGAGAGAGAGAGAGAGAGAGAGAGAGAGAGAGAGAGAGAGAGAGAGAGAGAGAGAGGGCTAGGCTCGGGGTCTCAAGTCTCCAGGGGACCTAACACAAATATTTGGGAAGGGTTGAGTCCCAAGGCGGGGTGATAAGACTGGGGAGAGAGAGAGATAAGAGATCTGAGAGAGAAGGCTTCGTAAAGAGAAAAGCCGACAAGAGAAACAAAGGAGGGAGTTAATCATCTCAGGGCCGGACGGGCGGTGCTCTGGTAGACCTGCGCTGCCTCTGCCCTCTGCCCTCTCCCTGCTCTGGTCTGTATACATATACCTGGTCCCATATTCATAAAGCGTCTCGCAGTCAGAACACTGTATCCGACTCAGGTTTCCTCCTGTCCGTGTCGTCTTTTAACCGTTCTAATCTTCAAACTGATCCTAGATCAGCACTCTCACACTGACACTTGATGAATAGCAAATGCAGCGCAGAACAGGTTGACAAAACTGCAATGCAGAGCACCAGGACATAGAGAACAGGGGTAACGGTGTTAAACAACGAGATCCTAGAGGACAAAGAAAGAAAGAGAAAAATAGAATTCAGTGACCGTACAGATACGCTCCTGATGGGCGTGCGACAGGGAAGGCTCTAACAGGGGTCTCCATGACAACATGATTTGAAATCACCTCAGCTACATATACACAAGCTTTACGTGACAAAACCAACTTTTGCATTACGTTCACAGTTTGACACCGGTTTTGTTACCAACCACGCCGGCTGTTGTTTTACAATGTTGTTTAACGTTGAAAGAAACATGTATTCTATATATATATAAAGTTGACATACAATGTTCTGAGCATTCTCTGAAATGAAACCGTAAACCGTCTGAGAAATGAATCAGGAGGAATGAACTTGAACTATTATCATCTCAACTTTCACTCCAAAATGTATTCGACAACAAATGCTTCACACCGATCCACAAATATAGCTCTTAATGCGCCACTGAACTACCTTAGAACCTCATTTCATTATCTCCAGTATCGTACCAGTGTCCACAAAGCAGCGAGACGTTAGAAGTAGAATCACAGTAGCTGATAGTACAGCAGCCTTGGTGAGGAACAGGAGGTTTCCCAGCTGAGTCCCGTAGATCACACACAGACACATCATTAGGACAGTACACAGTTCTCAGAGGTACACCTGATGTGGGTGCAGTGTGTGGTTCTCTCTGGTATACTACAGATTAAGACTACGGAGTAGCTTACACATGTGCCCAAACTCTCTCTCTCTCTGTCTAATTGGTTCCCTACAGACTTCAGACAGACACACACACACACACAGGTAGACAGGTGGTAGTCTGTAATGAGGTGGGCTACTACGGCTTCATCGTGCACACACAAACACACACTCTCGCACACACACATCTAAACCTCAGGTCTAGCACTTACATCACCTAAGGATAGCTGACCACAATGACAGACAGACAGACACCCCAAGGACATGCTGCAGTGTGGAGAGAGGAAACCCACTGTCTCCGTCAACATGGGGTGAAGCTCACACACTAGATTAGCCACATTACCCACGTCAGTCAGCCTGCAGTGATCCAGTTTAATCACATGTATGAAGCCAGGGGGAGGAAAGAGGAAATGTTTCTTTTTTCTTCTTTTTTTTTTTTTTACAGTAGACTGTCTCATTTTAGCTGAGATGGTTCGTCGATGAGTAACACTGTCTGAGACTTGAAGACTTGTGCTTTCTCTCTCCGAAGTATAACGCCTATAGGCTTCAACCCCATGGACTACTACTGCACAGTAGTCTGTTGGGTATAGGAGTCCGGGTTTGAACCAAGTCAGACATTATTAGTGCTGTGACCTCAGAGAGGTCTGCAACCAGGAGGTGGTCAAAGGGAGGTGGGATGAGTACCAGACAACGGTCAAACCCAGTCGGTCATATCGTCGTCATCATCATCATCATCATCATCATCATCATCATCCTACCTGATTTGACACTGCAGTGCACGTGAGCCTTGGACTCATAGTAGACCCAGTCGAAGCCCGACTCCACGGCCAGGCGGGCCAGCATGGCGTATTTGTTACGGTCGCGGTCCGAGGTGGTGATGTCCACGGCGCGGCCCTCGTAGTGCAGCGAGTCTTCGGAGTGGTGGCCGTCTTCGTCCCATCCCTCGGTCACCCTCAGCTTCACGCCTGGCCACATGTTCATCACTGAGATGGCCAGAGAGTTCAGCTTGTCTTTACAACGCTGTCAGATCAAAGACAGAGGCATTTAAGACACATGACGACGTGAGAGCATTTAAACTGTCCCTGTCAAAGGAACAGGGGTAATCCTACACAATAAAAAACAAAGACAAGGACATGTCAAAACACAGTGGCACACTCAGCGTCACAAGCAAACGTCACAAGCAAAGCACAATGTCACAGGCAAATAATGGTATAGTAGATTGTAAAAAATATTTGTCATAGGTGGTGAAACTGCGCAGGACTAATTTACAGGATGTACAGCATTCACTGTATCATTACGTAAAATCTCCACAATATTCCAACTAAATATTCGCTACAATCAGGGACAACAATCTTTGTTTGTATTTGTTGGTTTGCTTCATTTAGCGACAATAAGCGAGATATCTGTCCTGTGTTGTCTGATGTTCTTGTTTTTCAGTAACTGCAGTTAATTGCGCGCGTAATTTCAGCCACTACTAACAAATGAAGTGCTTTGAATTAGTGATTTGAGATTGTAATATAAACTATATCGAATGAAGACCTGTTCATCATTTGAACGAATACACAAATTAAACCAAAGAAGAGCCTATACACCTAGAAAATAATACACGGAATTATTTAACCCAATTAAATGATTTGAACTCCAAAACAAGTGCGTAATTTGTCTCGAAAAAAAGGAAATAACACAACATGAGTGAGTACAACAAAAACAAAAATAGGATATAATAGAGGGGCTAGTAATAATCCATAAAGTGCGTGTAAATGTGGACAGTCAACATTTAAACTGTTTAACCAAAACAGACGAAAGCACTCTGAATCAACAAAGTCAGGTCGGATTTTAAAAACATTGGTCGAAGTGCAAACAAGGGTATACCGAAGCGGATGATTTAACGTGCCCGGTGCAATCATCGTGTCATCACTGCTGTCAAGCTGAAAACATGCCCATTAAAGCCCATGTGGCTCTCACCTGGGTCATAAGACGGTCCGCCGCTGTGTTCTCCTCATCTTTGAATATGATGTCAGGGTTATAGTTGGGCGTGAGGTCTTTGAAACGGTCAGAATTGCGCGTTATTTTCCCTTCGTGCCTGCCGCTCGCTCCGAGTGTCTTCTCTTGCACGTTTGGGCTGAACTGCTTATAAGCCAGGGGTGTCAGCTTCTTGGGTGGACGTCTCTTGCCGTATCCTCTCCCCGGCCCACAGCCCTCGGTCACAGGTGCAGGGAACAGGGCGCAGCCGATGAAGAACGCGACCACCACGGAGAGCCGCATCCCACCCAGACCGGCGGGCACCCCGACACGGAGGGGTAAGGTGGCACAGGTAGTACCCGTTGCGTTCCAGCTATACCCCCTCCCCCTAGATGGTCCTTGTTCCCCCCACGGGGTAAAGGATGGGGGGTGGGGGACCAAATGTTTAGTGTTGTATAAACTTTATCCACCCCATCATCCGTGCGCACTACAACAATCCGTAAATGCCAAGAACACTGTCATTCAGCCGTATGCGTTTCACAGGACCCGGCGAAGAGTTCAATCAATGTCTCTGGCGTCCGTTGACCAAAACGTCGCGTAACTTCTGTCTCCTCGTCCCAAGCGCAGATATGTGCATGAGTTGTAAAGTCCGTTTATTTAAACAAACAGGTTCAAAGTCGATCTGTAGTAAATAGCGGTTTGCACTCGGCTGATAGTCTTGGTGCTGTGGTTTGCCTCTGTGGAAGCTGTCAAACATGCACTGGCGTTTGTGCTTGCCCAGTTGTCACTGGCTGCTGTCCTCTGTGGCGCACGCTTTCCCGTTGAATTGGGGATTTGAGTGATCCCAGGGATCAGTTGCCACTCGAGACCGCACCCTGCCAGTCCCTGCCCTTCTATCCCTCTCTGCCACTCCGCCCATCGGGTCACAGTGGGTGCCTCGTCTCCTACCCACCGGCTCTGCCCCTGCCACCTCAGAGTTCCTGCCTGCCCGTCAGGCGCCAACACTACACACATCAGTCCGCTACAGTGGAAACTAACGGACACAGTGTACCGAGGACGCTCTAGTCTAACTCATCTGAAATGTACACTTTATCACCTCTCCCTCCTCCCATGTCACACACAACACAACCATTCCTGGAATGTTGTAATAAGGATTAAAGTGAGGGCAACTTTGGCCTATTGAGCTTATCTCTTCTAAGGCTACGAAATGTTTTGTTTATTGTCCGATTTTTTGTCTTTTTTGTCTGTATTATTATTGATATGTATCCATTATTTATTCAGATCTATAGACAACATTAGCCTATAAAGTAGGTGGAGTTAAGAACGCATATCCTCCACAAAGAACCATCACATAACGTAATAATCTGACCTAGTCTCAGATCTCTATCTGCGTCACCAACTCCTCTGACTGTTGTCATGTCTAGTACAAACAGAACTAGGACCAGAAGATAGGAACCTCCAGATTCTCCAACAGATCATTGATGGCCAGGGGAACCACACACAGGGATACTATGCATTCACTGGTGAACCTAACACTCATGTGAGTGAAAGTGGGGGTAGCCAGACATGTAGAATGACTATAATTATTATAGTCATTCTACACATGTTCCATAGGCGGGATGCCCTCAGTATAAGTGTGAAAAGACAGCCTGTGGATAGGCTACAGAGGGCTGACTATGTCGCTGGCTGAGGAGAGAGATCCTTGAGAATAGGTACAGTACATCTGTGACACTCCCATACTGTTCCATCTTTATTTAACACAGCAAAAATCCTCCAAATTAGCTCCTCAAATATTTGCCTGAGAAAAAAACGGTGTGGTTTATAGCCTGTTTGAAAAGGAGGCACTTTTGAATGCACTGAACTGTAAACGTTTGGGGTTAAGCTGATTTATTTTTTTATTATTTGTGTATGCAAATACCGTAACATATTTTTTTGCCCCCAGTTAGTTTTTCATGTCCCCATTTGGAACAGAGTAGTAAAGAGAGGGATTCACAGCACAGAGAAAACAGATGTCTATGCCTCTATTTACCCTTCACCAAAATAGAATGTGGACTAACAGATATATCAATTCATCTGACACTACTAAACTTTTCCTGATACGGCCAAAAGTCAAATATGAATCAGCATGTCTTAAATCATTATGCTGAAAATATACCCTAATCATAGCTGATGTACTTGCAAGGTTTACACAGTAATTCAAACCAGGGAGGACTCTTCATGGATTTGAGGTTGGAACTATCAAGTAGGTCACTTGTCTCTAAGGCTAGTACTTTGGGTAGGCAAATACAGTAATAACAAGGACCTTTACTCATCCTATGGTGTGTAGGTCTACTGTATAATCCATCCAATAGCTATACAGTTAAACAGGGCAGAACCAGCACAGGGCAGGCAGTCCAGATCAAGGTTTTGGTTCATTCAGTCAAGAAAACAAAATCAAGAAACGTCTGGGGGATTCTTTGGAATTCAATTCACAAACGGAAAACAACCTATTATCTTTCCTGTATGTTTCAAACCTCAACGCATCCCTTAAATGGACTGTATGGGAACTGAATTGACCCCAACTCTGTTTACAGGTGAGGTTCAGGCAGCAGAACCAGAACCATGCATCTCAGAGTATTTTATGGACTAACATGTTTTTCCCTCTGAAGAGCCTGGAGATCACAGAGACACAATTACAGAGTGGATGAGATCCCACGGAGTGTGTCCTCCTCTCTTTGATGGTCATAAATAAAGCCATGCGCTCCGCTCCCTACAGGCCTGCCTATTGAACTTGGCTGTTGACAATGCCTCAGAAGTGGTCAGATCCAGTCAGTTCAAATCCCTCCTGCCCTCAAGAAAAGGGACCACGGGACCTTTAAAGGGAAGCTTCATCAGACCAGCGTCTCCCTCTCTGTCAGACCGTCCATGATGGCAGTGGTTCAGACACCAGGCCCAGGCCCTTTTAGTCCATTGATGTATCCCCGAGTTATTAATTTTCCCCTGTGAAATAAGAGGACGCCAGGCACCAAGACAGAGGGAGATGGGTGCCTTTCAAATAATGCCAGCCGGAGTGCCTTTCATCTGGCTGTCAGTGGGGTGAGCATACTGGGTGCTCACATGGGCACCAGAGCTACCCACGGCCCTAACCAACAAAGGGTGTTGCAGGGAGAGAGCAAAAAAGGGGGAGGAAAAGAGAGAAAGAGAGAGAGAGAGAGAGAGAGAGAGAGAGAGAGAGAGAGAGAGAGCAAGAGGGGAGGAAGAGAACGAGAGAGACATGGCATATTGGTATGTTCCTCTACTATTAGCTGGTAAACAACTCTGTTTTTAGTTGTTTTCTTCTCTGGAATGGCGTTTTTGTGGGTTGTGGCGGGATCGGTGTTGTGGATATTTACTCTACCTCAAGGTAATGGCAGCTGTTTTTTTGCCCACTTCCCGCTGTCCTTTTCGTTTAACCTCCAGACAACTTCTGTGAGCCTTTAAACCTCAATAAACACCTCCGTTTGCTCGCCAAGAACATGGTTGTGTGACCTTTTTTAGTATCCTGGGTCAACTCTCCTGAATTCACTTCCTGAAAAAGTCCTTTCTCACATCCAGTTTTCGACATCCCCAGTGTTTTTGGCGGAGAGAGGAAAGTGACATTTCATCCATGAATGAAAATGTGGAGTGTCACTGACATATCAGCCCATTCCCTTCAGAGGCGATGAAGACGTGAGTGGTTGAGGCAGCCAGGCAGCTAGGCAGGCCAGGCAAGCAGGCCGGCTTGAAGGAGCAGACAGGGAAAAAATAATACCCGAAAATGTATAAAAGCAGAAGCTAAAAGTGGCCTGAGCTTCGCCGCCTGCAAAGAAAACAAAGAGCTGCCCAGGGGACTCGCTCACGGCCGGGCAGTGTGGATGGGACTCGCCACAGCCTCGTCTCCTCTCATACGTCCTGCTGCCAAACGCCTGTAATTGAGGCCTAAAGGCCCTGCAGCCATGAATAACTCAATGAACACCGCATCAATAGCAGCCTTGAGGTCCTGCCCTGGCCCCTCTCTCTTGCTGACTCTCTCTCTCTCTCTCTCTCTCTCTTCACCACCTTTAACACCGTAAGCTCTTTCTTTAACCCCTTCTTCTTCTCCCCCCCCTCTTTGAACCAGGAGGCTGGGGTGGGGGCGGCGGGGGGGGGGGGGTGCGTGTAGGTAAATCAGTATGAATATTAATATATGACCTGGCTAAATGGTGTTATAGATCTTAGGGTATCAACTTAACTGAGTCATATATATTGTGATTCATTCTAGCCGTAAGAGCAGGATCCCAATTGGTTCATTGGTCAGCTGATCTACTGATCTACATGTGAACTACTATTTCCCATAGACAGGACGAAATAATTGAACCGTAGGTACAAATGTCAAGGTCGACTATGACCACAACTGTTCTTTAGAGCACAGTAGGATTTCCCCCCCGTTGCCCTGCTGGGCGAAGGTGAAGGGTAACAAGACTGTAATGACCCCGTACGTTCAGCGGGCCAGGGTAGATGATGATGTGGTGGTTGATGAGGATGAAGGAGAAACACATGTCGTATATATCGCTGCTGCCCTGCTGTTTATTGCTCCCGCTGTGCTCGTCTGTCGGGGCCAGAAGAAGAAGCCAGTCCTGTGTGTTTTTTTTTTCTCCTCTTGCACGCGTGCCACGACTGTGGTCGCTGCGGTGATGTTTCACTGCTCAGAATGGATTCGCCAGCTCAAAAGCGTCCTTATTATATTTATATTTTACTACACCACCGCGGCCTCTGCCAGCTGCGTGCTGGATAACAGCCTGGCTCCCTTAAATAGGCTGTGACAATATGATTACCCAGCTGAAAACAAAGGTAAACATCAACACAGGCTAGGCTCTGTGTCATCCCCCTGAGCGCTAGACAGATCTCAAGCAAACAATGGTGAACTTTGTTTTTTTTGTTTCCGTCAATACAGGACGAAGGATGTGACTGAAAGGGAATAAGAGAGGGATAGAGAGAGAGAGAGTGAGAGAGTGAGAGAGTGAATGTGAGAAAGAAATACATTTGGGGGCAGATGAGAGAGAAGAATGACTCTTTCTTAAGCCAGGTTAGGATCAGGTGTCATGATGTTATTGGTTGAATCATATTTAGCACAATTGGGACTACCGTAAATGACGACTCCATAGGAATCACATTGATATTACACGTGTTATAGTGAAAACGACGGAACTCCGTAATGTATGTAATTACAAAGGAGCTACTAAATGACTACGTAACAGCATGTTGTTACCAACGTAATTACAGCATTACGACACGGGCGTAAGAGCAATTAGATGTCAAATGTGATCCCCTCTTTTCCTGTTTAAGGCAATGACAGAGGAGAGGAGAGGAACGAGCCCGTAAAAGAGAAAAGGAGAAGAGAGAAAACAATCCCCTCTCTACATTGCAGATGGATGCCTTTTGCTGACATCTCCCTTAGCACTGTCTGCATCCACACACGGGAGGACGGGAACGGTGGGAGTGGGAAAGATGAGCATGACAGGACCGATGTTGACAAGTGTCTGCAACAGAGTGAGAGAGAGAGAGAGAGAGAAAAAAAGTGTGCGTGTGTGTGTGTGTTTGAGAGAGAGAGAGAGAGAGAGTACGAGAGAGAGAGAGAGAGAAGTGAAGAAAGAGAGAGAGAGAGAGAGACAGAAAGAGAGAGAGAGAGACAGGGAGAGAGAGAGACAGAAAGAGAGAGAGAGAGCGAGCGTGAGTGAGTGAGCGAGCCGGGGCCCTGCGTGTCCCTGTTCCTCTGGTCGTCTCCTGATCCCCTGCGGGACGCCACACTAACCCCGGCTGTGGCCCGGCTCTGCGGTGGTGCTGTGGTGCTGCTGCAGGCTTCAAAGGCCCCAGGCCTGACCACAGCCCTAATTAGAGGGTCCGGGGCCTTCGGAGCTGCATGGGGACAAGCAAGTGGAAACTGTGTGCAAGTGCACACACACTCCACTTCAGTGTCAGCGGGGCTGACATACGCATAGGACGAATGGGGGGCGGGTGGCTGGGGGGGGGTTTAGGGGAGCAAGGGGGGGGGGGGGGACTGCCACCTCTCATCAACCCCCCCCGTTCTCTCTGTCCTATCAGTCTTCAAGATATAGACACTGACTTCTAGGGTAACGGGTGAAAACACGTTCCCCTTGAGTATAGACTAGCCTGGAGGCTAGCTGATGGGGACACACTTCCATGGCTGTGGCTCTAGACTGGCCTCGACGACAGCTGATGGGAATAGTCCTAATGGCTTTAGACTGGTGTTGGGGAGCTGCTGACATGGAAGGTAGTTATTGCGGTGATGTTGGTGTGTCAAGGCACAAGTTCACACGGGTGACTGATCAGGTAGGTGTAGAATAGTAGGCAGGAGGAATCGACTGTGTAAACTCCCTTGAGCTGTGTCCAGGTAACTTCTCATCAAATCACAAAGGCCTAATCATAGTCAACTGGCATCCTCTGACAGTCTAATAGTGTGTCCACACTGTTGACGATGATTCTCTCTTGACATCATCAAGTTGCTACTTGGGGGTGTTTGTTCCAGGTGACACAAACCGGGGGTTCTCTCCACATTCTCTCCGCCGATTCGTAGTTGCAGGGAAAATACAGAGCCCACTGTAATGAGGAAGCATTTTGTCTTCTTTTAGCTTGAAATCAAACAATTACTATGTGGTTAAAGTAGAGATTCTCAGCTTTCCTTCAATGTTTTATTTTCTTCTGATTGGGTTAGGGTGACCTTTTTAGACATTACAATCCTAACAGTCCCCCTATTCTGGGCACCAAAAGGATTGGAAAGGTGTCTAGAAAAGTGTTTGGGGCTGGTCAGGTGTGGTCCGTCACATCATTTGTGCAGCCATAAGAGAGCTGTTGATTCTAGGCTTTGCATTTGCCTTTGGAGTCTGCTACTGATGCACGTCAACATGAGGACCAAAGAGATGTCAGTGAAAGTCAAGGCAGCCATTATTTACATTTTTACATTTTACATTTTTGGCATTTAGCAGACGCCTTATTCCAAAGCGACTTACAATCAATACATTTGAATACTAAGCATGTGAATTATGAGGCTGTAATATGAGAAAAATCTATCAGAAAGATACCCACAACTTTAGACTTACCAAAATCAATATTTTGTAAGATCATTTAAACAAAGACAGAAAGCACTGGTGAGCTCAGCAATCGCACACGGGCGAGGAGGCCAAGGAAGACTTCTACAGTGGATGACCGAAGAATGCTCACCATAATTACGAAAAAAACAACTGTCCCACAGATGAATGTGTCTAGACTACTTTCCACAGAATATGTCACAATATTGTGGTGGACCTCTATGGCTCAGTTGGTAGAGCATGGCGATAACAATGCTTATGTTGGGGGTTCGATTCCCCGCTGGGACCATATATACAAAACAATTGTAGACACTCACTGCAATGTTGCTTTGGATGAAAACATCAGCTAATGGCATATATTACTAGTTATCCTCAAAAAGGATGGTCAGGGTACAGTTTGCTAAAAAGCTAAAAAAAGCTCTGTAAAATGGTCTTGTGGACAAAATTATAAGACGATGTACTTGCAAGAGTAAGTAAGTAGTAATAGCTTTAAGAAAAAAGGACCGTCCGAAGATTTACAACATAACATCTCGCCTGTGAACCATGGTGGAGGATTATTATGATTAATAATAATAATAATAATAATAATAAAAATAACATGTACAACAACAATAATAATAATAATAATAATAACAACAACAACAACAACAATAATAATAATAATGTATTTATATAGCACCTTTCATACATAAGTGCAGATCAAAGTGTTGTACAATACAGCACAAAAGAACAGAATAAAACAACTAAGACATCAGCAAAGTACTGTACAATATAGTGCAAAAGATAGAAAAAATAACAGATTAAAAACAAAAACATGCAAAGAACAGTACATTATTATGAGCAACGAGTAATGAGCACTGAATTATAATGAACACAACATTAGGACATCGTTTGGTCATTTCTTAAAGATAAAACCAATCAGAAAAAAGAAAACATTGAACTAAAACTGAGAATCCTACTTTGACGCCATCGTAACTACTGGAGCATAGAGCTAAAAGGACACAACAGGCTTCCTCTTTCCAATAGCACTGTATGTCTCTGTATGTATATGTAAAAAGATAGACCTTTTTTCTATTCTGGTGTCATCGCCCAATGGTGGAATCGTTCACGCCTATGGATATCTATGGATGTCTAGGGATATCTATGGATGTCTATGAATGTCGTCTATTCAATGAAACAGTTCCGATTTCCATGCACTTTGTTGCTCTTCATCACTTCATGTCTTAACACCCAGTAACTCGTGAAAAAGTGTGCTGGTTTGGGATGAAATGATGGTAAACTCATCTAGAAGCCCATTTTCTATGAATACTATTATGATCTTTTGGGTCTACGTTCCCAAAAGGCTGAGAGGGTGGAACAACTATACTATGGGCTAACAAGACTTTCATTCTGTTGGAAAGGAAGGAAAGTGGAAAAATCTCATTGAACAAAACGTTATTTTTAGGGGAGATTGAAATCAAAAGGAAGTAATACTGGAAACTCCCAAAATGCCTGAGATTTGTGTATCAATCATGTTGCTTCGGTAATTGTCATTGTCCCACATGAACAGAAGTTTGTCAGCCACAAAGATAATTATGCAAAGTTTATGGGATGTGATTCACGACCGTCCCTATCTCTGGGAGTATTCTCCAATGTCACCCTTGCCATCTTAAATCTTCTCAAGGAACATTCCAACGAAAACGTTTAGAGTTAGACAACACACTTTCAAAGAGAAGGAGAAACCCCAAGCGAGGACGGGTATAGAGTCTTAAAGGTTGTGGGACGGAGGCTGGTGAGATGAATGGGATTGATCAGGGAGCTTCTGTGAACGAGCTCCAGTTGCATGGGGCAACGGTCAGCTCTCTCTAACTGAGAGCATACATTCCCACATCCCAGAGACCCACTTGAAAACAGCCACTCTGGTACACCACTCCCTTACACAAAAACACAGCCTCTGGAAAAAGGCAAATATCAATAAATTCATTACACATTTATATTTAAATATTTATATTGAAGTGCAGTTTATAAAATGCTTGTATTCTGCTACCAATAGTATTTTTAGTGCTGTGTCACATCGTCATTTTCGGCGGCCTGTGGTGGCTGGGCAGCTGTGTGAAAGCACCCATGGCCCAACTGTGGTTCCTCGACCCAGCTGGGAGAGTGTTCTGGGCAGTACCAACATCAGCTGGGAGAGGGGGGTGGGGGGGGGGGGGGGGGGGGTTCTTGGCAGAACCAAGACCAGATGGGAGAGGGGAGTTCTTCTGGGCATTACCAAAATTATATTTCTATGCTATCAATTCCTGCTAGGTGCATTCTGGGCCGTACCAATTCAAGCTGTGACAGCGGTGGGGGGGGGCTCTGGGTTGTACCAAGTCCAAGTGTTATGATGGCATGTGGCATGTTAACCCTGTGTTGCGCTTTGGTATTTACCATTAGATTGGAAGTGAAATAGACTGACTGACAGAATATTGGGCAACATTGTGTTGCTCTTACATTGTGTTGTTAAACAAGGGTAATATAGGCCATTTTTCTTCCACTTATATAGTATCAATAAAAGACACTCCAAATCATGTTCATTCAATTACAGCAATTGCAGATAAAAGAGGAACTAGCATATTGTGTGTAGCATGTATTCAGGTGTGTGTGTGTGTGTGTGTGTGTGTGTGTTTAGGTGTGTGTGTTCCTTGTCTCCACAGTTTGACATGCTGCTGGAGGCTGGAGAAGGACAGCAGCAGAATGGTACAGTACACACACACACACACACACACAAACACACACACACACACACACACACACACACACACAAACACACACACACACACACACACACACACACACACACACACAAACTGTTGCAGCGGATTGAAAGGGATGACCTAGGTTGATTCAGGCATTAATATGTATGCTCCCATTCATAGCAAGTGCGAGGATTGAAATCTCAGGTACCAATGAAAACCCATTTCAACACTCATTGACAGGGTGTAAATGTTTTACCTGTTGAGTGAGGGAGAGAGAGAGAAAGAGAGAGAGAGAGAGAGTTAACCAACCAGGCCGACCTCTCAGCTGCCCTCCTCCTCCAACGCTGATCCCAAAACAGCTCCAGGTCCACTGAACTCTGTTGCAACACAGTTACACAAGACCTCCCCTACAACCCAATACTGTCCTGCAATCTCCCCCAACAAGACCTCCCCTACAACCCAATACTGTCCTGCAATCTCCCCCAACAAGACCTCCCCTACAACCCAATACTGTCCTGCAATCTCCCCCCAACAAGACCTCCCCTACAACCCAATACTGTCCTGCAATCTCCCCCAACAAGACCTCCCCTACAACCCAATACTGTCCTGCAATCTCCCCCAACAAGACCTCCCCTACAACCCAATACTGTCCTTCAATCTCCCCCAACAAGACCTCCCCTACAACCCAATACTGTCCTGCAATCTCCCCCAACAAGACCTCCCCTCCAACCCAATGCGCAATCGCCGCAACTCTGAAATATCCTCTCAGCAAACTCAGCAAAAGGACAATGGATACCCTATTTTAGACTGTTCTCCAGGGTCTTACTATACTTAACTATCAGTCTCTTTCTTCAAATATAGTACTGGCAGAGCTATGGTATTTCATTTGGTGAGTAGTCCAGCTGAAGCGTTGTTCCCAAGCTGAACCAAGTACAAATGTGTTTCCTGACATCGCCACCAGTCTCCCCTTGCCTCAGCAGCCGATCGGTACTGATGTGGCTAAAGTTGCCACTGGTCACGCGTAAAATCGACCTCTTCGTTCTGTTCACCTCGGCATGCGTCAACAGTCACATTGCTCAGAGTCTCCTCATGTCACCGTTGTAAATGACTGATTCCTGCTAGTTCTCTTCAGTATCTCGTATGAACACAGAAACAGATAATAATCTTCTCACCGTTCATGTACGACTATGAGAATAGTCCTTTGTGGCATTCTCCATGTCACAGAGAGATATGTATACAGAAGTCAGCACATGGGAGCTACTGTACATTACACAACCCTCTGCAGAACCTCAGCTGCAAAGCACAAAGGCATTAGAAAAGACGACAAATAGTCTGTTAAAAATGATATCTGATAAAGCAAGAACAAAATTAATCAGGGAGGGCTATGAGTCTAGCAGGAGGCACTCTCAGAGAAATATTTACATTTGGGAAATGAAAACATTATTTTATTGTTCATTGTTTATTGAGTAATGAACACAATTGCATTCATTGGCCTTTCTAGATATTTTCACAATTGTTCTTATGCTAACAATAGATTTCATCAAATTCATTCAATTCATGAAAACAACAAATGGTGACTACGTGCCACCAAGTCATAGAAAATAGTTGATTAGCATGATGGGTGAGGGCACTAAACTTCCACTATGGAATGAATAATCCATATTCATCATTCTGCTGCTATTCAATCCCAACAAAGGAAAACTTGTGACGTGATGGCAAATTCCCATCACCCCCCAGCTCCCATAGGGCCGTGCTGTGGCTGCGAGAGATGCACAAGGACGTTGGCTCTTTCATAGAGGCCCCTGTGAGTCGGTCCTCTAAGGCTCTGTTTGTTTAGCAGTTCAACGAGAGCGGTATAGGTGAATGGGCCGTAAGCGCCCCATCAGCAGAGTGCAGGAGGGCAGAATAACGCACCCAGCAGCCTTGCCTCTGAAGCTTTCTGCCCCCCTATTGGGCCTGTCGCTAGTTATGGAGGAGAGCAGGAGAGAGGTGCTGAAAGTATCTGATTGATTGCACTCAAACACCTGTCCCAGAACCCTGCAGCGCCTCCCCTTTTCCTCACAGTTTAATTGGGCCTCAGTGATATCAAAGGATAATGTTATGCTATGGTTTCAGGGGGCTTAGAGCTGAGGCAGCTTTACTAGACACCCTTACTGTGTCAGCTGAGGAGAGAGGAGGGGTACCAACACCAAAACATACTAGTCAAAACACGGCAGAGTGGCCTCACACCACTGACACAGTCAAAAATATAGTTTTAACAAGATTCTAAACCACCTGTACAACCGTAACCTCAGAAACAACATCATAAAGCAACCTACAGTAAACAATCTTTACATCATAAACAACAATTACTTCATTAAGATCCTAAACAAACCTTATATCATAAACAATATTTACTTCCCCATAACAACACAACATCATAAACACCATGGACAACTTTCACATCATAAATGCCCTAAACAAACTTCATAAATAACCTGAAACCTTAACACCATGACCAACTTTTACTGTACATCATAAACAACTTGAACAGACTTTATTACATCATATTGAACATTTAACTCATAAACAGTCTGAACAACATTTACATAATACACATGTACTTCCCTTATACAACTTTTAAATCATAAACAACAACCAACAACAATCAATAACAACCTTTACAAAAAAGCCTTTACATCATTACCTTAACAACCTTTACAAAAAATACATGACATTCTAAACAGCTTTTATTTCCTCTTGTCTACCTCATCATCATCATCATCATCATCATCATCATCATCATCAACCACTCAGGTAGACGTCCATCCTTGGACCTGGATGAGAAGAGAGCCATGCCAGATCAGAGAGGGGCAGGAATAGAGAACTCTGCTGACCACAGTCCTCAGCTCTGGCTCCAGTCAAATACACCTCATCTTAACTACTCCTCATAAACCCCCCCTAACCATGTGATTCTACCCAGAACACAACCTACCATGTGATTCTACCCAGAACACAACCTACGATGTGATTCTACCCAGAACACAACCTACGATGTGATTCTACCCAGAACACAACCTACGATGTGATTCTACCCAGAACAGAACACAACCTACGATGTGATTCTACCCAGAACACAACCTACGATGTGATTCTACCCAGAACACAACCTACGATGTGATTATACCCAGAACACAACCTACGATGTGATTATACCCAGAACACAACCTACGATGTGATTGTATACTATACTATACAAATAAAACACTGTGCTGTACTCTATGCTATGCTATACCTATTCTAACATTTCCTATCTCTGAACCTTATGTACCCGAGGGTTGTCATATTGCACATAGTGTTATTGCACATTCATTTAAAGTGTCGCAGTTTGCAGGTTTGAAATGTTCACAGTTGTGTTTCAGTATTGCACTTGATTACAATCTAGTAGCTGCCATCAAATTGTCTAGATTGTCCAGGGCCTAGAACCTAGGTCTTTGCTGTGTTCAGGGCCTGAATGGCCCTGGGGTAGAAGCTGAGCTTCAGTCTATTTGTCCTTGCGAACATGGTCCTGAACCGCCTGTCCGAGGGCAGCCGAGCAAAGTGTTCGTTCCCAGGGTGGGATGGGTCTCTGGAGATCTTGGAGGCCTTCCTGAGGCAGCGTGTGTTGTACAGCTCTTCCAGAGAGGGGAGGGGGGCGCCGATGATCTTCTGGGCCGATCTCACGACTCTCTGTAGCGCATTCCTCTCATACCCAGAACACAACCTACGATGTGATTATACCCAGAACACAACCTACGATGTGATTCTACCCAGAACACAACAGAACACAACCTACGATGTGATTCTACCCAGAACACAACAGAACACAACCTACGATGTGATTATACCCAGAACACAACCTACGGGAAGGAGGAGATGTGGTGTTGGAGGAGAACGGATGGATGGTGATAGGAGAAGAGAGGAGAGGAGAGCGGAGTGGAGGAGAGCAGTGTAAACGGCTGTGTACGTCTCTCACAAAGGCTCTAGTAATGCTGTGTGGAGGGGGAGGGGAGGGGTGGGGGTGTGTGGTCACGGGGGGTGTTGGGGTTTCAAACTCCTAGCCTCTAATCCTAACACACTGCCTCCACCAATTAGAACTCCTTCAAAAGGCAAAAGGGGAGGAAAAGACAAACCCAGAAACCCAGCTAGGGCATATTTAGTAACGTTTTGGCAAGCTATAATTACATGTATGGCTAACAGAGAGATTTAACTACTTTCTGCCCACTGATTGACAAGGCAGGCAGAGGGAGACAAGCTACACAACTGCTCGATACAACTCTATTCAACTCTTCTATGAGTTATGGTATTTATGATAAACGACGTTGCCGTCCTGAATCTTTCCTTCACATACATCATTCCATGGTCTGTCTTCCTCTCTTTGGGGGGTCACTAAATAGTGGGGTCCATGAGTACATAAGTGTAGAGTAGAGTAGAGCGTGTTAATGTATGTAAGAAATGCATTGTCAAACAGAAACATTTATGTAAATGTATGTAAAAGTCAGATTAGAGTAACTCTAATCAAAAATGTGAATTGCACACTTCCATGAAAAGCACTGCAGAGGTCACTAAAGCCCTGGCAGCAGTGAAAGTTATAATTACTCCCAGGTCAATATTGACTCTTGTGGTGGTTAGGTAGAGCAGTGTGCTGCTGTCTGCCTTAGAAAGGAACAGACAATAGTACATGACTCAGAGAAAGGGAGGCTGAACAAGAACATGACAAGATATTATGTACAGTAACTGTATCTCATTAGATACAGTTGATATTATGTACAGTAATAATCGCACACAGCTGATATTATGTACAGTAATAATGTCACACAGTTGATAGTATGTACAGTAATAATGTCATACAGTTGATATTATGCACAGTAATAATCTCACACAGTTGATATTATGTACAGTAATAATGTCATACAGTTGATATCATGTACAGTAATAATGTCACACAGTTGATATTATGTACAGTACTAATGTCATACAGTTGATATTATGTACAGTAATCAAATCAAATCAAATCAAATTTTATTTGTATAGCGCATTTCTTACAAGATGCAACTCAATGCGCTTCACACAATGAAAATGTTCAGTCAATCAGTCAATCAATCAATCAATACTGACAGAGCCGCGAGCAGGCAAAAGTAAAAAACCTGTATACTATGTAGCCAGGAAAAAATTCCCTTGCAGCCCTCTACCAATAGAGCGACTACTAGCCAGTTTGCTTACCAGTACCCAGCGGTCCCCCAGGGGAGGCCAGGACCACCGGCACAAAGCAAGCAAGCAAGGGCAAAAACCTGTACACCATGTATCCAGGAAAACTTCCTTGCATATTATCGGCGTACACACTGTCCATAAATTTTGTGTTGTATTTGCATCGTTCTGCATCCAGTATGGTCACAGGTCCTGCCAAAAGAGAAACTTAAGCACAGTTAAGATGCAACAACACAATAGAGACAATAAAGATGACAGCAATACAACCTGATGGTGGTCCTGGTACACCCTTGTACCGGTTCCAGTACTGCTCTAGGTGCTATTTGGAGCTGACAGTGCCTCATCAGCACCCGGGTCCATTTTCCTGTCAACACAAATCTCAAAAACACGAGTATGGTGTAATGGCCTAGTGATCCTATTTCTATAATGTCCAATGTCTCCCTTAGTATCAAAAGGCGACATTGAATAAGTAGGTTTTGAGGTCACGCTTAAAAATGTCCTGAGTTTTAGACAACCTCAGGCCCTCAGGTAGGGTGTTCCACAATCTAGGAGCATATATGCTAAAAGCTGATCCTCCAAATCTCTTTGTCCTAGCCTCTGGCACTATTAAAAGTTCCGTGCCACTAGACCGTAGGGGTCTAGCTGGTGTGTATCTTATGAGCATGTCCACCATGTAATTGGGTGCATCACAGTGAAGTGATTTATAAACTAGTAAAAGGATCTTAAAGTATATTCTATGACTGACAGGGAGCCAGTGTAGTGATCTCAAGACAGGTGTGATGTGCGCTCTCCGTTTGGTCCTAGTAAGGACACGAGCAGCAGCATTTTGAACCATTTGTAGTCTATTTATCATTTTTTGGGGGAGACCTGTCAGGAGAGCATTACAGTAATCTAGCCTACTAGTAACAAACGCATGCATTAATTTTTCAGTGTCTGCCTGGGAGAGAAATGATTGTACCTTAGTGATGTTTCTTAGATGGTAGAAGGATGTTTTAATAGTGTTATTAATATGAGTTTCAAAATTTAGATCTGGGTCAATTATGACACCAAGATTCCTGGCCTGACACTTAGTGTTAAGAGCTAGTGTTTTCAAGTGTGCAGATAATTTCTCTCTCCCAGTTTTCTCGCCAATGATCAATACCTCTGTTTTTTCTTGATTGAGTTGGAGAGTAATAATGTCATACAGTTGATATTATGTACAGTAATAATCTCATGCAGTTGATATCATGTACAGTAATAATGTCACGCAGTTGATATCATGTACAGTAATAATGTCATACAGTTGATATGATGTACAGTAATAATGTCACGCAGTTGATATGATGTACAGTAATAATGTCAGTAGGATACAGTTGCAGGGGACAGGAGAGGTGTTGGATGTGCTAACTATAATTTAAAGGCCCGCTAAAGTGACTGAATTCCATCTAAAATGTCTGGGTAAATGATAGGTTACATACTTTAATTGTTTAGAATTAAAATGGCAAGAAGTAGCTTTTTTGCTTATCACAATTTCTCGAACCAGCAGTCTCTCAGGATTGACTGGGTGTGACAACCACATTTTTGATTGAAAGTCTACTTTTTGATTGACAGGTCGTGAGCCTTTCCTTCCTAGTTGGCAGCCTACAGTGTCTACTGTGGACTTATGAAGCATTTCTGTTTGCAGTTGGATGCTATTACATTTTTGTAAATAGAGTTACTTTGAAGCTAACTTTGTAAAGTGGTGAAAAATAAATAATAATTAAAAAACATTAGTTAGCCAAAAGATCATTTATCGAGCTTGCAGAAAAACAACACTGTGCTCGCTCAAACAACAAGATCTAAATTAAGCTACATAACTTTCTTACCTTTCTATTTTGTATTCTATAACAGTCTTGCTGCATTTTAACACAACATTCTAAATGGCCAGTTTAATCTAGTCTTGACTGTTATCTGTACCTGCCATGAGTTGATAATGTGTGTGCTGCTAGTGCTGGCTAGAATGGGAGGGATGTCAAATGTATCCACATTGGTTAATTTGATAGAGCTTTACTATCCAGAGCAAGCGTCTTATTTGAGTATAACATGAGCAGGTCGTTGTGATGAACACAAAACCTCTTAAATCACACCCGTTGAAAACTAGGCGTTTAAATAAACAGTACTGACAATTTTACAGTGTAAAATGACAGAAACCTGTTTTTACATATTTGGGTGATGGGGACAATGGATGGCTAATTTGATGTGGGGACAATTTTCACTTTAGTGGGCCATTAACTTGTATCTTGTCAGTCATTAAAACAGTATATCAAAAGTATATCAAAAGAGTTCCGTGGGAGGCACACGGAATGCCGTCCAAAAGGCGAGGCCTCTTCCGAAGCCTCAGGGCCGAAATTCAGAGGCTAACCAACAGCTACTTCCCGCAGGCGATCAGGCTCATGAACAAGCCCACTGTAGACAATTGACCCCAAGCACACCCCATGTATACGGACTACGGAAACCTTAAGCTCACCGCCACTTTACTACTGAACTATCTATTATCACTAGTGACACCACTAGTGTATCCTGTCTTACCTGTACTATTGTCACCTTTATCTTGTATTACGCCTAGTATTTTTTGTCCTGTACCTCTGTCAATTCAAGTTAAAATCTTTAATTATTATTGCCTTATGTCTTGTGCTGCAATGCAATGTGTAATGTGACGTAACAATAAACTTAAAACTTTACGCTTGAGGAGACAGTGTGTGGCTCCAAACAGTACTGTGCCGACCCGAACCATACTGTGTTGGCTGTTACATCTTCCTTTCGCATTGTCCTTTCCAGCACTGTTACATCACCTATAGTGGATGGATGTGTAACCAGGCAAGACCAGTACAGCTTAGCTCAATGAAGCTCTGTCATGTGAATTAGGGTTAGGATAAAGGAGGTGGTAAGTTGATATAGGATATAGGAGGGGGTAGTTTGGTTGGGCTTCACAGGTGAGGTGTGAGTGAGGTACTGTAGGTTCAACTTGGTTTCTGACCGTACAGGGGACTGGAACCAATCGTGTAAAAACCTTGATAAAACAGGCCTGCATTTACCATCTATCGTTACATGACGGAAATTCATCCCCTTAAATATTCCTCTCACGCTTGACTATGATGGTGAATGTTTAATTTCAAAACAAATTCACCCATGAATAAAGATATTTAGCAATAGGCTTGGCTGAATGTAGCTGTGTATTTACATGCTGGTCAGTAGGACGGGGGTCACATCATCAGCACCACGTCAGCAGCAGCAGCCCAGTGCTCACCACAGCCTCAGAGCGGGAGAACGAACAATGTGTTGATAGATCAACAGGTCGCCACAGGGCAGATGTTTGGAGGCATTTAGAGGAATCATTCATTTAGTCCAGAGGAAAGCTTGAGAGTTCATCATTCAAAAATAGAATATGTTTGTGTGCGTGAGTCACACTTGGTAAACTTTATTTTCGTGATACCATATCCACTGGCATTTATCTGGTATTTACAATAACAATAACATGTGGTAATAATGGGTACTTTCTGGTACTAAATTCAGAAACATTCCTAACAACATTTCCTCATACCAAATGAATGTCTTGTGGTGCTTGCTATGAATCGCAAATAAACAAACGAGTACTTCTGTAGTTATAAACAAGTCTGCGCTGTAAAATAAGGGGCTCATGAGAACTCTTCATGTAACAGGTGTAAGTTCAGACCAGAGTTAACACAGAAAACCACTTCAATACTAATCAAAACAGCCACAGTGACGTGTCTTGAATGCGAAGGCTTAGATGTTGTATGAGCTGAGGTGTGAACAGGTGAACAAAGATATTTTGTAGAGTTGGTGTATTGATGTACTATATCAGACACCCAGACACAATATAAACCGCATCAGGAGTACAGCAACTACCACTCAGACATCATCAAAATCATCTAGGTATCGTCTCGAAGTGTCTTGTTTGGTGAAGTGTGTTGTTGACTCCACGGTGACACGCTCGACACCAGACAAACAACAGCTAGCGACAAAAGTGTCAAAACAACACAAAACAAGGGCACATGCCTCACACGTCCCGTAAAATCACTGAAACACCCCCTTATCACAGAGAATTCTTCCTGTCCCCAACCCCTCATTTCCTTTAGGAGCCCGGGACCTGTAATAACAGCAGGAGAAACCGCCAGACTTCATTACTGCACTGATTACAACAATTAGCAGCATGTAGGGAGGGGCCCCGCGATGCCCGGAACTACCACTGTGACTGACTGCCTGACTCCCAACTATTTACCATACCTCACACACACCACGTCCACCAGCCAGCCTCCCTCACTCTGCACAGCAGGATACCACCGGCATGATGCAGTCCACCAGCACGATGCAGGGGGCGGCTGTGGCGCAGGAGGTAGAGCCGGCGTCTAATGATCGCAAGGTTGGCAGATCGGCGGTTCGAGCACCGGCTGGCCACATGTCGAAGTGTCCTTGGGCAAGACACTGAACCCCAAATTGCTCCCAATGAGTGGGGATGGGTGAATGAGAGGCCATTGTAAAGCGCTTTGGAATAAGGCGCTATTTAAGTCAGTCCATTTATACAGTCACATCTCCTTCAGCAGCTGATAATGGTCCATTATCATGATTTATTCTCAATGTATCTCAATGGAGAAGAGAGTGTCTGAGTGTGGACTTAAAAACACACCTTTTTTTAGCCTGGCTTTTCTCTAGTGTCTATGTCAGCTTGCACTTCTTCTCCTCTCTCATTCTATTCTATTTCTTGTTTTATTCCTGGTTTTATTATGTTCTATTTATTTGATCGTTTTCGTATCTTCTACCTCTTGTTTTATTGTATTGTAGTTCATTTACTATTGTTTTTATGTTCCGCACTTTGCAGAAGTTGCATTCAATGCATGACTTGTGCTACATAAATAAAGTTTGATTGATGATTGATTAGATACACTGTATTTAATGATAAACAAAGGTGTTACCTATGAATCCATACTATGTCCATTTTACCAATATGACGATCATAACAGAACTATGCATCACATTCAGTATAGGTGACAAGGAAGGTAGGCTTCAAACAATGTCAGCACTATCCACACCACCCGTCACCATTACAGCACTAAGAAGACAATAACAAACAAAGAAATAGAACAAAACAGCAGGCTATCGGCTGGGAGATTGAGAGTTGGAGTCGAGAAGTCGTGTGCTGTACGTAAACTACACAGACCCAGTGTCTTGTTTCTGTCCTCGCTAGAGAACATCTGATATTGTGATACGAAACAGAGGATCTCAGTCTCTGATCTGAGCTGTGCTGTTAGATTAGCAGCTTTCATGGGGTATTCCTCTGCCTTTCAACATCTCCCTCTGAGCAGATGTAAAGTCCAGGAGTGGCATCCCAGAACGCCACAAGTGAGCGTATTTTCCAGCCGCAGGGTCGAGAAGAAAAACCACCAAACAGCCTTCAGCAACCCGACATAAAACAAAACTCCTCAAGAAAAAAAGAAGAAGAAAAAAAAGGACAACATTTTTTTTCAAAAAAGGGGGAAAAGCTAAGGATTTTCTAATCCAGCCTTTATTGAGGTTCCTGGTTTCAGCAGTGCAACCTTTTTTATGTGTGAGAAGCGTTCCCTGTAATTTCCCCCACCGCCACCACCAGACCGGCTTGTAATAAAAAGTGCTCTATTCTGGGATTCTCTGTAATAATGGCCTCCTCTCTCTTCCTCCTCTTGTTAGATCCATGCATGTCTATCTGATCCCCTTGTCCGAGGGGGAGAGTGAACAGGTGGTGGATGGATGGATGGATGGATGGATGAACGGAGAGAGGGAAAGATAGAGGGATGGAAGGATGGAAGGATAGAGGGTTAGATGGATGGGTGGATAGATGCATGCATGGATGGATGGATGGATGGTTAGATGGATGGATGGATAGATGGATGGATGGATGGATGGATAGATGGATGGATGGATGGATGGATGGATGGAAGGACGGTTAGATGGATGGATGGATAGATGGATGGATAGATGGATGGAACCATGGATGGATAGATGGATGGAACCATGGATGGATGGGGGGATGGGGGGATATACTGAAGATAGGGAGATGCAGCAACAATGGCTGTGAAATACTTCAACCTCAACTTGAACTGAGCTCAACCGTCAACAGACAAGGTAGCAGTAATCATTACTTCATTAACAGGTGAAACATAGTAAACTAGCCAGTAAGATGTGGTAGGTGGATCTGGTCCCTGCTCCAGGTCCTGAGAATACAATTATTATTTTTAAAATTAACAAAATGACATAACCCTAACATTTTTAAAGAACTAGTTAATTGGGAATATAACAATACATATCTGAATTCGCACCAACATCGTTTGGAGTGGTTTACCTAATAGGCTAATCCAGAAACAAAACATGAACTTAAATTAAATTAATTGATGACAACATTTACAAATTAGTTGGTGCTTAGTCAATACCAATCTTATTCCACACCATCAGTGAATTGTATTCCCTTGACAAAAATGCCTGTCTTGCCTCAATTTCCCCCTAATTGGAGTTGGTTGGTCTGTCCCTCCCCCGCCTCAGCCCCTCTTCTCCAGAACATTCCGGTGGTCAGAACCATCTAAGCTGGTGCAACGCGGTCACCCTGTCTAATACAGAAGTGGCTTATTTTCCCTGAGAAGGGGAGAAAAAAAAGTGAAAAACGCACTCTTGTTGCATGACAGAATCCCTCCCAACCAAGACTTGTCCTTTAATACCGAGGTCCTTTCATGTGGCTTCTCCACGATTGCACATGGGGAAACACAAACCACACGGTCGGGACGCTGCTTATTATACACTGGAAGAGTGTGTGTGTGTATGTGTGACTCGATGTGTTCCTGGAATGCTCTTGCAAGCCATGCAGCAAACTTTAAATTTAAATGACACATCTTAATTTGTCAACAACCTCCTCTTGGACAGAAAACAAGGGGGAGAGAGAGTGAGAGAGAGAGAGAGAGAGAGAGAGAGAGAGAGAGAGAGAGAGAGAGAGAGAGAGAGAGAGAGAGAGAGAGAGAGAGAGAGAGAGAGAGAGAGAGAGAGAGAGAGAGAGAGAGAGAGAGAGAGAGAGAGAGAGAGAGAGAGAGAGAGAGAGAGAGAGAGAGAGAGAAAGAAAGAGTGTACTCACAATGGTTCTCAGTGATGGTACGCTCTACATCTGATGAGGACGTTGTTTTCGACAGGAGAATGTCTGAACCTGCCAGTCTCCTCTGGGTCCTCTGTCTCTGAGAATGACAACAGTTCAACAACAATGTAGAGGAACCCAGTTGACCCAACGTAGAGGAACCCAGTTGACCCAACGTAGAGGAACCCAGTTGACCCAACGTAGAGGAACCCAGTTGACCCAACGTAGAGGAACCCAGTTGACCCAATGTAGATGAACCCAGTTGACCCAATGCAGAGGGACCCAGTTGACCCAATGTAGAGGGACCCAGTTGACCCAATGTAGAGGGACCCAGTTGACCCAATGTAGAGGAACCCAGTTGACCCAATGTAGAGGGACCCAGTTGACCCAACGTAGAGGAACCCAGTTGACCCAACGTAGAGGAACCCAGTTGACCCAATGTAGAGGAACCCAGTTGACCCAATGTAGAGGGACCCAGTTGACCCAACGTAGAGGGACCCAGTTGACCCAATGTAGAGGAACCCAGTTGACCCAATGTACAGGAACCCAGTTGACAGGGGCACAACGCATGAAACAACCTAGCAGCTGGACCAATATATCTGAGCAACTCAATACACAATCTCGCTTCAAATTGGCTAAACTGACATAAGGGGCCTCATTTATAGAAAGTACTCAAATTTGATCTTACCCGTGTCGTACGTAGAAAACCACGTCAAAGTAGTGATTTATACAATTTCAACGTGAGTTGATTTGACCGTGGAAAGGATCGTAGCTCTACGTCAGGTATTGACTTTACGTACGCACATTACCTACTGGTTATGCGGAGTTATTACAGGCATGTGAGCCGCACTGCCTATACTGTAATTCATGCGAAGTGAACGTGGCTCGTAATAAAATTAACAATGTTGTTATCAGCCGAGAAAATGAGTTTAATTCAAGTCACTGACGCTGTGGGGATGCAAAAAAAATAATAATAATTGATGTGTGAATCCGTTCCCTCTGTTTAGTAATTTGTTCCCTCGGTTTAGTAATTTGTTAGGGTTAGGGTTAGGGTTAGGCCCGACGAGCCAGAACGATCGCAAGGATTAGGGTTAAGGTTAGGTTTAGGGTTAGGGTTAGAATCCTTGCGATCGTTCTGGCTCGTAGGGCCTAACCCTAACCCTAACCCTAACACTAACGAATTACTAAACCGAGGGAACAAATTACTAAACCAAGGGAACGAATTACTAAACTGAGGGAACGGATTACTAAACCGAGGGAACAGATTTACTAAATCGAGGGAACGGATTCACACATCAAATCTTTTTTTTCTACCATGTGACCCCAGGGGGGTCAAACGTTACAAATGCAACTTACCGAGAAGCCACCCTTCTCTGCCCTCTCCCGCTCACTTGGCTCAATTCAGCCGCTATAAGCATTACATTTCAAGTATATTTGGTATTTATAGACTTCAGTATGTACGCAATTTTAAACAAGCGCAGCCCGTTTTATAAATAATGCTTACGTCCGTTTAGAAAAATGTGCTTACGTGCAAGTCAAAGATGACGTTCAAGTACTTTTTTATAAATGAGGCCCAAGGACTATGAAAAGTTCAAGTCCTTCAAACAGTAAAAAAACAAAAAAACTCTGACAAAGCATATCAAACGGACAACGGACCATTGTCATCTCCATTGTCCGTCAACAGATGACTCCCATAGAGAAACCAGTGGCTCAATCCATGAATGGATATCTAGTATCTATTACTGTAAAGTACACAGTCTCATTGCCAAATGCTCGCCTAATCTTCTAAGCAGCGTTCAGACTTTTATTCAGAAAAATGTGGCATGAATTTCAGCGTTGTTGAGGATCAGTGACACACTCACTGTTCGAGCCAATATATTGCAGTGCAATGGATTCGGTGAGTAATCCCCACTACTACCTAGTTAATGTAGAGTGGTGGGGATTGCTCACCGAATACATTGCATTGCAATATATTGGCTCGAACAGTGAGTGTGTCATTGATTTTCGGCAACGTTGAAATTTATTTGAATTTTTCAGAATAAGAGTCAGAACATGTTGATTGGTTGGCACCAGCTGCTGTCACATTTTTTGTTCAGTTGAAGTAAGACAACAGGTGGCTGGCTTCAACAGAAAGCAGAATGTCCCCATCAGGTATTTCCTCCATCTCTCCTGCCTCAGGCCCTTGCCGTGTTCTGATGGGTCTCACCAGAACATCCTCCAAAGGTCTGGTACTGAAAGAGCTATCTGCTTAAAGGAGTAGGCCTATTTTAGTCAAAAACCATTTTCCAGTATATTTCTCATCGGTCCGCTGTTGATATGGTCCTAACTTTTAGCATATAAGCCAGTTTTGTGTCAATATACATCATCATCTCAGTTTTCCAGGAAGTAAATGTAAGCTTGTCATTAGGATATCTATGTAAAATAATGGTGTGTTGAGGCCTAAGTGGATCACAAACATATAGGTATAGGTATAGGCATATATGCCATGCAGCAAAGTTGAGTGCTCGGTAAATTGGCACCCGCTGGTCAAACTTTTCCTCTGCAATGCCATGCCCCCCCCCCTCCCCTGGATCCGGTCTGCCATGCATGGCTTGTGAGCCACAGGAAGGTTAAAAAGGAGGAGAGGCTAAATCAAGTGCCCTCTCATTCCAGCGTTTTCATGGTTTGGTTAAAAGCAGGGTGCCAGATGATTCACATTTTATAAGCCCTCTCTTGCGGTGGGCTGCGTCACCCTGGCGCTCGGACTGGGCCATTCCCTCACACCTCCCCCCTCTCCTTGACTCCAAAGCTGGGGAAAGTCTCAAAAACAAGCCCATTTACTGGAGTAAATGAAGCTCCTGGTAACAGTCCTTCGTCTAGGTACAGGTTCATTAGGAGGCAACAGAACATTATGGGGAGAACTAATGGCTCACCCCTAAGAAAGAGAGGGTGTTTCCGTTTAGTTTTGTTTCACTTTATGTTTCCATGTTGTGTGTTTTAATATGTGCTTTTCATGCTGTGTTCTTATACTGTTTTTTATGCTGTTTTATGATGATGTTTTGTTTTATTCATTTTATGTTTTATACTGTGTGATGTTTTGTTTTATTCATTTTATGTTTCCATCGAGGACCACTTTGGAAATAAATGCTTTCAAGTGCCATCCTCTGGACATTACTTAGTGTCATAATGTGTAAATGATGCTATTTGTAAATTCCTAATAAAAATCAAATCAAATCAAATCAAAACAGACAGAACTGTCTAGTTCCTCACATATGTTACTCCTAACACAGTCCTGTGTGTCTGTGTTGACTGACTCAGCTGCAATACCAACCTATCACAAGTGTGTGATGGACATTCCCATAAAAGTACAAGAGGGACGGAGACACAAGACAGACCTACAATCTTAACCAACCCACCAAGGCTCTATTACATCCCAACAAGTACACAATGTCTGTCTGTCTTGAAGGAGGCAAACGGAAAATAACAGTTTGTTCCAACCAGAGTCACTGAGGAAAGAAAGAAAGGAAAAGGAAGAAAGAAGTAGGTGACTGACATTCCACTTAGAGGCTCTGACAGCCAGTTCCTCGCTGACCGCTGTCCTTTATCATTTCCTCATCATGGATCATCTTGTTGTGAGCATGGCAGTAGTGGAATCCTCGGCCAGGGAAAGCACCAGGCACCCAGAGGGCAGGAGCTCACATAGGAACAGAGACAGAGACAGAGAGAGAGAGAGAGACTGGACATCCACTGGTACATAAGCCTAGGACTATGCCATGGCAGCAGCACACTCACAATGTTGGGTTGCACTGCCCCCCTGTGGTTGGGCCTTCTCATTACAGGGGAAAATAGTTTTCAGTCAACACGGTTGGTGGATAATAGAACTATGCAAGTGACACCTAATCTGAGAGAGGGAAAACAATGAAATTGATTATGAAAAAAAGTACAGAAACCTGTGTGTATACATCAGAGTTTGGTCTAATGTTTTAATTTCATTGGACATTTTGAAGACAAAGGGTGTTTATTATCTACTTTTCCTGTTGGATTTGCATAACTGTCTATCTAAATTATAGTTGTGTACTATTGCAATTGATGGTCATACCACCGAAACCAAATGGAACCAGAGGATGCATCTTAAATAGAGACATACCATAATGTTATTGTCAATGAACACTCAAACTCATTTGCATTCTTCTGCCACCCATCAAAAGTGCAGAAGGACAGACCTATAGGCCTTCTTGGCACCCAGTCACATCCCAGAGGAAGACACTGTGACCAGGCAGAGAGAGGGAAGTGTCGTAGCCAGCCTGAGGTTTGGAGGAAGAATGGGAACTATGCTGTTGCCGTGGTGCTGGTCAGACTGCAGGCTTTAGGTTTCCCAGCAGCCACGGCCCAGACCGCATCCCTGCATCTCTCTCACTCTATCGCGCCCCTCAAACCAGCTCTGCTATAAAATGCTTCCTTACTAAATACTGCTCCACCCTTCTCTTAAAAAGCGTGTACATTAAAAAGCCCTACAACACCCACACCACAGGAAATAAAATGGTTCTTTTTCTCCTGTTAAAATTGTTGGGGAAAAAACCATAGGCTTTTCATTCACATGTTCAGTTCAGATGTTCAGTCTGTGACTAGAGCAATCCCACTATGAACAGTGATGAGAGGAATTGTGGAGTTTTTTTTTTTTTAAGTCTAAAGGGTGTGAGCCAACTATGGACTATAGAGAGCCAATCAACCAATCAGGAGCCAATTAACATACTATTGTTTATATTGTACATTCTAATTACACTTTCCTCCAAACAACCTTTGAGAGCGCAGAAAGAGAGAAGAGATACTCTGAAATTACAAACCTAAGCAGTATTGGTGTCAAACAATGCAAAAACAGTAACACTTTACAGTAAAAATACAGTATGTAGCCCCATTTGTGACTAGACGTACTACGTTTTACATCTGGATGTTGCAGAAGTCTAGTCACAGAGTGGTAGACACAGGGGATGTGGTAACATAGCTTCATATAGGAGACGGCTAAACAACGACTCACATTGCAGACATTTTTGTGAGTAAAATTGCCTGAGTAATTTTGTTTTGAGATAGGGGTACAATAATCTAGAAGGAATGACTTTATCTAAGCTTTTCCCAATTTCAATCAGCATTCCAAAAGGCCACTGGAAAAGAAACATTTGCATTCACATGACCTTGTATCCATCTGTCCATCTCACTTTCTTTCAACTACCTAGGCCACATCCTTTCATCCCATCACTAGTCAATCCTGTTTGACTCAGTAAAACCCATACTGAATGACCTCTTAATTTAATGTATCTATCATTCCCTCTCTCACCTATCCATCCTCTATATATATATACACGCATATCTGTCTATCTACAGTGTCCTGAATAAGTAGTGGGACAGTGAAGCATTTTTTTCTTCTTTTGGCTCTATACTCCCAAAAGTAGTCTCTGACACATTCATGCCTACCTCCTGGAGAGTGTTCCTCATCTGTGGGGCAGTTTGTTTTAGGTTTTTCTTAAATGTGGTGAGTATTTTTGAGTCATCCACTGTAGAAGTCTTCCTTGGGCATCATCCTTTGTTCCTTTCACCAGTCACTGCTTCACCCAGTCACTGCTTCACTCAGTATAACCCACACTGGTTAACCTCTTAATTGTTACCATGTTTCTATACCTCCCCTCTCTCATCTATCCATTTGATCTTTCATGTATCCATTCATTCATCCAAGCAACCTAACCAACCTATCTCATTTTCTTTCAACTACCCAGGAAATCATCATCAACTCTGATAAAAAGCTTTCTGATCCCTATTAAAGTTTTTTTTTTGCAACTCCAAAAACTCTCATCTGGTTAACCAACCAACGCTCTACCCACTCCACTGAAGTACCCCTGGCTCATCCTTTCCTTCCTTCCTTCCTTCCTTCCTAAACTAAACTAAATTCTGTTAGTTCCTAGAAAATGTAACATTGATTTTACTGTAGTCAAAATATTGCATATTTTAGAGAAATGTGGTCAGCTTTCCAACTTACTGTGACGCTTAACGGTAACAACCTATATAGAAGATGACTGTGACATCAGCCGATATTTGTGACAGGGTTTGATGAAAAAGTCCACATGTCTGGCAACATCATTTTTCAGTTTCTTACAGATTATGAAAGGGTAGATTGTAAGCTTTCATGTATCATACATTGACATCTGAAATAAGTTGAAGAAGTCATGCATATTTGAATGTTGATACCCCCAAATCACCAAGCCGAGAAATCCGCCCTCAAAGTATTTTCAGCCTTTTTCACAGGTAGGTAATGGGTGGGAACAATAGCTGGTTAACTCCACCCCAACCACTCCCTCAAGACAACCACTCCCCCATTACACTACCTGTCATTATCTACCTGTCATCTGTCAGTGGGGTTGCCAGCTAATCCTCAGGAAACAAACTTGCAGGACTGTTTAAATTGCTAAATAATAATAATACAAGATTCATGATGTTTTATTGCCATGTGTGCCAAAAGTGTATTACATCCCATTATACAAGTACAAGAGAGTAAAATTCTTATGGCTTCAGTTTCAGTCGATATTGCATACTGCTACTTACATACAGGGTGGGCGTGGCTACACACACCGCCACACTAATACCCCCCACCTGACTTTGCTAACTAGATGTAGGTATTTAGTGAATGTAAAACTATTGGTTATGATATCGAGTGAGTTCTTCATCCCTTCATTTGTCATCCTATGCCAAAAACCGTAAAACACATTTTTTCACAACAAGACTTGTTTGGCTCGATTGCGAGGTTTCACAATTGCCGACATGAGGACCTTTTAATGAAACTGTGTCAAATTGTACTTTTAGACACACTTTTACTACACAGTTTACTACCGTAAACCTGGTTGCTACCAGGTTTGTTCTGAAGGATTGGTTGCATAGCAACCAAGCAGCAAATTATTTGAGCCGCATTCATGGAACGGAACTCGAGCTGAAATTATCGTGAATTATCAAAATTAGTCTAGTTTAGCTCTAATCACGCTTCGAGGAACAGGCCCCAGGCATGGTAGGGTAAAGCCCAATTTATACTTCTGCGTCGAATTTACGCACGGCTACGCCATAGCCTATAAGGGCTCTGCCAATTTATACTTCTGCGTTGGTCGGTCTTGCGTCACGTTGGTCGGTGTACTCATAGCGGCATAATAGCGATCAAAAAACGTACTTTTTGTTATGCTTGTTGTAAAGAAAATGTGTATAATGCATTGAAATGACAGTAAACTAAGATAATAAGATGGTTATCATAATTTTTCAAATCTTTATTAATAAGTAATTACAGAAAAAGTAAATGACATTTCTGTCATGACTTCCGCATTTACGAGAGAGTCGGAATGTGACGCTACCAAGCGGACCAATCACAGTTCTTATAGATAACTTTACATAAATATGTCTATCATAAATATAATTTAAACCCAACGAACAGCCATGGGGCTCCCTGTAACTAATCATTTATTTCTAAATAAACAGGATTGTACATCTCGTAAATGTGAATCGCGCTCCTTATAGGAAGGCTGCGCCTGACGCTTCCATAGGGCGCTCCGTTGGAACGGTGTACGATTTTTTTCCGTTACGCTTGTTGTAAATAAAAGTTCTATGATGCATTGAAATGACAACTAAGATAATCTTTATTAATAAGTAATTACAGAAAAAGTAAATGACATTTCTGTCATGGCTTCCGCATTTTGGCCTACGAGAGAGTCGGAATCATGTTGGAATCATGTGCTACCAAGCGGACCAATCACAGTGCTTACGGTTGCGTAGGCATTTATTGCATAAATTGTTGATTTATCTATATTTTAATGTTTTATTATATAAAGGACATATCTAGCTTGCTGAAAAACATAGTGGTCGAGCTCAGGCACCTACATTTTATTTTATTTAGAATACCCTCTGTAGTTGAATAGGGCGAGTGTCTCCAGAACAGAGTGGACACATAACAGGGTGGACACTAACAGGGTGGACATTTTGAGTTAAAGTTAGCCTTTACCCTGCCTGTGTTAGCATAATGCCTAGAATGACCATGAATACTTGATGAGGAATCTAATTTGCACTAAATACTTTTTTTGAAATTATTCAATTTGATTGATCTCCTCAATATTTAGGCATAACAGGGTGGACACGTTATGGTCAACCACATTAAACTCACTGGATAAAAACATAAAAATCAGATGGTAAAAGAGGTAGAAAATCACACAGCTTACCACATTTGAAATCCCCTCCACTGATGTGATGTCACGTCATGAGAGTGATGTGATTGAGAAATATGGTTTTCTTTTAAAAGGGACACAGCCAGTGGCGGACTGGCCGTCGGGCAAGCCTGGCAAATGCCAGGAGGAGGGCCGCGAGACTCTGGGCCGCTCAGAATGTATTATATAAAAAATAAATGAATAACATATTTGTAATTTTGTCTCTGGTGATTTTCATTGAAAATAACTTATTTCAGCAGACCGTGGCCCAAAACATTTTATATCGGCCCGGGTCGTCCGCGCAGGGCTGCGTTCGTAATTTTGCTCTGAGAGTGCCGGAACGCACACTAGGTGCAACGTCATAAAGGGACCAAGTAATTTGATTGGATAAGAGGCATTCCATGAGTGGTGATCAGATTTCCAGAGCGTTTTTTACAAACAAAGCCTCTATCGCTGTTTTGAAATGATCGCTGGTAGCTTTGCGCCGCTCTTTTCCCATTGACATCATGGTGTCAAGTAATGTATAAATAAATGTGCTGAATTTAGATGCCCTTTTGTGTTTTCATGCAGGGATGTTCAAAGTATTTTACTTTCAACCAGGTATTTGATTCTGACCACCTGTAGTCACTTACTTAATGTAGGAACTACTTAATTCTTGTTGCACTGAAGCAGGTGGTTGAATGACAGTGTCTAGCTTTGTCTAAATGTAAGGGGTATCCTATGGTTGTCTAGTGGTGATGTTAGGATTGACTGTGTGTACCCTTGTCTAAATGTAAGGGGTATCCTATGGTTGTCTAGTGGTGATGTTAGGATTGACTGTGTGTACCCTTGTGACCGCAGCCTACTGAAAACAGACCACTTTGGTCTATCTTGTCTCCGTAAAGGTAAGGTGGCTTTTACATTTTAGTAACCTAGTGTACATATTTTTCGCTCCTTCTGTATAGCAAAAATAACACAATTATTGGCCGAGATACATGTGTGACTATCGCTTTTATAGCTGTTGTTTCATGTGGGGCTGTTGATGTGGTGAAATGAGTAGCCTGCAGCTGTGGCGTCAGGATATGTTGGTATTTGAGGAGGAGGAGGAGGATGAGGATGATGTTTCGGTACCGGTACCGTTTTTAAAGTATCGATTTGTCACCGGTATCGAATAAAACCCAAACTGTACCCAACCCTAACTATATGTTTACATGCCAACTAATTAGCTAATTCATTTCTGTCATTTAGAGCTGAGGGGAGCAACAGAGAGCTGGACAACAGGACAGCAACAGAGAGACAGACAACAGGACAGTAACAGAGAGACAACGGGAGAGGAGAGCAATAGAGACAGAACTGAATGCACTGAACCTTTTTTTATTCTTTGCATTATTAACACTGTTGTGTTATTGTGTTATTAAAGTGTTTAAGTGTTTTATGGTAAAGCATTATGAGTGGTGTGTGTGTGCAGGGTGCTCGTGAGTTGTATATTTTGGGGAGGGGGGAGGCTTGTGTATGGGGGCGGAGGGTCCTCACACAAAGGAGTAGCCTAGGGCCACTGACCACCTTAATCCGCTACTGCCTATAGCTAATTAAAACTTGTAAGTCCCATCGCTGTGTGGGCATGATTCGCGCGTGCATGAGAACATTTCGCACTGTTATTTTGGAGACCCCCACAGAGTTCAGCTTATAACTCGAACCCTGGCGGTCGCGGTCCTGGAACCCATGATGCTGACGTCCGATGTCCTTTCTTTATCCAAGATTGGATGAACGGGAGAGGGTCAAATTTGTCAGCAGGGCTAACGTTAGGTGTCATAGCAGGTTTCTTTGATAAAAACCCGAAATTTTCTAGGCTTGATGACCCGGTCGGCAGCAGTGGCCTTTTTTTGGGCGGCATGGTAGCTACTGTATGTATATACTCCTGTATAGCTAATGAATGAATGTTTGCTTCTCAATAATAGGCTAGGTGCACGATCTCCACTACTTCCTGAAAGGCACCTTGCATGAACATATCCTGTCTCACTCTATTGGTTTAATTGATTAATCAGCTGTGCACTGTGTGTTCCAACGGTTTACCGCACAGCTGATTAATCAACCTTTTGCTGTTGCTCAATATTCTACTGCGCCCCATGGTGTCTTGGTGGTGAAGTGCAGGCAGTCAAAGGCATACTGTCATTCACAGGAGATTAATGGTGCGCGTAGTTCTTTTGGAAAACGTGTTTATTTTACAATATTTATAATATAAATTAAATAATATTCATTACATTGACATTTTGGTCAAATAATAGTTGTGGTAATGTATTATTAGCGACCCCCACAGATTTTTGATTTTACTGCCTTCAAGGGAGCTCAGACCATCTCTATGGGAGCTCAGCTCCCATTGGCTCCCACATAACTCGAACCCTGCATACATACATACATACATACATACATACATACATACATACATACATACATACATACATACATATATATATATATATACACTCATATCCAAACTATGCCTATCGTAAGACAATAATATCAGAACATAACGAGTCTTTTGCTCGTCCAGACCTGTCATTTAAAAGCTTAGTGTTCGGATGACTGGCCAGGTGTACACATGTGTCATAAACTGTGACTGTACAGACAACGTTAGACCACGTAGACCATGTTACAAATCAACCAGATTTTTCTTTTTTGCGCTCCACTCTCGTAATTCCTCCTGTCCGCCATGCACATGACATTGACAATCGCTCCACCAAAGATGATGCCCCTGCCCTGCGCGTGACGCGTCGATGTAAACCTCTCCATTGGCCTAAATATACAGTATAATTAAACAAATTAAAACACGTCATTCATCAGAGCGTCCAGTAGGAATAGTGATAGGGGCTGTATTTCCATGCCCGCGGGGGAGGGGGGGGGGGGCTGTATTTCCGTGCCCTGCGCTGCGCCAATTTTTTTTCTTCCAATTTGAACGTAATTTATTAATTCAAAATCAAAGAGCAAATATGTATTCATACATTTGGATTTATTTTGGGGCCCCTTGTAGCCCGGGGCCCCTGGGCTCAAGCCCAGGGTAGCCCATGCATAAGTCCGGCCCTGACCAGATGGTAATGTGTGTGTGTATACTTACCAAGAATAGGCCTGTAGCACACGAACATTACCAGGACTGATACAATATTGAAGAAATAGGAGGCGGCCATTGCATGTTCGCCTTCTCCTCGCCGGGTTATAAGGCTAAAGAAAGTGAAAGTGGTTTTCCCACTTGTCCATAAAAGTGGTTATCCACTTGTCCAGGAATGTTTCAGAAGGAATGAGGTTAAATCTTCGTTTATAACCTGTCTAGAACTGCACTGAGAGCTAAATCACAGCAGACATAAAGTCAATCTTATCTATAACCTGTTCCGATTGCGGAGCCACACAGCTGAACCCGTAGGAAGTCAGGGTTGGATTAGTGACTCAGGTAAACTCAGGTAAGCGACGTAAGCAACAGGTTTTTGGAATGGATCCCAGAAGGGCAGGTGCTACGTCCAGTGCCGGACTTATGCATGGGCTACCCTGGGCTTGAGCCCAGGGGCCCCGGGCTACAAGGGCCCCCCAAATAAATCCAAATGTATGAATAAATATTTGCGCTTTGATTTTGAATTCATAAATTACGTTCAAATTGGAAAAAAGTGTTTTGTCGCAGCGCAGGGCACGGAAATACAGCCCCCCCCCCCTCCCCCGCGGGCATGGAAATACAGCCCCTATCACTATTCCTACTGGACGCTCTGATGAATGACGTGTTTTAATTTGTTTAATTATACTGTATATTTAGGCCAATGGAGAGGTTTACATCGACGCGTCACGCGCATCATCTTTGGTGGAGCGATTGTCAATGTCATGATCATGCAACCTGGTCTCACACGGAACGTCGCTGTCATGTGACTTATCAGCTGACCCAGCGCTTTCCAAACAAATCAATGTTTCTCAACCATGTTTAATAAAAAATAAAAACCGATAGATATTTACATTGTATCAACATTCAGTTCAGTGATGTAATTTGTAAATTGACAACGTTTCATTCTGTCAGTGCAGAGAAGAATCGCCACTGGTATATATGTTCTCCCATGTTGCCATTTGCTCTGATTAATTCTCGTGGTGCTCAGTTCACTATGTTGAGTTCAGCTCAACTAGTCATAAAAGTCTCTAGCTTTTGCAACAGACGTTTAATTACAAGCAGAACTTTGAACTTTGACCGCTCATTGGTCTTTGAAATTGCTGCACAACTAAATAAATATTTCTGGCGTTATTTCAGCCCAGTTATTGGAGTTCGGTCTTGACAGAGATGGAGAGGAGACTTCTGCTGGTGTCCAACTCGACCCTCCACGGGGGAGGATATCTGGAACACTGTCAGCAACAAATACAAACATTTTTCGGACAGTAAGTTGCTTTTCACTTGATGACTATTCATATTCATGTAGACAGTCTTTTTGACCGTTTCAAACGAGTGTGAGTATCGGATATTGACGCTATCTGTGCAAGGAAAGTAGCTTTTAGCTTTCTTCTCTTCTCACTCTCAATGAGCTATATAATGCATTAGGACAATTTGTAGCTCCAACTGTGGTTGGGACTATATTCTTTAGTATGTTGTAAGCCTATGTATGTATAAAACATAATATGGTCCTAGTAACACTTTTTGTGTCTAAATACTATTCTCTCTCAACGATGTGTCACTGCCATATTTCACAATACCATTGACCTGCAAACATAACATACATTTTGTAGCATTATTGCTTTTCCCCCCTTTTTTTTAGTGCAGACTGGTTTACTTTGTGTCAGTACCATTTGTATTATTGTACATCATAGGCTGATAGGATGCATCTCTTCTTATGATATTTGTGAAAGATTGACTGTACATTGATTCTTTCGCAGGGATGTGAAGAGGGTTCTGTTTATTCCTTATGCCCTGCATGACAGAGATGGGTATGCAAAGACAGCCAGGGACAAGTTCAAGAGTCTGGGTATGTCTTTTACAAGTGTATTCACACACGCTCACTTATCTTATCAGTTAACTAATCTCAGTTCACTAAGGAGTGTTGTCCCCTATAAGGCTATGACGTGGACAGCATCCATGAGGCCTCTGATCCAGTGGAGGCAGTAAGGAAGGCTCAGGGCATATTTATTGGTAAGGATTACCGACAAATGTATCATCTTAATACATGTACAATAACTCGCATTTCTAATAAGCTTCTGACTAATCGTCAGATAGTTACTTTCGCATTTCTAATAAGCTTCTGACTAATCGTCAGATAGTTACTACTGTATGTTGACATATTTGTTGCATTTTCAGAAGCGGGTTCTTAATAATCAATAACTCCAAGTGAGCTTTGCTTGAAATCCAATAGTTTGTTTCATTTATTTATTCTCAGCTACGATACAGATATGATCACTTCAGATATTTAATTACCACTAACTGCCTTTTACATGAACAGGACAGTTCCCAACTGTATCAACCAATCACCATAGAGAGACAATTACTCTTATTGGTTTAACATGACACTTTTAAACAGAGGTATAACTCTTAGTGATTTATAATAAATACATACGTCATTACGTATTTCAATACACCACACTATCATAAGCTGCTAATGATAATTGTTGGTATTGAAGCTTTTTTTGGATCATGTGACTGTCGTCATGACTGTACCTTTCACTGTGCTCTTCAGGTGGTGGCAACACTTTCCGTTTGCTGAAAGCTCTGTACGACAACAACGTGGTGTCTGAGATCAAGAAGCGAGTTCTACAGGTGAGAGGCACAGATCCTACCATTGACACATCTGACTCTTGCTCCTGGTACTCTTCTGGTACTCTGCACCGTACCGTATGTGAAAAGATGCGTATTGTTGCTGTTCTCGGCTGGTGAGATGATACAACTGTTAGATAGCAGTGTGTCAGAACATCTGGTGATGATTTGAAGTCTTGTTGTGTGTCCAGGATGGCGTGCCCTACATGGGCTCCAGCGCGGGCACCAACGTGTCCACTGTCAGCATCAACACCACCAACGACATGCCCATCGTCTACCCGCCCTCCTTCGCTGCCATTGGTCTGGTGCCCTTCAACATCAACCCCCACTTCCTGGATTGTGACCCCAACAGCAAGCACATGGGGGTGGGTACAGAAGAAGAAGGCTTAGTGCCAGTGGGAGTGACCTGACATCATTAGCCAGTGTTTCAATCTTAGATGTATATCACCAGATATATTCAGAGATAACATCATGTTCCTTCCTCTCCAGGAGACCAGAGAGCAGAGGATCATCCAGTACCATGAGGAACAGGACACTCCCTGCGTGCTTGTACGTCATATGAGAGAGCTTAGGCTGGTTATTGATGATTGATATGGTTGATAAGGCCCAAATTACAAAATCACATATTTGCTTCCTTAGTGACTAACATGGCACAGCAACATAACCCAGAAAGTAGCGTAAAGACAAGGACACAATTCAATTCACACTTCATGTTATGTTGTGGGTCGCCTAGACTGGTTTTGATTATTGATTTGGCGGTATTGGTCGTTAAAAGGGGTGGATCAGAAATTAATTTGCATGTGTATTGCTGGTCAATCAATAATGCATACTGTCTTGAACTATTATATTTTTGATACATCATAGCTATCGAAATGTGAGGTCTGTTTACTTCCTAAAAAAAGTATTGTACTGTGTTAAAATACATCAGACAGATCAACAGAAGGACCTTGTGGGGAGGGAGAGGGGAATCTTGGGATTGAATTGAATTAGATGGCCGATTTGGAACATCAGGACTGATGAGGGCATTTGATACAAGATATCTCCGTGGTCGTTTTAAAAGACACATTTTTGTTCATGTGTTTACTATTGAATCCACTGGATTACAGGGCAAAATTCCACCGTAATGGTTGTGTCATCAGTATGTAGTATTTATGATTAATAATCAGGCATTGATTGTCCACTCCCAGGCCATGAGAGAGGGCTCCATGCTCCTGGTCGAAGGAAACAAAGCTTCTCTGCTGGGGACTTGCAAGGCACGCCTGTTCATTAGGTAACACACACCGTCTCTCACACACACGCACGCACGCACGCACGCACACACACGATTTTGGGAGTCTCATGACAGTTTGTCTGTGTTTCAGGGGAAAGCCAACAGTAGAGTATGAAACCGGTAGTGATCTCAGCTTCTTGCTGACGGAGTGTCATTGACCTGAGAAAAAGGGAAGTCAACAGATCGCCACACTCAAGACTGGCCTTGTTTTGGACTTCTACCATAAAATGGAAATACATATTTTACTACAAATGTTGTCCTACTTTCAGCACAAGCTTACAATGAATAAAGTGTATTGAATTGTCAATGTGAGGATGCCTTTAACAAGGTTTGAGGTCATAGCAATTAAACACTGTGTGTTTACACAGTAACACAATTATATACTGTGATGCATGTTCTACTTTCGCGTTCCCATATCATTGTGCGATCAGTTCTGTGTGCTCCATTGTGTGTCCAGAACCATGGCAAAGTTGATCTGATAAGTGTTATCAGTGCCATAAATATGGTCAGATAAAGAGCAACAAGGCACTTGTAACATACTTTGTAACACTTTTATTCATTTCATTTATGAAAGAGAGAAGTCAGCTCTAGAAGAAACATGTTTCTCGGAGGGAAAGAATACATACCCAATTGCAAATGTTTTAATTGAAAACAATAACTGACATATGAACAAGGAAGTAACAATATGAAATGACCAGTCACCCAGTTAGAGTGTAGAAATCTATTCTACACTCACAAAGAAACAACATCTATCACGCAACCTTAAACTTACACCAAGATAAATAATGAATGTGACAAAACAGACAAAGCAGTGAACGAGAGGCTAGTGAATGATTAATTTGTGTTCCAATAAAATAATTACGTTGTTATCATTAGTGTGATTCCTGACTAATAAACAACTATTAAACAATGTTAGTCCCATGCTGATGCCAACCCAATATGGGTCAATTCAATCTTGGAAGTTCTTTTATACAAATCATTGCATATATACAAACACAGAGGGTTGTGAATTTGTGACCTACTAAATGCATGTAGCTATGTTAGGTGCATGAATATAAGGGGACTCTTTCCATTGTCAAGGCCTTTTCTATTGCAGTGTTTCCCATTGATCACATAGACTGTGGTGGCCCTCCGGAGTCTAATTTGTGCTGCCACATTTTCATAACGAATCCAAAATATTTGTACACTTCTCATAATAACATCGATCTTTAACATTGTGTTTTGTGCTGCTTCAGCAAAGTGTCTCACTCCCACCCGCTGCTGTAAGGCGTTTTGCCCACCCTTGGATCTCCCCCCCGACGAACATTTTCTCCGCTAGCATGCCCCCTGTCTCCGATTTAATAAAATACCTTTAAAGAAATTAGACGTGATTCACCCGCCACAGTCTCACAACATCCTGTGGGAAACACTGCATTGTCAATAACATAACGGCAAGCTGAAGATGACAGAACTTTGAAATGTCTGGAAATTCATAAACATTATAGTTGATTTAAAATCTTGAATCTGAAGACCACCGCATACAGTACAAACAATATTAAATTGCCAGTGAAATGTGCTTACCTCTACCTGAAGCATTGTGAACCCATGCAACCCAAATGACATTATTCAATGCCCTCAATCTTTTTTTGCAACATCCTCTAAACCTACCACCTGAACCCAAAAGGACTTCGTGTTTAAACAAACCATTCATACAAATTACTATTCAATATAACCTAAAATGTTTTTAAAAAAAAAGTATATCAATCATCCACACTTGGCAGTTATCATCTTAGAAAATGCAACATCATTTCAACTCTCAACTATTAACTTCAACAATGTCAAGTCCTGATCAGACAAAGTATGAGTCTAAGACAAAGTATTATTATTGCTCCTAGTTACATCTCATATTGCAATTATTCCTCTTGTCTTATAATGCTGTCTTATTATATTCTCTTAACACATGTATTCACAATTGCAAGTCAGTGCACTGAGATGCAGAGAAAGAACCAGAACAAGCCTCTCCCTTTTAACAGAGTCATCTAAAATGTATATTTATATACACAGCATTTCATACCAATCTCTCTTGTTCCTACAGTATCATAACTGTATGGTACAGCAGTGTGCTCCAAATATATGGAGCCAGGCCTCAGGTGTGTGTGTGTGTGTGTGTGTGTAGCGGTAAATATACATTGTGAGCTTTACTAGCAAGGATGTAAAGAAGGATTATTCTATCTATCTCTGTGTGGGTTAGGGTTGTACTGGTTTCCAAGGCAACCCTGACCCAATCAGCACTCCTGTACATCTGAGAGAATGGGGAGGTACGAATTAATGCCAAACATTTATGTTGTTTACACAAAATACATTAATAATGTTTATACCTCAAATATGTTAATACTGTACCGTAAAACTACCACCAAATCATCTCATATCTACAGGAGTTGCTAGGAGCCAATTTGGAATTCAGCCTTTGGCTGTTGCTAGAGCTACCAGCCGACAGCGTGTCACCGTAGCCCACACAGCCGCTGCAGGGCTCGGCAGTACGCTCTGGCAGGCCAGGGGGGGGGGGGGGGGGGGGGCCTCGCTAGGTGTCTGTGTTCCTGTCTCCGTTCTCCTGAGGTTGCAGCTGCTCCTTCTCTGTGCAGTCTTCCTGGGGGGGGCGGACGCGCTTGAAGAAGCCCAGCTGTGGATAGAAGGGGGGGTTAGCTGGGTAAAGTAGTGTTCTGCTGGGTGGGCACATTTGTCCCAAAGCACTGGTACATACCAGAGGTGTGTGTTAGATTTCACAAACTCATCCCTGACTTTTGAGGAATTGAGGACTTTGATTCGGAGAGAGTGATTCGTTAAAGGAGACGTGTTAGCGCTGGGCTAATGTGCACACCTTGAAGATCAACTATGGATGGATCAATCAGGGGCCAAACACAACACAGGACTCCCAGCTTCAAGTAATCAACCAGCCATCACGAACAAGTACAGAAGAGACAGAGGGAAAAATAAGGTGTAGGAGTAAAGAACAAAAAGGAGAAGAAGGAAAAGATGAAGAAGAAGAAGAAGGAGGAGGAGAAGAAGAAGAAGGAGGAGGAGAAGAAGAAGGAGGAGAAGAAGAAGAAGGAGGAGAAGAAGAAGGAGGAGGAGAAGGAGACGGAGAAGGAGAAGAAGAAGGAGAAGAAGAAGAAGAAGGAGGAGAAGAAGAAGAAGGAGGAGGAGAAGAAGAAGGAGAAGAAGAAGAAGAAGGAGAAGAAGAAGAAGGAGGAGGAGAAGGAGAAGAAGAAGAAGGAGAGGGAGGAGAAGGAGAAGAAGAAGGAGAAGGAGAAGGAGAAGAAGAAGGAGGAGAAGAAGAAGAAGGAGAAGAAGAAGGAGAAGGAGAAGGAGGAGGAGAAGAAGAAGAAGGAGAAGAAGAAGGAGAAGAAGAAGGAGAAGGAGAAGGAGAAGAAGAAGGAGAAGGAGAAGAAGAAGGAGAAGGAGAAGCAGAAGCAGAAGCAGAACAAAAAATAAATAGGATAAACTCCTCCTCACCTTGTACATGACGAAGATGAGCAGGGCCAGCAGCAGCAGTCCAGCCAGCACGGCCAGCGCCACCACCCAGCCTGGGACGGGCGTGACCTCACCAGACTTCACCCAGATCACTGTTAGGCTCACCTGAGGAGAGGAGCAGCACACACCAAGGGGGGGGGGCAGCGTTTATTTCCCTTGTTCATTGCCCTTCTGTACATATCATACTGCACATATCTTTGCCCTTGTCTGTACATATCACACAGTACACATATATTTACTGTACGTATCATATTCATATATGGGCCGGCTGTGGCGTAGGAGGTAGAGCCGCCATCTAATGACCTCAAGGTCGGCAGATCGGGGGTTCGAACCCCGGCTGGCCACATGTCGGAGTGTCCTTGGGCAAGACACTGCTCCCAGTGAGTGGGCCGGCGCCTTGCATGGTAGCTTGCCGCCGTTGGTGTGTGAATGTGTGTGAACGGGTGAATGAGAGGCCGTTGTAAAGCGCTTTGTATAAAGGCGCTATATAAGTGCAGTCCAACTGTACATATCTTCGCCCTTGTCTGTACATATCACTAGGGATGTCCCGATCCCACTTTTTCACTACTGATACCGATACCGATACCTGGGCTTCGGGTATCTGCAATACCGATACCGATCCGATATTCAATACATTTTTTTACCCCTGAATAATAACAAATACCTCCCCAGTCCACACCAACAACAGTTAAATTAAAGACTGCCAGCAACAAATGCGACGTGTTGTGGATTGGAACTACGGATCATAAGCTTTCAAATGATGTGTCATACATTGAAATCCGAAAAAAGATGACGAAGTTAGAGTCATTTGAATGTTGTTAGACGTCAGGCACATATGGGGTTAACCTCTTTGTAATGAAACTGGAAGCACACAGCGCTACGAACTATGAGAGCTTATGCGCATTTTAAGCGCATATAGGACTCGCGTGAAGCATTTCTGCGACACGCGTTTCTGTTCACTGTTTTCATTCCCTCATCGCTTATACACATAAGTTTGACTGCGCATGGCAGTAGTTCAGCTGTCTCTTAGTCGCACTGGTGCGATTGAATGTATTTCCAAGTCGCACAGAAATATATTCACTCGCAAATGAAAACCAAAACAGTCGCACTATCGAGCCCTGGTCATGCACGTGACCACTGGCTACTACTGTTGTCGTCACTTGAGTGACACGCCAGATCGGGCACGCGGATTGGAGCCTTTTTTTTTTCTGGTCCGATCTGCGATCCAGCATTCAGGACCAATATCGCGGCGATATCCGATATCAGTATCGGATCGGGACATCCCTACATATCACACTGTACATCTTTACTGTACGTTTACTAACTATCTTTACTGTACGTATCATATTCATAACACATATATCGACTTAATATTCATTGACTTATACTCACTGTAATAACGTATACTGTCCCACCATGCACTGGCCATACGTTTATGACTATTGTACTGGTTAGATGCCAAACTGAGTTTCATTGTATTAATTTGTACTCTGGACAATAAAGTTGAATCTAATCTAACCTAACCTAATCAAGGGGGGTGCTCGTACAAGTGACACCTTAGGGGCATCACAGCCACTAACTGACACTCTGTTTAACAGATTGATGGACCGACATTTCCCCACTCAGACCTACAGAGAAGACAACCCTGACATGAAGGCACTCCAAATCGCCCCCTTAGCCCCTTGGAAGGGACCTACACAGTATCGCCTACCTTCAAGGCAATCCTATAGATCTGAGAGGATTGGAGATGTTTGAGCAATACGAGAATAACCTTGGCTTCTGAATGGCTGGCCGGAAATATGACACAAAATATTATTTCCATCTATCAACGGCTCTCAGACACAGCGTAGCTAGGTGCAAATTTGGAATGAAGCAGGTGTCATGCGTGGTTAGGAGAACACACTCACGGTAGTACTGTTGGAAGGCAGCTCAGACACCAGGTTTTTGTAGGGCATCTCGATCACGCTGAAGGAGGCAGTAGATCTCACAAGGAACGAATGGTTCGAGCTGTCGGTCTGGATGGGGAAAAAAAAACACACACACACACACGGTTCTACAGATGTTTCGTACAGCCCTTGTCTAGCCTCTAGAGGGCGTAACAGGGGAAGACCAACAGGTGAAGTGCCCCCTCACCTTCTGGAAGGTGGCCACGCCCAGGCGGGCGTGGATGAACAGGATGGCGTTCTGACCCCTCTCCAGGCGGCCCACCTGACACTTGATCTTCAGACACTGTGCCTTGGAGCAGTCCTGAGGACACACAAACACCACATTTAAAAAACGATTAATTAGTTCTTGTTGCTTCTTGCATATGTATGATCATTAACACAGTAGTAGAGTGAGAATGCCTGGGTACTTCCATTGAGTGTGGGTGCAGTAGGCAATAACGACCGTAATACTGGAACATTAGAACAGTGTTTTCCGTATTGGAGGGTACAGTATAAGAAATTGCTTTATTAGGAATAACCCCTTGAGATATCTCGTTTTCGAGGGGGTCCTATGCAACAACAATAAAATAACAACACAATTAGACAACACATTTAACAAAAAAACGAGAAGAAAAAATCAATAAATAAACAAAAACTAAAGTAACAAGAGGACAGATGAACCACACAAGACATGACAAGCAAAATAACAAAACAGACAAAACAAAACCCAAAAATCTAAATTAGAACAAAACATAAAGAGCATACAGATGGATCTTTCACTGATTAGCAATAGAAGAATAGTAATGGTGACAGTACCAGCGTCTGCAGGTCCTCCTCCTCCTCTTTGCCCTCCAGGTCTCGGCGGTGAACGTGGTTCCGGTTGCCGCCCTCGTTCCTGTCTCCGCCGCCAGTCCCCGGAGAAGTAGCGTTCTTCTCTCCTGACACAGGGTTCTGGAGCAGACACGGCAGACGGTGTTAGACCCTTAGACACCCAGGCTGGGTTCTCCATATGGCGCTTTTCCATTGACCAGACCGGTACGGCTCGGCACGGCACACATTTGAAAAGTTCGGTATAGGTACGGGTAGGATACGTTCTCCATTATACACAACAGACCAGGAACGAGTGGTGACAGTAGGAGGAGTTAAGTGTCATAAGAGCACTTCACTTTAATAAGTGCCGGTATACAGCTCAACGGGGGGAAATGCGATAAGAATTATGTCAAAATGCAGCACTATCATGCACAGATCAGCCTTAAAACATGTAATGTTAGATACGTTGGACAGGGAGCGATGTATTCTATCTACAGAAAGGCTGTGCTTGACGCTCCCATTGGACTGACGGCGGGGCTCATACAATCTCTGCGTTTGTTATAGATACGAGTGCTCCGGTGTCTTGCTGGTAGTCAAATATATTTATTTATACAGCATATAGATGTTACGTGCCTGTTACTTGCCGCTTTCAGTTCTAGTAGATCTAGAAGTTCTAGTAGATCGCGCAACCAGGGAAACGCCGACATGTGTTAAAGGGAGCAAGACGCGAAACCGGCATTTGGCTCATGAGTGAACGGCGAATATGCCTGGTCGGCACAGCTTGGGATTCCATGGAAATTATAGGGAACTATGTGTGAAAGAGGCTTAAATGTTGAAATAGCAGTAATACCATGTTCATTGATAAAATGACATAAGGGATGAAAAGGGGGGATGGCAGTTTTAGAAGGGGGATGATGAAGCTCGCTGGACTGAGGAACAGTCTAGCATATCGCCATAAAAGCGACATTTTTTATGCTTGTTAAATAAAAGTTCTATGATGCATTGAAATGACATTAAACTAAGATAATAAGATGGTTATCATAATTTTTCAAATCTTTATTAATAAGTTATTACAGAAACAGTAAGTGACATTTTCCGAGAGCGAAATCTGTTGTGGTATTTAAAAATGGCGGTTAAGGGTGAACTCTGAACATGGGATGACAATGTTGTGACGATTTCCATTGACCAATCAACGGTCTGCAGCGTCACACGTCACACACAGCCTGGCAAAAAGTACCTCTCGCTACCCCTCTGAAACGAGAAGTAAAATGCCCGGCTCGGCCCGGCCCGGGTGGCAGTGGGGAAAGCAAAACGGTGCGGTACGGCACGGGTCGGCATGGTAGTGGAAAAGCGCCAATAGAGAGACACCGTCTTGTTTTAGTTTTTTGGGGGGGAAATTGTTTCACATTTTCAGAAGCCGAATTTCCTGGTTGGGATGTGACTTACTGAGACGTTGAGAGGGTTGATCTGCATGTCCGTGCTGCAGTTCATGGCCCCCTCCACCTCGTACTTGGTGATATAGAGGAGAGAGCCGTTGTTGAACCTGTACGGCCACTCGATGTCCAGCATGGCCTTGCTGAACGTGCTGGGGCCGTTGTTGCGCAGCTGGAAGGGAAATGACACAGTTACAGCACAACAGGGAAGAAAGAGGGAATTTACGGATGACGACGATGATAACGATGATATACTGACGAACGTGTGAATATGATTATTTTCTTTAATTCATCGTTTATAAAAGTTAAATCTGATTTTTTTTTACAAGGGATACCTGTTCCAACAAGCCAGCCAAATAGCAATCATTCCAGTAAAAAATTGTGCTGGCAGTTTATATTCATGTACAGATAACATATTGGATTGATTGATGATGATTGATGACAAGGTCAGTGTTTGAGGGTTTTGACACCGGGTCATGTGATGAAACAAAGGCGGAACCTCGTAGACGTGGAGGATCAGCGGGCCGATGTCGTCAGCGATTTGCGGGTTGTCTTTGGGTTGCCAGTTAGCGATGGGCAGGAAGATCTGGTCCGGTGCTGATACTCTAAAGGACAGAAAGGAGGGTTATATCCAGGGTTCCCACACCTTCTGAAACATAAAATTCAAGCACCTTTCAAGTTACTTTCAAGACTCAATTCCCTCAAATTCAAGGACCCAACACGGCGTAGTTTGAGACAGACCTAGATGAGAATTTATATAATAGGAACTATCTGCTCACAGACAACAATTAAAAAGAGAGGCTTGAATGTGTGAACACTAGATGGTCTCTTGCCTTCTCTACCACAGCACAGCAAAGCAATATATTGTGAAATATGTGTTAAGTTAAGCAATACAGAGACTTATTTACTAGTTGACCAGAGGACACAGAGGAGGGTTATATCTGACCAGAGGACAGAGAGAGGAGGGTTATATCTGACCAGAGGACAGAGAGAGGAGGGTTATAGGGGGGTCGTAGAGTTAGGTCATAAACACTTTCTAACCCAAGTACCGTATTTTCCGGACTATAAGTCGCACCCGAGTATAAGTCGCAGCAGGCCAAAAATGGGTCACGAAGAGGAAAAAACCACATATAAGTCGCACTGGACTATAAGTCGCATGGTTCAAGGGAACGGGCTTGGCGGAATCAGCGGGGAAAGAAGACCCTGTTGAGCTTGACTCTAGTCTGGCACTGTGAAGAGACATGAGAGGATTTGTAAGCCCAGGAAGGACATAATTCACGTTAAAACTTCTTCTGAAAGGTTAGAAATACTTAAATTATCGAGTGTAAAGCCAGGGCTAGCTAGCGCGTTGCTAACGAAGGTTAGCAAAATGGCGTCGCGGGAGCAAGCAAACAGGATGGAACAGCCTCTGAAAGGTAATAAATGACTTTAATATCGTGTATAACGTTCATAATAGCGTGTATAACGTTCATAATATAGTGCTTAATGTCCACATTGTCGAGTGTAACGACTATTTATCGTGTATAAGGCCATGACAAAGATAGCTTGGTGAAAAACGGAAGTAGTTAGGATGAAGGGCGGCCTACAAACAATGCAACATTGAACAGCCTCTGAAAGGTAATAAATGACTTTAATATCGTGTATAACGTTCATAATATCGTGTATAAGGTCCATAATATCATGTTTAATGTCCACATTGTCGTGTGCAATGTCCACATTGTCGAGTATAATGGCTATTCTATCGCGTATGTGGCGCTAGCGGAAGTAGCAAAATAGCCTCGCGGGGGTAACTTAGCAACATAGAACAGTCTCTGGAAGGAATAAATGACTTTAATATCGTTTATAACGTCCATAACATTGTGTATAAGGTCCATAACATCATGTTTAATGTCCACATTGTCGTGTTTAATGTCCACATTGTCAAGTATAATGGCTATTCTATCGTGTATGAGGCGCTAGCGGAAGTTACTCCTTGGTTCATGTCAGTCAGAGATTACCGTATGTCAGTTCATGTCAGTCAGAGATTATGAATTATTGATATATAAGTCGCACCTGACTATAAGTCGCAGGACCAGCCAAAGTATGAAAAAAACCGCGACTTATAGTCCGGAAAATACGGTAGGTGCTAAAACACAAAGGTGAGTTGAGTTCACCCACAAGCGCCTGGCACATGCACAGGGTACTGAGCGCCTGGTGGAAAAGCCAAAGTGCTATACAAATCAAATCCATTGTCATTACAGCAGCTATCTGTTGTTTTCATGAAGATTTTAGCACAATATTTAATTGTTATTATTAAGTGCTAAGCAGACTTTTATCAAAGAAGATGCAGAGTGTATGCCTCTTCCATTTCACAGTCAGGATGTTTAGTGGAGAGAATCAGGTTAACCAGCGCAACTCTTAGACAGATGGCTGGCTGGCTGAACGCCCCACCTGGGAGTAGAGGCAGCAGAAACTCATTAGCTGCTCTGACGTTCTGATAAATGGGACTATTTCAAGAATATAAGAATAGTCTGCGATATTATTCTATAATTATCTGTACTCTGTATTCTATAGTACAATGTGCAGAAAAAAATGGGATCAAAGTGAATGAAATAGAAATTACCCTCTAATATCCACCTTCGCCAGAACAGCTAGTTTGGTGATACTCGAGACCAGACTGCTGGTGTTGTTGAACTGATTGGAACTGCAAAGAAAGAAAGTGTACGAGAAAATTAAGGGAGGAACACAAACCCAAACACATCAGAAAGCAACAGTACTAAAGCATTCAGCATGTCACCACTTAGCAGATGTTGGCGTTATATTACAAATGTCCACACGGTGGTGATATTGCTTCATGTCTGACAGTGAGGAGTTTGAACTCCTGCCAAAGCCTCTTCAACTCCCTCCAGACAATTTAACCACAAGACATATGGGCTGAACTAGACTCTCAGCCATTCAACAATTACTTTGGTAAACAAAACAACCCTGTAGAGTGTTCCGTGTGAGCCTGGGGGCTGAGTCAACAACGTGTTTGGAGATGAATGGTCTCCTTACAACAACAGGCTACACTGGCCCTCTGTCATTTACATGTCACTCTCAATGCATGCAGGGAGCACAGAATAGTGCCACTTAGCCTGCCACTGTGGACGTTTGTGGAGAGAGCCGGGCTCTGCTTCATTCAAATCAAAAAGGATCTAAATGATGAATGAATGCTCTAACCTAGAATTAGAAAACATTGGCTCACTCAAATATCACACAGAAACAGCATCGTCATCTCACAATTCCGGAAGTAAATATAAGCTTGTCATAAGGATATCTAAGAGTATGCAAAAAAATGTATTATATTATGTTGGAACAATATCAACAGTGGACTGATGAGAGATACTTTTAAAATGATGCTCTGGGGGAAAGTCCTCCTCCTAAAGCGGCTCCAGCAGAGCTAGAATAACGTTACCTCTGTATCTGCAGGTCAAACTTGACAGACGTGTCTTGTTCCGAGAGCTGGTGGACACTGAAACGCAGTCCTGCCAGCACCTAACCCAATCAGACCACAGTATTAGGAACATCTACGCCCAATCAGAACAAAGCATTTGGATCATGCAGAGGAGACTGTTCAGGCTGTTGCGGTGTAACAGAAGGTTCCTCCAGAAATGTATTGTGTACAACAGGGCATCAGTGACTGCCTTGTCTGCCTGTCACAGTACCTCCATAACATCATAATAATAATAATAATAATAATAATAATAATAATAATAATAATAATAATAATAATAATAATAATAATAATAGTCAACTAGGGTTGCCAATATGACAACCCTAGTTGACTATCTGTGCAGTATAGTACAGTGGATTGTGTACATAGCCTTTATTGATGTAAACCAGCTCCTTACCTTCTTGTGATTTTATGCTTTTATGCTTTTTCTAAAATGTTTTTTATTTTTTCCCTTTCCTAACACCAGGGGAGCCACCCCTCCTAAATTTTGTTGTTTGGTACCTGTACTGTAGCAATGACAAATAAAGTCCATTCCATTCCAATAATAATAATAATAACAACTTTTATTAGTGTAGCGCTTTTCCTGCAAACGTTGCAGCTCAAAGTGCTCCAATTATTATATAATCATAATTGTATTATTTAGTCATTTAAAGGCAATATTAAAAAGATGGGTTTTTTGTCTCGACTTGAACATATTTGCTGAGGTTGCATCCCTGATGTAAACTGGCAGTGCATTCCACAATTTGGGTGCATAAAATGAGAATGCAGCCTCACCAAATCATATGACACTATCTATCTGCAACAACTGTGAACATTTCACCTCAATAAAATACATCTCAGTGTCATTACCATGCAAAGTGCTCGTCATCGCCTCTAGGGGGTCTAACACAATTTTAACACAAAGTTTCCTGTTCCATTTCAAATGAGCTCGTTCACTTTCACTTGTCATGACCTACTTTAGTTCCTCCTTTCATGGGGTTTCCCAGGTCACACACCACCACTCTGGTCTGGTTCTCTCTCTTGTAGGCGCACGACAGTTTGGACAGAGTCTGGACATGGGAAAAAAAGATCAGACGTCAGTCACTCCTCTCATCGTGACGGGTCAGAGGACGGGGGGGGGAGGTCCGACAGCCGCAGCCTTTGGTACATGAATACGACGTAAGCGCTGGATCCAATCCCCGGTCTCACTATCATTTCCAACACATCTTTCTCCTCCATTTCCTGTCTCCTCTCACACATTCTCTATGATAGAAAATAATATGGAATTAGGAGGAGCAGGAGCTGGATCTAGATAAGGATGCGATTAGGAGCAGGATTGGGATATGGTATTTTTTGGGGGGGGGATTTTGGAAGGCAGGGTGGGTGAAGGGAGCAGTATACCTCACTGTTGCGGACCACCCCGGTGAAATCAGCCTGGGGGGGCAGGAAGACGTGGAGCTCCGCCTCGTACGCCCCCTCCCCTCCGTTCTCCGCCGTCACCTCCAGGGTCAGAGGGTTGTCGTCCCCGATGTAGATCTGCTTCTGGTCGCTGCCGGACAGAGACGGGTCACCACACATCAGGACACACGTCACAGCTACAGCAGAACACCCAATACTGGAGCTCACTCAGAACTAGACCACTGACATACTAGTTCACTAACATACTAGATCACTGACATACTGGAGCTCACTCAGTCAGGACTAGATCACTGACATACTAGATCACTGACATACTGGAGGTAACTGTCAGGACTAGATCACTGACATACTAGATCACTGACATACTGGAGCTCACTCAGTCAGGACTAGATCACTCACATACTAGATCACTGGCATACTAGATCACTGACATATTGGAGGTAACTCTGTCAGGACTAGATCACTCACATACTGGATCACTGACATACTAGATCACTGACATACTGGAGGTAACTCAGTCAGGACCAGATCACTGACATACTAGATCACTCAGTCAGGAGTTAGGTCACTCAGTCAGGAGTTAGGTCACTAACATACTAGATCAGTCAGTCAGCAGTTAGGTCACAAACCTCTATGGTACATAGACAGTACCAGTACCAGGGAGACAGCTCGGTGATTGCCCCCTTAAAATGTAAACAAACTCACCTCTTGACAGTCAGCTTCAGGTTTGGCTTGCAGATGTTGTCTTTTCCACAATCCAGTAAAATGTGAGCCTAGGAAACATAATTTCCATCCGAGTTATTTTTGTGTAATTTGCTATCGTTTTACTTCCCCCCCCCCCCCCAATGTGATGTACTGTAGCATTGATATAAGTGATCAAATGAATTAAATGAATGGATGAATCGACCCGAGCCAGGCAGGGTGCATCAACAACACACTCAGGGTGCTACTAGATTGAAATGAAGTGCAACACTGAAACACAACTGTGAACATTTCAAACCTGCAAACTGCGACACTTTAAATGAATGTGCAATAACACTATGTGCAATATGACAACCCTCGGGTACATAAGGTTCAGAGATAGGAAATGTTAGAATAGGTATAGCATAGCATAGAGTACAGCACAGTGTTTTATTTGTATAGTATAGTATAGTGGATAGTGTACATAGCCTTTATTTATGTAAACCAGCTCTTTTCCCTTCTTGTTTTTAGTTTTTTTTTCCTAGCACCAGGGGAGCCCCCCCTCCCAAATTTCGTTGTTTGGTACCTGTACTATATCAATGACAATAAAGACCATTCATTCATTCATTCATCATTCATTCATTCATTCATCGTGGGTACCTGTTTGGAGACGTTGGCAGGGGCGGACTGGTCGAGGATGGGCAGCAGGCCGGTGGCGTCAGCGGCCCGTTGGTAGTCCAGACTGTACTCCATGAAGACGGCGATGGGAGTGATCTTGTCCCTGAACTCAGAGTCATCCTGGACAGGAGAGACAGCACAGGAGGAGAGAGATGACATCACTACTGTTAGCTCAGCACAGGAGGAGTTAGATGACATCACTACTGTTAGCTCAGCACAGGAGGAGAGGGATGACATCACTACTGTTAGCTCAGGAGACACAGGACAGGAGGAGAGAGATGACATCACTACTGTTAGCTCAGCACAGGAGGAGAGAGATGACATCACAACTGTTAGCTCAGCACAGGTGGAGAGAGATGACATCACTACTGTTAGCTCAGCACAGGTGGAGAGAGATGACATCACTACTGTTAGCTCAGCACAGGAGGAGAGAGATGACATCACTACTGTTAGCTCAGCACAGGAGGAGAGCGATGACATCACTACTGTTAGCTCAGCACAGGAGGAGATAGATGACATCACTACTCAGTGTTTCCTCTATATGCATTGATTCGTGCATCGTTTTCTCCGCCACTAATTGATTCAGTCCACTAAGTCGGCGATTTCTCGTCAGGCTGCGCAACGAGAAAGGCAGCGAGGTAGTATGAAAGAAAAACCCAGATTGAAGGTAGATTTAGGCCGATTTTGTTCCGATTTAGGGAGCAGTAAGTTACAATGTTACAATGTTGCAGACTTAATCGCCCCCACACACGCGAAGTGACGGCAGACATTAGCAAGTCAAAAAACGATGCTTATGTGCCGTCACTTTAGCAACGACACAGTATTGGCAGGGGAAAAGAAGGAATTACTTGCTGGAAAAACATGCAGCTAAAATTCAGGGAACATTTGGACAATAAGAGACACAAGGGAGAGGTACGGGAAAACAGGGCTCATGTAGGTGTCATCAAAGGTAAGAGTTGGTTTTCTTTAACTCAGCTGATACTCAGCTGTTTACCGAATGCTCCATCTGACTGTCACACTGTCATTCTACTTGTGTAATGTGGTGGGTTGACATAATTCACCCACGGAACTATGGGTTGGGAGTATTGTTCCGTACGGACAGATAAGTGCGTGGTACCTGAGTTGTTTATTCAGTTCTATTTACTGCTTGAGTGTGTTGTTGACAATCGTTCATGTCCTACAACTACCAAGATCATTATGAAGGCCCTTGTGATTGTGGAGAAATTCTATATTCACTGTGGGCATGTGATTTCGAGCAGAAAACCTGAAAAATGGCATCGATAAGAACAGGTTAAGCGCACCCACAGGCTATGCTTTTAAACAGCCATGGGAATCTAATCCCCTTGATTAAGTCAGAGGTTCCAAGTCTTGGTGTTATTTTAAGCCTGGTACAGACACAAGGACAGCAAACGGCCGATAATCGGATGGCTCTTAAGATTATCCTACAAGATTATCCTGTGGTGTGAGGTGTGTTAAGAGTCAATTTCTCCCGACAATCTGCTCGGAAAACGGTTGGGCCGACGATCGTAAATATTCAACGTGTTCAATATTTACGATCCAAAATCCTCTTGTGTGTGGGTGACTCCCGAGTCCGATTGTGACATGAAATGGAATGTAGCCAATCAAGAAGCGAGCTGACTGAGGCGTCTTCTTCTTTTTGTTCTTCTGCACTTAATTTGCCCTGTAGCACATGGCTGCCTCGTACAGGTCAGTCAGGGTACTACTACCCTGATCACGCGAGATTTCTGGCTTGGGGGATGAGACTTTAGAATCTCGTAGGACAGATCTTTATGTATGTGGTGTGCTGTATTGGGAATATCGGAGCACACCACACACAATACGATCAAAACTGTTCAATCCATGATTTTTTTATCTTTATGTGGGGGGTCTCTCTCAGATAAAAAAAACATGTTAAGATTTAGAAAATCTTTATGTGTGTACCAGGCTTTAGACTCTGATCTGAGTTTTAATTCCCACATAAACAAAAGTGACCAAGATGGCCTTTTTTCTTCTGAGAAACATTGGCAAGGTGTAGCCATTTTTAACTCTGATTTATGCTTTTATTTCAAGTAGACTTGACTACTGCAATCTTCTCTCTGCTGGCCTCCCCAAGAAGTCTATAGAGAGGCTCCAACTAATTAAAAAATCCTGCTGCTAGACTACTGACAAAAGCTAAGAGAGAGCATATCACTCCAGTCTTAAAGGCTCTGCACTGGCTCCCTGTATCATTTAGACTTCCAAGTCCTTCTATTGTGTTTAAAGCACTAAGGGGGTGTTCTCACTAGAACATTTGCTTCACTTGAAACTGAGTTTAGGATAAAGTTCGCTTTGCTCTGCGTCGTTTGGAGCTGTGAGAACGCGCATTCGAAGTAACTCCCGGAACAAATACCTGTCGGATGCTCCGCTTGAAAAGGGTGGTTTTGCTTCGGTTAGAAACGACGCATCCATCACTTTGCTTTGCTTTTGGTGAGAACGCTGCTCGAGGCAGTCCATAGAAAAACAACAGCGCACGCGTGTTGATCTGGATAAGAGAGGGACAACGGGCAATTCTAAATTTTTCGGACCAATCAACTACCACGTCTGTTGCTTCGATTGCGTATGTTACTTCGTTTACATGAAGGGCTGTGAGAACGCAAATCAGAGAAATAATTTATGCAACAATGTTGCGAACTTTGTTCCACTTGCTCCTCTAGTCTCGATTCGGACTTTCATGTGAGAACATGACCTAAATCAGCTGAGACCAGTCTATCTTACTGTACTGACTCGCTGACAACTTATACGTCCGCACTGAGGTCCTCTGCTGCTGGCTTATTGAAGGGTACTATCAGAAAACCAAAAGAAAGTTGCTGATGCTGCATTTGTTAATTATGCCCCTAAACTGTGGACTACGTTACCTCAAGTAATCAGGGAAACAAGCTCAGTAAACATCTTTAAGCGCCACTTCTTCTTCTTCTTCTTCGTCGTATGGGTTGTTGTTTTCCTCTCCACTCCACCAGGCTCGGGGCCGAGGGGCTACCCTTTTACCACCCCGAGACCTGGTTGAGGGGCTCACCCGGGCTATATTTCTGGACACCCCTCCAGAAGCCACGTCATCGTCTCGTCATCTAATACCGACAGACCATGCATCCCGTTGGGTGGGTGGTACACCGGGCAGTCCAGGATAACATGGTCTGCGGTTTGGTCCTCTGCGCCACACTCGCACGACGCATTTGGGGCCAAGCCCCATCTGTGCATTGATGAGCGGAAACGCCCGACGCCGGTCCGGAGACGATTGAGCCTCACCCAGGATAGCCTTGACAAGTCCATCACGAGGGGCTCAGGGCCGGCGACTGGGATGTGGTCACGGAGTTTGGAGGTGTTTGCCTCCCACTCCGTGCGCCACATATAATCCGCCCATCCAGCCGCACTGATGTTTAGATCTCTGCGCCAGTTAAGAACGTATCTCTTCAATTTAGCTTTTAATTGGCATTTAAATTCATGAAACAAGCGGATGAGATCAGAGTCCGTCTTCAAGAGAGACAGAGAAACAAACAACAAGGTTGTTGCATCCTATGTTGCTTTCTTTGCTGCTTTTATTGTGATCAATTATGTTTTTGTTGTTTTTGTCTTTAATCTGTTCCTTTTGCTTTCTTCTGCACCTTTACAAGGTTTGGCACCTTTTGTTGTTTAATTTAGTTGAATTCAGCTCAATCCAACCATGCTTGTGCCCTCTGGTGGCCAAGGCGAGCAACAAGAAATCCTCAGTGGGGACCCGCTCTACCAAAATAGTCTGAGGTGATCTGCACGGGAGTTCTGCAGGCTGTCTATCACCGAGTTACACCGTTTACAGAAATAGTGTGAGTAGACAATATTTGCTCCAATCCATCATTGAAACCGAAACTAGCCATATTTTAATTAACAGAAGGTTAATGGGCCTATACTGTCCTGAATATTTTAACATATTTGAAAGTGTGTATGTTTGATTAAAGCTACATGACTAGCAGTAAGGAACCTGACTGTAAACCAACACCTGTTAAAGGCTTATATAGACCACCTGATGTTAGTCTTGACCAGATAATGTTTGTTTTTATTATGTTTTCAATACTCATTGAATCATTTAGTGTTATTCCTTGTATGTTTTTACAATTTTAATCTGTTACTTTCTTCCTTTCTTTCGCACTGTATTATACAGCACTTTGCTGATGTCTTAGTTGTTTTCATTTTTAATCTGTTCTTCTGTGCTGTATTGTACAGCACTTTGAGCTGCATTCTTATGTATGAAAGGTACTATATAAATAAAGCAAATTATTATTATCACAATAACAACACAAGATTTGGCCTCTTCCATGTCAACACTGAATTTAGCCTTGACGGTAACATGGTAAGAAGTTAGCATGATTTCCCTGAGGTACACTGACTAAAAATATATATAGTATACTTTTTAAAATATAGCTAATATACTTAAGGGTCTTGCATGATACACAAGGACACATGTCGTCAGATCAAATGAAACACAATAGCATAAAGACCAGATTGAAAAAGAACAACAAGGCTAAGGCAGAATGGCTAACGGTCTGGAGTGGTGTGGAAGAGCACTCACTATGAGGAAGGCGTCCTGCTCCTCGCAGGCCGGGCCTCTGCCGTTGGCCACCGTCATGTTCTTGGAGTACTGAGACGTCCTGCTGTGGAGGAACAGCACGCGCTTGATCGCCCCCTTGTGTTTGAGTCTGTCCAGGACCAGGTCCACCTGGAAATCTGAGGAGAGACAGACAGACAGACAGTCAGACGTACAGTCAGACAGACAGACAGACGTACAGTCAGACAGACAGACAGACGTACAGTCAAACAGACAGACAGACGTACAGTCAGACAGACAGACAGACAGACGTACAGTCAGACAGACGTACAGTCAGACAGACAGACAGACGTACAGTCAGACGTACAGTCAGACAGACAGGCATACAGTCAGACAGACAGACAGACGTACAGTCAGTCAGACGCAGTCAGACAGACAGACAGACAGACAGACGTACAGTCAGACAGACAGACAGATGTACAGTCAGACAGACAGACAGATGTACAGTCAGACAGACAGACAGACGTACAGTCAGACAGACAGACAGACGTACAGTCAGACAGACAGACAGACGTACAGTCAGACAGACAGACAGACAGACAGATGTACAGTCAGACAGACAGACAGATGTACAGTCAGACAGACAGACAGATGTACAGTCAGACAGACAGACAGACGTACAGTCAGACAGATGTACAGTCAGACAGACAGACAGACGTACAGTCAGACAGACGTACAGTCAGACAGACAGACAGACGTACAGTCAGACAGACAGACAGACAGATGTACAGTCAGACAGACAGATGTACAGTCAGACAGACAGACAGACAGATGTACAGTCAGACAGACAGACGTACAGTCAGACAGACAGACAGACGTACAGTCAGACAGACAGACATGCGTACAGTCAGACAGACAGACAGACAGACACACACACACACACACACACACACACAAGGCTAACATGCTAACTCCAAGGACTGGAGCACCATGGGAACACCAGAAAAGTAGCGCACGGACACAGGACAGGACAACCTGTCCCTTGTATTGCAAGCTTCCTGTATTCAAAGTGAGTGCAGACTCACTTTGAGGAGTTTGTGAGCAACACAGCGCTTTCTGTAAACATCCTCCGTTTCCAGAGACAACAAATCAGGACGTATCAGGATGTATCAGGATGTGAGAAAACGTCAAACCAAGTCAGCTGGAAGCACTTTCATTTCCACTATTTGACACTATTCTTACAGAGGCACTTCCAGAGAGTTATCGTCATAGATCAACACAACACAGATATCAGTCCCTCTCGTTTCCTGAGAGTACCCCATTAGTAGGGACATGAGGCTGTAAAGTTCAAAGGGTTGAGAGAGGGGTAATAAATTGGCAGAGGGCGTCGTATGTGGTCTCTTAATGGTGGAGAACCTGGGTCTGGCAGCCATTACAAACAGACCTTGGTGCCATGGAAGGGCCGGATAGGCCCCCTTTTTAAAAAACCCTCACACCCACACAGAGACCCTGCAGCTATACTGTGTGTATGTGTGTGTGCTTGTGTGTGTGTGTGTGTGTGTGTGTGTGTGTGTGTGTGTGTGTCGCCACAGCCGATGTGGATGTGTCGCAACGCAGTGAGACAGGGTGTCTCTGTGGCGAGAACAGAGCTCTGTGTGAAGACCGCCGTCTGACGCAACTCTGTCTCAGAGTGGAGCTAGCTGCCCCTGTGGGAGGCTGTGGGAGGCTGTGGGAGGCCGTGGGAGGCCGTGAGAGGTTGTGGGCGGTGTGGGACTTACTCAGCGAGGCCGGGGCTCCTCTCCCGCTGGCCTTCAGACAGTACTTCACTTTGAAACTGAGCGGAGACACGGAGACAGGAATAAAGACCGGGGCGTTAACATTTCAAAGACACTGCAGTAAAAATGTCAATCATTGCCTCTGTGTTCGGCAAAGAGGATTACGGCACGTCATAGTGAACAGCGTTACATAAGCTCTGCACGGTGACAGACACCAAGCATTCTGTGTGTTGTGTGTGTGTGTTTGTGTATTGGAGTGTGTGTGTATTGGTGTCTGTGTGTGTGTATGTATGTATTGGTGTCTGTGTGTGTGTGTATGTATTGGTGTCTGTGTGTGTGTGTGTGTGTGTCTGTCTGTGTGTGTGCCTGTATTGGTGTGTGTGTGTGTGTGTGTATGTGTGTGTGTGTGTGTGTATGTGTGTGTGTCTCACCAGGACACTGCGGTGTTGGTGTCGGGCAGGGTGCAGCTCCTGTCCTCAGGGTTCAGGATCTGAGGGCTGATGTCCAGCGAAGCGTTGACACTGATGACCGGCCGCGCCCTGAGGGTGAAAGACGGTCAAAGCATGAACACACACACATCCTGTCACGGCCACACCACCACCACGCCATCTGACCGACAGCAGCAGTGGAGAACATAGTGGACGTCACGCCCGAATTATGTCTACGGCTAAAACCAATGGTGCACATCAAGGTTGAACAGATATGAAGAGTCTGTTATGTGGGTCATATTCAGAGCTACTCACGACCAATCCAGAGCCGTTTCAAAGACTGTATTGTCCACAACAGTTACTGTTCAGCCAACTGAAGCGATTGGTCAGTGGATACACTGTTTTGTAATGATGCGTGCAGGGTTTGGGTTTGTATGTAGGTCACGGGTTTGTATGTAGGTCAAATCAATATACAAGTCCTGTAACTGTAGTATCGGACGCCTTTATAAAAAACAGTGGCTGCTTGTTCGCTATTAGATACATCCATGTTGAATGTATTACATTCATTAAGGTTAACACGCCGCTAATTGTATATAAACGGTGTGGGGATTCCTTTCTATTAAAATCAAACTCATTTGATGGTTGAGGTGGGCTTGGTCATAAAAGCACATTGGATGCATGTGTACAGTAAGATCAAAGGGATAAAACGCTAGCACGGTAGGCCTACCTGTACAGAACAGCTTTGTCTGCTCCAAACACCCCAACAATTAGGTCTGCGGTACAGGGGAAGAGAAAACAGGTCAGTCATTTATAAATGGCAACCCGCAGGGTAGCCCAGCAACAGCAACAGCCAACTAAAGCCTTGTTTACGTGGCTTGAAGGTCACACCTAAACAAATCTAAAGTACCTCACAGGATTTTACGTTTTGAGATTAGAATAACAACCTGGGTTGGGAAAAAAACGATTAAAAAAATCTATATTGTATATATAATGTTGTAATCTATAGTTAGGAAAACAAATTCCCCCAAACATGGACCAGATAGGAAGTAGCAGACCTTGTTCTCCCTCTTTCTCTCTCTCTCGTGCCAATATCTGTCTCTCAACAACATTGCAACATGCATAGACATTACCACATCAGACTGATGGGGAGACAAACACCCGAAACCCTCCCAAACCCTCCCTTCATCTGCTCAGAGACATGCATACAACACAGCCTCTGTACCTGGGTATCTGTCTGCTCAGAGACAAACATACAACACAGCCTCTGTACCTGGGTATCCGTTCTGGTCGATGTCTGTGGCTCCGTGCATGGAGTATCCAAAGCTGGCGGGCATGTAGGAGGACGCCCACCTCCCCTCCAGGACCTGAGAGGCCGTGGGGTCGGGCCCCCCCGCCCGGCCGTTGTGGATGTACACCAGCCCCCGGTGTTTGGGCCCGCCGTACGGCGCAGCGATGGCGATGTCTAGAGAACAAGGTGGAGAGAGGGACAATCATCAAGTCTGAACGTTCTACGGGTGGGGGGGGGGGGGGGGGGGGGCGCTGAATGAAGTTATGTACCCTGACGCTAAACAGCGTTCCGACACATTGTACTGACGTCACCGGTTCATCTCGAGCAGCGGTAGCTAGCTTGTGCCGCTAACTCGCCGTGTCGGTCCGTCCACCCCCACCGAACGCGCTCAGTTATCTGCGCACGAATCTAGAACGAGGCCGGAAGAAGGCGCGAGCCAAAGGGCAGCTCCGTGCAGGCCTCTCACTTTTTTCTTTTTTTTTAAGGTATTTATTTCTGAGTGGGGCAGTCCCACTCATATTTTTCCTTTTATTGACAGATACAGTAGAGATTTAGACAGGAAGGATGGGTGAGAGAGAGAGGAGGGATGACATGCGGGACATGTCCGCGGCCGGAATCGAACCGAGAGTTACATGGTTGACGCCACCTAAGCGCCCCAGGCCTCTGACTCTTAACAAGACAAGAAGCACATCGGACCTGACGGCCGAGCATGCGCACCGAGTTACCGATACGAGAAGCACACAGGAACCTCAGCCAGGAAGCAACGATGGCAACATCACAGCTTTCAGCTGATAAAACACATCTTCTTTCTTTCCAAAGCACATATAGGTAAATACAAGTAACCTTAATGGGTAGTCTTGATAGTAATTATTTATTATTTATTTTTGTTTAATCAATGTTCAACGTTTAATCAATTATGCCCGATTAGGATCAACGACTGAAAAAGAAGGATAGTGTAATTTTATTCAGATTCGGTCAAATATTCCCTTAGGTTACTTCTAGAAAGCCTTACCTTCAGCCATGAGTGATTATATCATCATCCAAAGCAAATTACCATCCCACAGAAAACATGATCCAAATATCACTGCATGTTAAATAGCGACAGTCAACAGGCCTTAGCCTTCTTCATACCTTCTCTAGCCATCGTTGATAAGATTGTTGAAGTCATCTCATGATGTTCGCTCATGGCAGCGTCCCTCAGTTCTATCTCAGCCTTAATTAGCATCTCACTGTAATTGTGTCAACAGGTATGTCAATGCTATGGATTTCTTTGAAGACATGATGTACTGCATAACTAAATGTGTATTTCCACCAAAATATGAATTAACCTGTCGTAGAATATAACACACCTGGAGACTCAAACTCATGAGTCATGAGAGAGAAACAACGCTGCTAAGTTGTGTACTCAACCAGGTGTAGGCTAACGTACAGTACATAAGAGGTGTAGGCTAACGTACAGTACATACGTCTATGCCTACAATTTGAGATGCATGATGTTACTAATCTCACGTTAGCGACTAGGCTAATGCTGGCACGCTGAATTACCTGGGGCCTCATACATAAAACTGTGTGGAGGATTAATGTGATATGGTTGCGTACAGATGAAACACAGAAAGTGCTTACACAAAACAGTATTCTGATTTATAACTCAGTGCATAAACACGTTCCACACAAGGTTTCCCTTTATAAATCACAAAAACATTTGCGCGTGGAATGAAAAGAAAATCTCCAGAGGTAAAAACAAGGCCTACCACCAGTTGTTGTTGACATACCAGTAATAATAATAATAATAATAATAATAATAATAATAATAATAATAATAATAATAACTTTTATTTGTATAGCGCTTTTCCTGCAAATGTTGCAGCTCAAAGTGCTCCAATCATTATATTTCATAATTTATATTTGTAATTTAAAGGCAATATTTATAAAATGAGTTTTTAGTCTTGAACATATTTGCTGAGGTTGCATCCCTAATGTAAACTGGCAGTGCATTCCACAATTTGGGTGCATACAATGAGAATGCAGCCTCACCAAATCTCTTCTTTTGTACATGTGGTACACAGAGAAAACCAGTGTCAGAAGAGCAAAAGGTCTTTCAGATATGCTGGTGCTATGCCAGAGAGAGCTTTATAAACAAGCAGAAGGATCTTGAAATCTATTCTGAACTTAACAGGAAGCCAGTGTAAAGTCTCTAAAATAGGTAGAGACACAGGCATCTATCAGAAGGCAGACAGTGGTGCCGATGCTTATTACAACAAACATTTTTGAAGATGAAATCAAGGCTTGTTTTTTTTTTGTCAATTAAGGTTTGTATTTGTCCGACTGCACTAGTTTTAAGATCAAGCACTACGTCTCCTGAGACATTACCACCCCCAAGCACTACGTCTCCTGAGACATTACCACCCCCAAGCACTACGTCTCCTGAGACATTACCACCCCCAAGCACTACGTCTCCTGAGACATTACCACCCCAAAGCACTACGTCTCCTGAGACATTACCACCCCCAAGCACTACGTCTCCTGAGACATTACCACCCCAAAGCACTACGTCTCCTGAGACATTACCACCCCAAAGCACTACGTCTCCTGAGAGTTTACCACCCCCCAGCACTACGTCTCCTGAGACATTACCACCCCCCAGCACTACGTCTCCTGAGACATTACCACCCCCCAGCACTACGTCTCCTGAGACATTACCACCCCAAAGCACTACGTCTCCTGAGACATTACCACCCCAAAGCACTACGTCTCCTGAGACATTACCACCCCCAAGCACTACGTCTCCTGAGACATTACCACCCCAAAGCACTACGTCTCCTGAGACATTACCACCCCCAAGCACTACGTCTCCTGAGACATTACCACCCCCAAGCACTACGTCTCCTGAGACATTACCACCCCAAAGCACTACGTCTCCTGAGACATTACCACCCCCAAGCACTACGTCTCCTGAGACATTACCACCCCAAAGCACTACGTCTCCTGAGACATTACCACCCCCAAGCACTACGTCTCCTGAGACATTACCACCCCCCAGCACTACGTCTCCTGAGACATTACCACCCCCAAGCACTACGTCTCCTGAGACATTACCACCCACCAGCACTACGTCTCCTGAGACACCTGCTTTTACTATTCCCCTTGTACTGTCTCTCCACATTTTTTTTTCACTACGACTGCCCCTGGCCTGAGCTAGATTACGCCTCCTACTAGAACTGATGAATTGATGATTCACTTCCTTAGTCAAATGTATTGATTGTAAGTCGCTTTGGGGTCTGCTAAATGCCAAAAATGTAAATTTAAATGTAAATGTACCGTTGAAGCCGTCCATGTCCAGGTCTCCCAGGGCGCTGATGGAGCTACCGAAGCGGGAGTAGACCTCCGAGCCCGTCAGCTTCTGGGGGGGGTGGAAGGAGAAGCCCCCCTTGCCCAGGTAAACGTACACCTGGCCCACCTCCCGCAGCTTTCCATCTGAACCACGGTCCATGAAGAGGGGGGCGCCCACAAACATGTCCATCAACCTGAGAGAGAGAGAGAGAGAGAGAGAGAGAGAGAGAGAGAGGGAGAGAGAGGGAGAGAGAAAGAGAGAGGGGGGCGAAGGTCAGAGAGAGAGGGGGACAGAGAAAGCGAGAGAGAGAGAGAGAGAGAGAGAGAGAGAGAGGGGGAGTGAAGGTCAGAGGGAGAGGGGGAAGGAAAAAGAGAGAGAGAGGAGAGGGAGAAGCAGAGGCAGAGGGGAGAGAATGAGAAAAGAGAGATACAGAGAAGGGGGGTTGGGGGGGGGGGGTGGTAGAGAAAGAGACAGACAGAGAATACAGACAGACAGACATACAGATAGACAAGCAGAGATATTTAACACAGCATTCAATATTCAGCGGCAATTTGAAGATATTCAGTAGCGTTTGAGAACAGCCGCTGGCTGTGTGTCTTTATTGTTCATTCTGCAGACCCACTGGGGCTGCTACGACACAGGACATCCACATCCACATCGCCTTGAGCAGAACCAACCGTTCATTAAAGCCAGACTCATTAACCCAACAGCCCACAGTAAAGGGAGCAGACAGTTAAGAGAGGCCTTGGCCGAGTACCAAATCATAACTCACCCGTCATTATTGATGTCGGTCGCTGCCACGGAATGGCCGAAATAGGCGGCCATCTTGGAGAAAACAACAGGGGGGGGGAAGATAATGAGCGTCTTGATTACAGAGAGATTTTGGACTACTGCTACTACTCCAAGTCCCCCAACAGAAACCATTATCTGGTCATCAGCGTTGGGTTATTGCAGTATTTTGCGATAGTGGGCCGAAGCATCTTCTGAATCATATTATGTGGAGTACTGTATAACAGCATTATCTTATACAGCTGCTACTGTGTAAAGTTGTTGTTGTCTCGGCAGTCATGCCGATAAAGCATTTGAATTTAATTTAATTGGGAGTAATCCATATACAGTATGGTGCCTCTAAAACAGACAATCAGCAACACAGCAATTATACAAAAGGGCTTCGACACAGCCAAACAGCCTCGCTGTGGGCTGTGTGCCGTCTCCTGGGCATGCCCCCAAAAAACAAAAGCATATCAATTATGTTTAGCAGTCCTATAATCCTGCTGGCTCCTACTTTAGCCGCCCCGTAGAGCACTCTCTCTCTCTCCGAGACACTTTCCTGGCCCACGCCGTCTTTACGAGGAACCATCAGAGGAGAAGCTTCTAGATGTTTACAGGTTGTTAACACAGCTGGGTGTCGCTGGGGCGCTGAGGTTTTCACGGATACGAGTGTAGAGAGAGAGAGAGAGGGAGAGAGAGAGAGAGAGAGAGAGCACCCTGCTATCACAGAGAGCTTCTCCTCCCCTTCTTCCTACCCCCCCCCCCCCCCCGCCCCCCATACCCCCTCCTGCCCCTCCCTATCTATCTGCTGACAGTGGGTTCCAGATGTGGTAGTGTTGGGTTTTGGGACATGAACTCCCAGCTTCGTAAACAAATACCAACGAAAGCGGAGGACCACAGCCGGGCCCCTTTTAGCCGTGTGTGCGTGACACCGCTCAGTCACAGATTCAGAAGGCGTTATTGTCCACACACACGGTCACACACGGTCACACGCGGTCAGCTGAATCTTACAGCAGCATAGCCGTTCCCAGTGTCCCCCCCTCACAACATTCCCTGCGGTCTATGACACAGGGTTCCCACACCTTCTGAAACATCACATTCAAGCACCTTTCAAGGACTTTCAACAAGACTCAATTCCCTCAAATTCAAGGACCCAACACGGCGTAGTTTGAGACAGATCTAGATGAGAATTTATATAATAGGAACTATCTGCTCACAGACAACAATTAAAAAGAGAGGCTTGAATGTGTGAACACTAGATGGTCTCTTGCCTTCTCTACCACAGCACAGCAAAACAATATATTGTGAAATATGTGTAAAGTTAAGCAATACAGAGACTTATTTACTAGTTAACGAGCTACGTATTTTTTTTAAAAATATTTTTTTTTTTTAAATGCGAGAGAGAGAGAGGGGAATTCAAGCACTTTCAATGACCCATGTCTATTTTCAAAAAGACCTTGATTTTTTCCCCTCAAATTCACAAACTTCCAACGATTTCAAGGACCCGTGGGAACCCTGATGACACCCTAATCACATGACTGAGACGAGGGTCCCTGATTGGACACGCCTAGAGGGTCGTGGCTTACCTGCACTCCTGTGAAGTTCAACATGGACTCCATGTTCTTCCCGTTGAAAATGTTCACCTGTCAAAGACAAAATATCCCACTCAGTTCCCTTACGCCCAAGCTTACACAAATACTTTGAAAGCGATGCTTTGTTTGAGCATTGGCTTGGCCAGGTGGGCGGGGGGGTTCGGACTTTTGGGATTATTCCATTGGTTGCCTTGTTTCAGGCAACACTGAATCAAGCACAAGTATTTTTCAATTAATCAAATACTATACGAACACAGGTCTGAGTATCTGTGTGTGTGTGTGTGTGTGTGTGTGTGTGTGTGTGTGTGTGAGTACTGGATACACAACACTTACATAGCCAAGGGCCTTATCTCCTCTGGGAACTCCAGTAATGTAATCTGTAAAAAAGAAGAATGCAAATAACAGAAATCAAAAGGAGGTGAAAGGGTTCATATGAAATGCCACACAGGACTGTGCAAACATCATCTCCACGAGCAACATCAATAGACTAGTCTTACCCTCCTCTCCATCTTCATTGAAATCACCAACAGCCACAGAGTAACCTGACAGAAAAAACACACCAACACAATAGATTGCCATGCATACAGTTCCATGGCCCAGAAGGCATAGCGCCAGCCGGAGTAAAGTAGCTTTAGCTTACGATTGCACGTGTGAACATTACACTCCTCAACCACATCCGCCTCACAGCTGTCATTAAAAAGGTTTATGCGGAGAGAGCCAAACCGAGAGCTTTATATACCACTTTGGAACAAGTAGACCCAATACAAAAACACTCAAGAGTTAAAAAACGTGGTGGAAGGAGCCTTACCTAGATAACTATCATCGTATTGGGCGCTGGCTGACTTGGTGGTGAGCTGGTTACTGTAAGGGGTGTAGAACTTGCTGTTGAATCGGGTGATGATCTCGGAGATATCGTCAGAGATCAGCTGACCTGTGGAAAAGTACAGAGCTTGTTTAGAATCGTTGACATGACAGATGATGATGATGATGATGATTAGGGTCTGGACTTTCCCTGACCACGTTCCTTTCTTTACCAGGACCAACTCTGGACCCTAGTCCTAGGATAGGGGGAGGATCTGCCACAGGTGTTGTTAATAACAATGCACTTTATTAAAAGTGCATATATGAGATGTGACAATCTATACTACAACGTATGACACAGACACACACAGACACACACACACACGATCCAATCAAACTCACTCACTAATAGTCAGACTCCTAAGAGGCACATGTTCTCTACTACGCAGAAGCCGTTTGGTGTAAAGACAAGACTGTGGCAGACGTTGGCGCCCATCCAAGTGTTGCCGGCGTTCAGTTCCGCCCCTCCCTATTCAGTACACGTTGTATTGAGCAGAGCAGCCAAAACCGCAAATCAAAAACAACTACGTCTGCTGAAAAAAAAAAGGCCTGTATTTGCTGTTTGACTCTTCTCGCTGGGATGCAGGAAATTAGCACACCTAGAGGAAAAACAAACGACTAAACCAACACTGGACTCAGCAGAAAACACTCCCACTGCTGTTAGCATACTGAAACGGCTGCTTAGGGTTCGGCCCAGTAAGACAAGACAGCATTGTAGGGTTGTGCTGTGTGGTGCCAGTGTGGAGCTGCCTACAGAGGGTTTCCCACTTACTCACAACCGAAACGACAACAACAACAACAACAACAACCAGAGCTGGCAACCTGCCAGCATGCACTCCTTCCGACAACCTCCGTTTCCCATAAACGGGAATCATAGAAATCATATACACTACTTTTAAAAAAAGCTTGATTATTGCACAATACTGGATCGATGTCATTCAAACAATTCTTCTATTGTTGCTTAACAATAGTTTCTGATCCACGTTCCGCTCATCAGAGAATTGGTTACAGAACTTGTTTACAACATCGACCAAACATGCTCCGGCATGCCGAGTGCCAGCTCATGACCGCCAAGAGAGACTCCCTGCCGGTCGTTGTTCGACTATAGAGAAAACATGACAAAGGCTGTACTTCAGCAGAGCCTCACACACATTCCCCAAATCACTGGAGTGCACTGCTTCTCCTGACAGGAGAGCCAGACAGAGAACAATGTGTATGCCTGACCCATACCCCTACAATATCAAACCTGTTAGCTGAGTATATACAATTACTACATTGCTTACCTTGCCAATAAAAGCTCCCAGGTCCCCCCACAACAACTCGTTTATTCTGGGAAAGAAACAGAAAACAAAAAAAAGTGAATGCCACTCGGATGGAGAAAACAAAGAAATGACTTTTCACAGAATCCAACATACGGTAACACATTTACAAAACAAAACAAAGACACAGTTGATTGATGTTCGGTTGAGTGGAACGCTGCCACAGTACACACCTTCACAAAGTCAACACTGAACCCGGCCTGACAGAAGCCCTGGCCCTCCGGAGTGTTGGCGTCTGTTGGGAGAGGAGACAGAAACACACCAGACTGATCTTTAGTACCCAGCAGGACTCCAGGGCTGGCCAGGGCTCTCTCTGGTCTAGGCGAGGGTATGTTACAAGATGGAAACCCTTTCTCTCCGGTGAGCTTCCTAAAAGTATAAAGTAGCACTACGAACATCTTTAATCCTACGGAGCCTGTAGGCGTCTAGGCAATAGCCACACAAAAAAGAATAATCAATCAAGCTTTTGGTAAAACACGACCACGCAGCCCAACTGCGGTGGACCAGTCGATACGGGGATGTCGCACTTACTGGATCGACAGGGGGAGTACTCCACCACCTCCGGTCCCTTTTTGAGGAAGCAAGTTCCGACCGGCTCTCGTTCGGAGAACCCGTATGTGCTCCATTGGTAGAGAGGGGCACAGGCCTTTAGGAGAAAACACAATACATCACCTCATCAATGCCAACTCAATAGCAGGGCTGACTGACAGTCCCCTAGGACAGTGATACTCAACCCTGGTCCTGGAAGGCCCGGAGTGGGTCCAGGATTTTTGCCCCCCAGCCTTGTGCCCTCCACGTCAGAAGGCTTTTTCTTTTAATGAACATTTTCACTTTATGTATAAGAAACTCTCAAACAGATAGAGCTTCCTTACAAACGTAACACAATAGTATAAAAAGAAAAGAGAAACACAAAGCAAAAGTGAGGTTGTGGGATGGTAAAATGAAATCAATATAGAGTTTATCCAATCTAACTATCTACATTGTTACATGTTGTACAAAAATAGTCATGGGGCCTCAGACATATTGGCTAGATATATACACCATTTTCCCCAACGTTTTTCCCCCAGTACTTTTTGGAGCCTTACATTGTGAGTCATTTGTTCTAGGTGATGCAGTTGGTTCAAAATATTGACAAAGAGGTCAGCAGTTGGACAGTTTTTCTGAGTGTCGAGGCTTTTAAAACATTAGCTAAGACATATCTTCTTCTCCCTGGTCTTTGACCTGAGGTGAGCCTGGCTCCCGACACTGCACTTTTCTGCTCTTTTATTTTCTGCACCTGTTTTTGTTTTAGTGTATTTTTTATTTGTTGTTTTCTTTTACTAGCGTTTTATCTGTTAAGCACTTTGGGTGGCTGTTTTGTCATTGTAAACATGCTATAGAAATAAATATGACTCATCACACCTGATTGAACCAATCACTTGATCTTGAAAACCTTGATTAGCCAAACCAGGTGTGCTGAGCCGGAGCAAACGCCTAGAGAACTGCCGCTCCCCGGGGACCCTCATGGAGGACCGGTGGCCTAGGACAACAACCCCAAGACACTCAAGAAAATATCCCACTCTCATTGTCTAACTCTGCTAACACACAGAGAGGAGACGCTATTGTAAAGCGTGTTTTGGTTTTAGAAAAGGCCGACTGTACTATAAATTGAGACATAATTATGGCGAGACTCACCAGAATGTGTTCACCGTCCGAACGCACGCTGGCTCCGAACCACTGGTTGGACTTGAACTCCATTTGAACCCCGACGTCATTCTTTCTGTCATCTATGGAGATGGAAATTGACACCATTTAAGCAGACACTTTTATCCAAAGCGACTCACAATTAGAGATTTCAGGGACAAGTCTCCTTGGAGTCATTTAGGGCTAAGTGCCTTACTCAAGGGCACACTAGTGGTGGTTCCAGGTGGTTGATTTGAACTCATTACCTTCTGATCACGAGTCCAACTCACTCAACATCCACTAGACCACCACTAACCTTGAGAAAATGAGAAATGAGAGTGTTGGAAAGCAGGTATTACTTTGGGAGTGCCGCATGTCTAGGAGCCTGGTTCCTCAGACAAGGTGTATCCGCAAGGTCAAGGAGACTTGCTGGATAGATAAAGCTTCCATAAAAAAATGTATTCAAACATTGCCAAAGTTGATCCCATTGATGTGTGGCATTCCTATCATTACATGGGGAAAGACAGCAGGGTTGGGCTTTCGTCATCATTCTGCTGGTTACAGCCTGAAGATCAAATGGTATTCTCTATAGAGGAAATTGGTCACAGCCAACACCCATTAACACCAACTAAGCACACAGACACACAGAAACACAGAGACACACACACACACACAGACAGCTGAATCTATAAATGACCTAGATCCTCTAACCACCAGAGCTGACTTCCTATGGGGCCTGATAAAGGCAGTCATGATGATGTGAAAAGATGAAATCAGAGCCTAGGTCTCCTTGGAATCAACACATCCAAACTGAATAAATGTATCAGAGAACATAATCGACGTTTGTAGCAGACAGTGCTACAAGTTGGACACATCAGAAGCAACTCTTCTGGTTACAGCTGGTACAAGTCTGCTGGCGTCAAGACGCCTCACGCCTACACAAGCAGAATCCAAGTGCCTACAGGGCTCGTAAAATGGAAGGTTACCTCAGCACGCTGAAGCACCATGTCATTGAGGCCAATAAATCCAGAAAAAAAGTCATAAGCCTAATAAACAAGATGGCAGCTATCCTTTGTTTGTGAGCTCTGTGGATTTTCATGTTTTAAGTCGTGTTTTAAGTCAATTTTGTCAGACATAGAGTTGAATATGGGATGCTTTGCAAGATCTTTTTCATTTTCTTACTTCAAGATACCTGGGACTTATTTTTGAGATACAAAGGTATCAGTTTGTCTCAGGACTGTTTGAGGCCTTGTTTGCCTTGGAATTAGGGTTAGGGTTAGGGAAGCCTGGGCCATTTTTGGGGACCTATTAGCCCTGCAGCAGCTATCCTCTGCCAGCCATGCAGTAGCTAGCCCCCACCAGCCCTGCAGAAGCTAGCCTCCACCAGGCTACCAGCCCCCACCAGCCCTGCAGAAGCTAGCCTCCACCAGGCTACCAGCCCCCACCACCCCTGCAGAAGCTAGCCTCCACCAGGCTACCAGCCCCCACCACCCCTGCAGCAACTAGCCTCCACCAGGCTACCAGCCTCTACCAACTCTGCAGCAGCTTGCCTCTACCTGGTTACCATCCTCCACCAATCCAGCTGGCCTCCACCAGGCTATCAGCCTCCAGTTCTGCAGCAGCTAACCTCCATCAGGCTACTAGCCTCCACTAGCTCTGCGGCAGATGGCCCTCACCAGGCTACTAGCCTCCACCAGCCCAGCTGGCCTCTACCAGGCTATCAGCATCTACCGGTCGTGCAGCAGTTGGCGTCGACCAGCCCTGCAACTGCAGCTACCTCTTTGCTCGACACACAGACTTTCATGCACTATTCTCTACATCCGGAGTGAAGACCATACCTGATAAAAAAATAAATAATGAAACTGGGTCTCTTTTATCGCAGGACATGCTTTACATTTGCTGCCAGGAAAAAGTTAGTTGCAGCCACCTTTCTTCCTGTATTGGATTACGGTGACCTTTATATGCATGCCCCTACAAAATGTTGGCAATCTCTGACCTCTGTGTACCACGGTGCCCTCACTCACCACTGTACCTTATATGGCAGAGTTGAGTGGCCCTCATTGGCTGCACGTCGTCTCTCACACTGGCACACCTTTACCGGTATATATAAAGCCATTTTAGGCCACTCCCCCAATATCTATGTGGTTATATTTCAAGAACCCAGAGTACTTACTCCTTATGTTCCAAAGACTGTTATCTGCGAAATGTCCCCAAAGTTTGCTCTGAATTCGGCAAGCACTCCTTCATGCACTTTGCACCCGTTGCCTGGAATTCACTACAGAGCACTCTGAACCTGAAGGAACTTGTGAGTAACTTGGAATCAGCCTCATATCGTTCTTGCTCCTGCTTTATATGAAAGTCCCATTATTTTATTCTATTGCTCTGACCAGATTGTATTTTGTCTATCTTTGTGATTTGGTGTTGTTTTATTGTGTAATTCTGCATTGTTTGTTTTAACAGTCGAAACTCAATGTTTTAAGCTGCTGTCTTGGCCAGGCTTCCCTCTGAAAAGAGATCATTGTGTCTCAATGGGACCGACCTGGTTAAATAAAGGCTAAATAAAAATAAAATAAAATAAAAACACACCCAGAGAGAGGAAGGGAGGGAGAGAGAGAGAGAGAATATAGGGGATAAGAACAGAGGGAGAACAGAGAGAAGGGGGTAAGAACAGAGGGAGAGGGGGACAGAGAAAGAAAGAGAAAGAGCGATATGGGGGGGCAGACAGATGAGACAGTCAGACAACTCTCAGACACATGAGATGTGAGATGATATACCCTGATATGATGAAAACAACACCCTGTTCCTGTCCCACCATGACCAGATGAAGGGGTTTGGGGTAACAGCAGCTGTTACCCCCTCTTTGGCCTGGAGAGTAGGGGATTACCCCCAGAGGGGGCCAAGGCCTCTACAAGCCTGCACCTGGTCATCAACATATTACCACCCTTTACCCAGCTACAATTATAGTGCATGTTATTACACCCTGACTCCATAGCCTGTATAATCATAGTTATCTACAGCAGGACTGGTAAGCTGTAGCCTAACTCTTTAGGTTTTGTGCTTGTAGGGACCTACATCAGGGCCTACATTCGTCAATGACCCAACTGACAAGAGCAAGAAAACAAGGTTTGGAGAGAGCATGAGAGGAATAACAGAATGAGTAAGAGGGAAAAGCACCCGGCACTGAACTCACGCTGACTAATTCCAGTAATTTCCTCCCCCTACAGTCTCCTTGGACTGTACCACTAATCTAGCCTGAGTCAGTGTACAGGTCACAGCAAACACAAAGGACTCATTGTGGGAAGGGCCGTCGTTCGCTGCATCACAACAAGGCTAGGCCGCACTCTGTGGTGAAACAATGCCATGTAAGGTATTGCGAAAAAGGAGGGAAGTTGGGAAAAACTCTGGACTTGCTTTCAACCACACACGCAATTCAGGCTTGGAAAGTGTTCTCTTTTTTTTTTTTCAAAAGAAAAACTATGTAATGTATTATTTTACTCATTAATCAGTTGCACAGAATGCACTTTAATAAAAATAAAAATGAACAAAGCTCTAAAGATAAAGACTTGGGCTCATACTGCCAGACGTAGAGGTGGCTAGCTACTGGATGTCTGCTGAGAGGGGAGCTAGGAGTGGAGTACGACCATCCAAATGAGCGTCTGTGTGGCGGGCTCTCTGTGGTAGTTTTCTGGAGAGGATCTTGGCATGGCGTTGTAGGCCTACAGCTCCGTCTGAGTTTGGCTAAGCTCTGACAGACACAGAATGTCAATGAGATCTGGGGCATGGTTTCCCCTCAGCTAACAATAATGCCTGCCTGAATGAGTGGCCATTGAAGGGAATCGTCTGTTTGTGTGTGCGGTGAATGAGTGGGCCATTGAAGGGAATCGTCGGTTTGTGTGTGTGGTGAAACCCTTCACATGTAGGACAGTAGCAGTGTGTTAAAGTAGTAGTTAGGTGTTAGTAGTGCAGTGTACACAAATATCTAGATAATGTTGTGACTTGTGAAACAGTAAATCTCTCTGTAATGAGAGATTGTACAGATGAGAGATTGTATAGATGAAAGATCTGTAGAATGTTGCCAAGACAGGAAATTAGTAGATTACTGAGATTACTGATTCATCATTGACAGTCAGGAAGCCCATTACTGACGAACCTTTCATTCTAACACACAGTCCCGAAGCCCATTACTGATGAAACTTTGATTCTAACCCTGTAACTGTACCTCAACGCCAAGCGTGTCTGCACATCTCCTCTGCCTCCCCCCTACATTCCTGGATGGGTCCTGACACAGCCCTTCCTCCTCTGTCCTACAACCTAAATACCTCCTGAATGATTTGAGCATTTTACGGTTTAAAAGCTTACCCAATATGTATTGTGAAAAAAGGTGGTCAATTTGGAACTTGTTTGAAATCATACATGACATACAAATCTAACATGGCTGGGTGTGTCCCTCTCAATGGTTTAATGGTAATCCCCATGGAGATGTGATGAATCTAGAAATGAGTTCAATGACTTCAACTCAACTCAATAATGTCCTGTAACTGTAAGGGCTATTTATTTTACTCACCAGTATTATCAAACTGCACTTGTTGACAGCCAGCACCAGTTTGCCACGGGCAGCTGTAGACTGCCCCTCTCTCCACCACCGTTGAAGCAGCAGTTGTATTCGCTCTTGGGGCGCCTATGAGAATGTTGGACCTAAAGATGAACAGAAGGGATTTGAGAGGATATTATACTCACAACAATTATATCACAATCATGTAACAAAGATACTGCGAATGTCCACTGTCCTGAGCAAAGCAATGATAGTAGAACTGGCACATTGGATAAGTGTGGGGCAAAGAAAACAGTGTAACATGTAAATCTTACAGCTTGTCATCTGGCCTGAAGAAATCCACAGAAAATCCAAAATAGCTTCCTTGCGGTCCGGAGAACACAGACGGCTTGTCAACATCCAGATTGAAGGAAGAGGATAGTTCCAAACAAGGCAAGATCAACAAAGCCAAACATACACAAAGTTTGCGACGTCTCTCCATCTTAGCTAAGTGGGGGAAAACACACCTCGACAGGAGAGAAACGTTTGCGTAATTGCGCTGAAGTGCGACTCTCTTTGTAGACTTATGTTCTCTTTGTAGTGTCTCTCTCTCCTCTCCGGCGCAGTCCACTAATGATGGTCCACCGAGATGCCACACTCCATGTCAAAGGAGAAATAAAACACCCGCCATGTCAACAACGCGCCAGAACACATTGTTTCACATGTACAGCATTTCCACAATGTGTCAATAGCTGTGTATTTCAAATCTACGCCTTCGATTACAAATCCTGTAAGGTTGGTTGGTGAACTTCTTTCAGCAGCGGTGGGTGCAGAGAGATGGTGTTGGCTGCCTAAAGTAACTACAGTACAGGAAGTGCGCGGTAACATCGGGTGCGTTCATAAATTCGCTCTGGACATCTGATCAGCGCTCATGGAGCGGCTCTTCTCCAATCAAATCACTCGGTCGCTCTATGACGTTGTACCCAGTGTGCGCTCCGACGCTCTCAGAGCAAGTTTACGAACGCAACCCATCGTCAAAAAACGGACTTCCGTGTAATGTAACGAGAAATCCCATGGGAATTTCGTTTCCCTAGTGGTGGTATTTGATGAGACGATGGTGTATACATGTACGTTCGTACAAAACGTTATTTTTTTTATATCATAAGAATTTATGGATAATGGATCGGAATTATAGTCACGTGCCTTTTGGAAACGGCTCATCCATCTGTCAGTATCCAGTGGACCCGCCCGGGACTGTTTTATGTATCCAATATACAATCCAGAGCTGATTTTATGAGTGGCGCTCGATTACTCACAAAACACACACATTCAGAGCAGAATTATGTTGTACATTTGGAATGTGATTACGCAATGTGTGTGTACACACACACACACACACACACACACACACACACACACACACACACACACACACACACACACACACACACACACACACACACACACACATACATATACATATACACACACACACACACACACACACACACATATATATATATATATATATATATATATATATACATAGGCTATATATATATATATATATATATATATATATATATATATATATATATATATATATATATTACATCTCAAATCAGAGCGCTCATGTGAGTCATCTTTTAATCTAAGCCTTTACAGTCTTAATCCATACCGTTGAACAATAACACATGATTTCTCAGTACTTGAGATATTTTGGTCATATTTGGCGTTGTCTTGGACTCATGGCTTTGAATGAAGTCTGCTCTAAAGAATGTATGGCAAAACTCCACTGGGAAACATGATGTAAGGAGTAGGAGGTGTTTAAGAACATGAGAGAATGTTGGATGTGTTTTGCTTGAAGGACACTGCCCCTTGGTTTTATAGATAATTTAATTACACTGTTTAATACCACAAGCATGTCTTCATGGACCCTTTTGAGAGCCCAAGCCCAATGAGTAATACGCAGCAAATGTGAGATTATGACATTCATACTGTATATGGTCATAACCCTTCAAATTGTCGTAATCTTGCCCGAAATTATTTTTACATTGGTTCCAGACGGGTGAGGCATGAACATATTCAACAAACCAACACAGATAATGACATATACATAGACATATATAAGTAGACGAGGGAGAGAGGACAGCAGTTAGAATCGAGACAACAGCTGATTCTTTCCATAAGCATTGTTGCAGGACTCAGGACGGAACCAGGAACAAGTGAACCAATGACTATTTAGAGATTAAATGAGTGTGGGCTTTTCCCCTTTTATCGGAAAACAATCTGTCTTTTGTATTTTTGGCCGACAAGACCAGACTACTCGTGCGTGTCGTCAAAGGGTTTTTAGCAACCATGTGACCCAGCATGGGCCGGGCTGCTTTGGCACATTATCTAATGACAAAAGACTAGTCGCTTATTTCAACACGTTGGTTCCACACCATAGGTGGTGCGAGGCGTTGGGATGAGCCCCTAGTGCGAAAACAACTGTGTTGAAAGAGTCAGGAGCACAGTATTTACTGATGGGGGGGACGGTGAGATCACATCGGGGGGGTACTGTATCTCTCTTTCAAAATAAGAGCCATGCATTTTAGCACAGTGAACAGATAATCAAAACAAAGTAAAAAAAAATAACAACAACAAAAAACACCATGGAAAAAATAATAATATTATAATAATATTTTATAGATTTTTTATTTACAATTCTTCTCGAAATAATGGCGAGAGGGGGAGTTAAAACAATTGAATAAACAGAAAAGGACAGACTCATCACACATTTCAGTACACTTTGTACTCTATGTAGAAATCAACTCAGAATAGTGATGTTGGCACTCATATATCCTGGATCTGTCCTTCCATGGCAAAGTCAGCCAACCAAAGCAAGCACCAGCTTTCACATGTTCAGCTTCCATGTTCAATCAGATCCATCTCTTCTGTGGCGATGATCTTGTTTTCAACAACACACATATTCACCATATACATTCTCATCCTGATACAGGCATGCAGATGTTTTTGTTTTAACATCATTTGAGGTTAAATGACATCACTGATACCTTGCTTTATATTGCATTAATGACACAAGACAGATACAAAACAACAACAACAACACCAACAACAACAACAAAAACAGGCAGCTCGGCATAACAGATATCCAGATACTGCTGTAGTAGTTCAAATTAGCCATCATAAAACCCAGTATTTATGAAACACCTCGTAGACTTTAGGCCATTCACTTCTTATTAGCTAAAAACAAGGTGTAAAATACCTTGCTTCACATTGATCATTTCCATAATCAATCATCGACACCAACTCCAATAAATATTTCATTTTAAATACATTCCCACTCCTGATCATGTTTGAAGTCGTACGACGGAAAAGGGCAGATCAACATGGTACAAACCCCAGCGATGAACTGTGCTTTCAGAGGGACAGACGGACAGAGGGAGTAATACATTCTTTTTTTTTTTTAAAAGAGGGAAAGTTGTCCGACAACTCCTTGTTACGTAAAGGATCTTTTTGGATGGTGACAAAAGGGTGCGGGGGGGCGCGGATGCGGTTCCACTGTGGAAATGTTATTGTGTGAAACACTCTCCTTCACTTCAAGCCTTGTGTGGTCTTTGAAATGAGCAGTTCAAGTGTCGTCGTCGTCGTCCCGCCCCCCGCCCCCCTCTCTCTCTCTATCACTCACTCTCTCTCTCTCATTCTCACTCCTCCAGGTCCAGTGTGTTGAGCTCCTCATCCAGGTCCTCTCCAGTGAAGAGGTCCTCGTCCACGGGGACGGCGTCCGTGTCCTCCTCCTCCTCCTCCTCCTCCTCCTCCTCCTCCTCCCCCTCGCCGTTCTCTGACCCGCCAGACGCCTCGCTCAGTTTGTTGTCTGAGGGGAGTGGGAGAGGTGAGGGAGGGAGGTGGGAGGAGAGAGAGGAAGGCCGCATGCCAAAAATATCAGCAGACGGACATCATTTAAATCAGCAGACCCCACGAGAGGAAATTATTTGATCAGATTTGTTTTCTATTGTGTCCACACTTCTTCCTAACATGCTCACCCAGAGAGAGAGAGAGAGAGAGAGACTTGATTGGAACCAAACAGCTCCTCATGCTTTGCAGCAAATCAGATCATACACTCAGGGTGTACTAATGTACCTCAATTTGGTTTGCACTGGGAACCCAAAGACTTTCCACAGGCCTCGTTGACAAAACTTTGTCTAATTTGTTTAAAGAGTTATGTAGGCCTTCCTACATGTACGTACACCTCTTGAAGATACACCACTCTACTCTGTATAAGCGCGCCTAAGTTGCGCATTAATAAGTCAATGCACCTGTTTACCGGATTAGTTCTCAATAATAATAATAATAATAATAATAACTTTTATTTGTATAGCATTTTTTCTGCAAACGTTGCAGCTCAAAGTGCTCCAGTCATTATATAATCATAATTGAATTATTTAGTAATTTAAAGGCAATATTTAAAATATGGATTTTTAGTCTTGACTTGAACATACTGTATTTGCTGAGGTTGCATCCCTAATGTAAACTGGCAGTGCATTCCACAATTTGGGTGCATAAAATGAGAATGCAGCCTCACCAAATCTCTTCTTTTGAACATGTGGTACACAGAGAAAACCAGCGTCAGAAGACCTGAGAGCTCTATTGGGCTGATATGCTAGCAAAAGGTCTTTCAGATATTCTGGTGCTGTGGCAGTGAGAGCTTTATAAACAAGCAGAAGGATCTTGAAATCTATTCTGAACTTAACAGAACATAACAATGTAGCAGCACAACAAATGGCAACCAGGTCCTCTCACCTTCACTGTGTTTTGCTAGCTGAGGTTTGGCTGTAAATCGGTCTGCTGTCGCCACGGTGATCCCAGCATGGTCTACCTCCTTGGGTATGAACCTGTCCACATCCACGTCCTGGACATCGTCATTATCCACTACCTGTGAGCGCAGCAAAAAGCCAGTGAATAGACTTGGCGAAGGGGAGAGAAAAGAGAAGATGGCGTGAAAAAGAGTTGGGCAATTGAAAAACAAAATAATTTTCATCCGCAAATTCACTCACTTCTCATGACATACTTTTAATGACACCCAGGCAAAGCTTCTAATACAAGTTGTACTTAAATTTAGTGTAGACTCAAATAAAATGACAGCATCACGGGCTTCAGTGACGTTTCCGCTTCACCTCAGCGAGATGTTTTAACTTGTCACGGGGCCTAAAGCCCAATTTATACTTCTGCGTAAAATCTACGCCGTAGCCTGCGTAGGCCCGGAGCCTACGCCGTAGCTTGTCGCGCACCTCTCCGAAAATGTAACTACGCGGCACACCTACGCAGACCGTAAGAACTATGATTGGTCCACATGATTCCGACTCTCTCGTAGGCCTAAATGCGGAAGCCATGACAGAAATGTAATTTACTTTTTCGGTAATTACTTATTACAGCCTTCCCATAAGGAGCGTGACTCACATTTACGAGATGTACAATCCTGTTTATTTAGAAATAAATGATTACCTGTGGCGTTTGACAGCGGATGATGATAGATATATTTAATGTAAAGTTATCTATCGACTAGCAATGTGACGGTGTAATTGCAGGGCGACGCAGACCGACCAACGCAGAAGTATAAATTGGGAGAGCCCTTGCGTAGGCTACGGTGTAGCCGCGCGTAAATTTGACGCAGAAGTATAAATTGGGCTTTAGTCGCACGAGCACGGCAGTGCAACGTGACAGCCACATGACAAAAAGGCTAGCGAGTGTATTGTCTCACATCACGCTTGTTATATCTGCCTGTAGTAGCCTTGCCATTTCTTTGGCATATTTCTGAGTCTACCTTTACGTTTTGTTTATTATGTAAGCTTACTTTGTGAATGATGTTGTCGTCGTCATCATCATCATCATCAGCCTTGGCATATTTGGTATCGTCTGCCTCTTCATCATCGTCGTCCATCGACTCGAACACTTCACGACCGCTGACCTGTCACAAGCACAGAAGACACACAAGTCAAACACCTATGAAGACAATGTGGACGGCTTAAACATCTCATAGCACTGAATATTAAGATATACAGTATATATACATTAATATATTCAGTGGTCCTATTGAATATCGTTAAAAAATATATATAAATTAGACTATGCTATCAGTTAGTGCAGCATCAGGAAAAGTATAGTACTGTCATAAAAGTAGAGTAACAACCAGATACATTTGAGTTATGTCGCCCCCCTCTGGTAGAAGGGAGGATAGCAGGTTGCTCATGCATCAGTGTATTATGTTACGGTACATGTGGTAATACGGTACATGTGGGAAAACTAGGGTTAGGGTTAGGTGCTAGGGTGCTACGGTTAGAGTTAGGGTTAGGATTAGGGGTAGGGTTAGGGTTAGGGTTAGACATGCCAGCATGTACCAAGTCACCCTAGCACCTAACCCTAACCCTAGTTTTCCCACATGTACCGTAACATACAGTGCACTGCATAAGTAATCGGGAGAGTGAAGCTTTTTTTTTTCTCCTTTCGGTTCTTGAAACCACAATAAAGTCGAGATTCTTGTATTGTCATTGCTTTACTGTCATCAGCAGTTACAATCATCAATTACATTCAAGCAAGTTCTAGTGGCAGCTATACATGCCCAAACCAAACACCCCCTGCAGCATGTTTCACAGATAAGATGGTATGCTGTAAAGAGGAATGTTTGGAGAACAAAAGGATCATCCTGTTAGATCTTAGTGGTATTTCTTACAATATTATCTGTGTGTCCTTACCTGACTCCCAGGGGCACCGTCCTTGGGTGTCTTGCTTGAGCTGAGGCGCCAGGGCTGGCTGATGTATTGATTATTACGATGTAACAACTGTGATACAATGAGTATTTAAACCATCCTTGGCCATTGTGTGATTGTCTAATGCTGATCTCAGACGCCAGAAGACGTTCATTCCGTATGCAGTTCCTTCTGTTTGTTTTTGTTTTTTCAAAACCAGTAGGACCACTGTCAATTCGGCTCCCATATCTATTAAGGTTACATACAGATCATACTGACACACAGGAGAGGGGCCTCCTAGAAAAGTTGTTGGCCTTCGTCATACCTCTTTTGTCTCCAATATTCCACCCTGTGTTTTACAGTGTCCCATCCTTGGCCTTGTGGGGCAGAAGGGGTGACGGAGCTCTTCTCCTTCTGTTCAAACTCATTGTCAACACACAACACATGGTCCCATGCTCCACCCTCCACCGGGGGGGAGTTCTGCATGTTAGCCTGTGCTAATTTCTCCTCTGCCTTTCTCCTGCCCTCCTCTGCTTCTCTCCTCAACTTCTCTAAGACTCTAATCTTCTCCTGTTCCTTAATCTCTTTTCCCTTCTCATACTCCAATTGACACTGCTTATTGTCCCTGCTCCAACTGTTATGTTCAATAATGGAGACTGAACTCAGAGCTTAGTCGGAATGTGTACTCCATTTAATCAACAACGTGTGTAACACAAAACGTAATACGGCACGTCGTAAAGTCTCAACTGTCGTAAAACTACAGACGTAACATTTCCCCCCCCCCTCACACAACCTAGGTGTGATATTCAGTCATGTAGTCACGCAAGTAATCGGGCCTGTTGCGTCCTCGAACCAGACGTGGCTCTGGTGCAGCCACAGCCACTGGTGGCGGCTCCACGCCTTGGGGCTGAGCCTGGTAGGCCGGGGTTGCTGCTTCATCCAACCGTGCGGCTGGCAAGACTGTGGAAGAGGCCACACCCAGCGCTGGGCCAGGGGGAGGCTGCACCTTACGCAGGCGGGTAGCATGCCAGCGAGTGCCGTCGGCGAGCCTAAACGAGGCCGGGCCAAGCTGCTTGCTGACCTGGACAGGGTCAGACCAAAACGACTGGAGTTTGTTGTCCCGATGAGGTCGTCGGATCCTGACCCAGTCCGACACAGCAATGACAGGTGGCCTAGCACGTCTGGCCCTGTCGAAACGATCCTTCATCAAGCGCTGGTGTTTGGTGACTGTGGCTTGAACTGGATGGACCGGGGGCTGAGCTAGTGTAGGGCGGAGCCTATCGAGAGGCAGCTGGAGCTCCCGCCCCAGCATGAGGGAGGCTGGGGAGACTCCTGTAGTGGCGTGTCGCGTGGCCCGATAATGCAACAGCGTCTGGAGGAGGCTGGTGGTGAGCGTGCACCCTTGTGCCAGGTGGGCCCTAATGCCATTTTTCAGTGTTTGGTTCAGCCGTTCCACCCCCCCGTTCGCAGCAGGGTGGTAGAACGCTGTGCGGATGTGGTGGATCCCTTTACCCACTAGATAGGAGGACAGTTCATGGGAAATCATTTGAGGACCGTTGTCAGTCGTGATCCTCTTGGGCAGGCCCCAACGTGCGAACAGAGCGTCGAGAATGTCGATCAGCACCTTTGCTGTGACCGAGCCCACAGGTGTCACCTCTGGCCACTTAGAGTGGAGGTCGTAGGTCACGACGAGAAAACGCTGGTGATGTGGTACCCCATGCAGCTCGCCGCAGATATCCAGTTGCAGGTGCTCCCAGGGTTGAGATGGCCAGTCCAACGGCTGCATGGGCGGGGGTGGGGCTGGAGCCCTGGTCTTACCACTAAGGAGACAGGCAGTGCAATCCTTGACCAGGGTTTCGAGTTCCCTGTCGATGCCTGGCCACCACACAACATCACGACAGCGCTGTTTGAGCCTGACTATGCCCAGGTGACCCTCGTGTGCCATAGCAAGGATACGCGCCCGAAGGACACCTGGGACCACAGTGCAGAACCCGCGAACGACACAGGTGTCATTCCAAACCGACAACTCCTCCCTGATCCTGGAGTAAGTGAGTAGCTCGTCAGGTACTCTTGCCGGCCACCCCTGCGTGATGTAGGTTGAGAGTGTAGAGAGGGTGGGGTCATCGGCTGAGGCATCCCGGAGCTCTTTCAGCGACACCGTCTCCTGAAGGGGTGTGTGGAGGAGCTGGACGAGGTCATGCTCAGCCTGGTCCAGTCCGGGGGTCAAGGTTGGGGCTGTGGGTGGGCTGGGGATTGAGCGTGATAGCAAGTCGGCTACCACGTTGTCTCGTCCTGGCGTGAACTGTAGCCGATAGTTGTACTGCTGCAGGCGGTCGGCCCAGCGGTGGAGGCGGAGTGGCTTGTGACCGGTGCCAGACGTGGCCAGGAGGGTGATGAGGGCCTGGTGGTCTGTCCTCACTGTGAATAAACGTCCATAGAGGTACATGTGCCAGCGCTCACATGCCCAGAGGCATGCTAGGGCCTCCCGCTCCCCCACCGAGTACTTCTGTTCCGTGGGGCTGAGAGCACGGGAGGCGAAGGCGATCGGTCTCTCCACCCCCCCTTGCAGCTGGGACATCACCGCACCAATGGCTGTGGCAGAGGCGTCGCACGTGACAAGAGTGGGGCTGGCCAGGTCGAAATGCGCCAGGACCGGTGGCGAGGTGAGTTGGGCCTTCAGGAGGCGTACGGCGTCTGAGCAGGCAGACGTCCAGAGCCAGGGCTCGTCATGCTTCAACAGCTTCCGCAGTGGTGTGGTTGTGGCCGAGTACTGTGGCAGGAAACGGAGGTAGTACGCCGTCATGCCTAGAAAGGAGGCCACCTGAGCGGCTGTGGTGGGCTCCGGGACATGATGGATGGCCTCGGTGTTCGAGTGCAGCGGGTACGTGCCATCAGCTGAGAGGCGGAACCCCACAAAGTCAATGGCTGGGGCGGCGAATACACACTTCTCACCATTGAGTGTGAGGTGATGCTTGGCCAATGCACTGAACACACTGTGGAGACGCTCGTCGTGGCTCTCGACGGTGGCCCCGTGAACCACGATGTCATCAAGATAGATGGCCACACCTGGGATCCCAGCGAAGATGGAGGCCATGATCTTTTGGAAGCAGCTGGGGGCGGAGCTTAAACCGAAAGCCATGCGTTTGTAGCGGAAAACCCCTCTGTGAGTGATGAACGCTGTGAGGTTGCGGCTCTCGGGGTGTAGTGGCACTTGGAGGTAACCCTGACGGAGGTCCAGTTTAGAGAACACGCTGGACCCGTAGAACTGGGCGGTGAGCTCCTCTATCGTTGGCAGGGGGTATTTGTCAGGGATGATGGCCTTGTTTACCGCTCTCAGATCCACGCAGATGCGCAGCCCCCCAGACTTCTTCTTCGCCACCACCAGGTTGGAGATCCAAGGCGATGCATTCACCTGCTCAATGATGTCGCTATCGAGCATGCTCTGTAGTTGAGAGGAGATGTCATCGCGGAGAGCCAGGGGGGAGCGGCGGAGGGGCTGTATAACAGGCATCACTGTAGGATCTAACAGAGGCTGGTGGGCAAAAGTGTCGAGGCAGCCTACACCGCTGAACAGCGCAGGCCACTGTTGCTGCCAGGGGATGGAAACGGTGTGAATCTCTGAGCCAGCTGTGTCTAGCAGGGTGAAACCGAGGGCGTTGAACAGGTCGAGGCCTAACAAGTTGGTCCCGTGGCGTGCAACGTTGAACCTGAAAGCCGGCAGTGTCCTCTCCCCGTACTTCACAGGCAGCTGAAAAGAGCCCACAATGTCAATCTTAGAGTTGGCATAGCCACGCAGGGTGGTGGAGGGCAACCCCAGGGGCACATGGGAGAAGAACTGTGTATAGGTCGTCAAGTTCACACTGTGGCTCCAGTGTCTAGGAGGAGCGGCAGAGTGACATCACCAACCATCAACGAGCATGTTTTGAATGGCGCTCGTCCTGAGCTGACATTATGGATGACTGTGGTAGGTGACTGGGAAGCTCTAGCTGGGGCAGACCTGCAGACCTTGTGAAAGTGGTTTAGTCTCCCGCAGTTGGAGCAGGTTTTACCACGGGCTGGGCATGTCTGAGCTCTTGAATTGTGTGCAGAAGAGCCGCAATTCCCACACGGCTGGTGTGGCTGGTCGCGTGACCGAGAGGCCAGTAAAATGCTCTCCCCGCCGCTGGTTGCACTCACGTGGAGGAGGGGCACCTGTAGGCTGTGCGCGCCCTCTGCCGGTGAGCTGGGAGAGGCTGAAAAACTAACTGCACATTCTAAAGCTGTTTCAACCTGGGCCGCCATGTTCAGAGCTGCTGATAATGTAAGTTCATCATTTTCCAGTAACAGTTTTTCCCTAATCTTGTCACAGTTCGTGTGTAAGATGAGTTGGTCTCTTATCATTTCGTTCTGTAATGTCCCGAACTTGCATACGCTCGCCAAACCCCGCAGATCAGCCACATACTGTGTCACTGTCTCACCTGTTCGTTGGTGTCTTCGTCTGAATATGACGCGGCGGAGAAGAGCGCTTTGTGGAGGGGCGAAGTGTTGCTTCAATAGTTCCACAGCGTCTGTGTATCTCGCCGCAGGGCCGAGAGTTTCAAACACGCGCTGACCCTCCGCTCCCAGGCAGTGCCGCAACAGCTCATATTTCCTCTTGTCTGATACATCCTCCAAGCCGGCAGCTAGGATGTATGTTTCGAAAGAGGAAATCCAGCGGCCCCACGGAATCGGTGGTTCTGCCGGGACTGCTAGGAAAGGAGGGGGTGTTGATAGAGAACAATCAGCCATCCTCGTCGCCAATGTTATGTTCAATAATGGAGACTGAACTCAGAGCTTAGTCGGAACGTGTACTCCATTTAATCAACAACGTGTGTAACACAAAACGTAATACGGCACGTCGTAAAGTCTCAACTGTCGTAAAACTACAGACGTAACACCAACTACGTAACGTGCCTAGTGTGGCAGTGACTCGGTCAACTTTAACGATTGAAGCATCTTCTTGTCGATAATGATGTTATGAATCAATCTATAGAGGATAGTCGTGATCTTAAATGCGTTGTGTCATCTCTGGATAGATCAGGTGTGCAGCTAACACGAAGTGACATGGATATTCAAAACACGGGTCGTAATGATCACTCAGGTTGATTAAACAGAAGGAACTGCATACGGAATGAACGTCTTCTGGCATCTGAGATCAGCATTAGACAATCACACAATGGCCAAGGATGGTTTAAATGCTCATTGTATCACAGTTGTTACATCGTAATAATCAACACATCAGCCAGCCCTGGCGCCTCAGCTCACGCAAGACACCCAAGGTCGGTGCCCCTGGGAATCAGATAAGGTCTTCTCTAAACATGCCAGACAATATCAGAACCGTGTGATCCTGTACTGACACACAGATTATATTGTAAGAAATACCACTAAGATGTAACAGGATGATCCTTTTGTTCTACAAACATTCCTCTTGCAATCATTCTGGTCCATGCTAATATTCATCGTATCTGTCAACAATACTTTTTTCCAGACCTCTGCAGACTTTTTAGGTACTTATTTTTGTGCAAATTGTAAGCTGACCATCTTTTTTGAGGATAACTAGTGGTTTGCCCCTTGCAGTGAAGCGTCTGTAGTTTTGTTGGTGACATTCTGTGGATGGTAGTCTCTGACACATTCACACCTACCTCCTGGAGAGTGTTCCCGATCTGTGGACAGTTGTTCTACCTCCTGGAGAGTGTTCCTGATCTGTGGACAGTTGTTCTACCTCCTGGAGAGTGTTCCCGATCTGTGGACAGTTGTTCTACCTCCTGGAGAGTGTTCCCGATCTGTGGACAGTTGTTCTACCTCCTGGAGAGTGTTCCCGATCTGTGGACAGTTGTTCTACCTCCTGGAGAGTGTTCCCGATCTGTGGACAGTTGTTCTACCTCCTGGAGAGTGTTCCCGATCTGTGGACAGTTGTTCTACCTCCTGGAGAGTGTTCCCGATCTGTGGGACAGTTGTTTTGGGGTCTTTCTTAATTATGGTGAGCATTCTTTGGTCATCCACTGTGGAAGTCTTCTTTGGCCTCCCAGCCCGATTGCGATTGCTGAGCTCACCAGTGCTATGTTTCTGATTGTTTTGGGGGGGAATTTTCAGCCTATAATGGCTTCCTTCACTTTCACTGACACCTCTTTGGTTGTTATGTTGACAGACACCAACAGCAAATTCAACGTTTTTACAATCAATACTACACATTGACAGCTCTTAGGCCTGCACAAATGATGTGACGGAACACACCTGACTTACGAGAAACACCTGTCAAGCCAATATTGTCCCATTACTTTTGGGTACCCTAAAATAGCAGGACTATGCATAAAACGGGTTGTAATTTCTGAATGACGAAACCAATATGTACACGAATACCATCAAATAAAAGCTGAGAGTCTCTACTTTAACCTCATAGTAATGAAGTAAAGTAGTAGTGTTTGATTTTGGAATGTAGAGTCAAAAGAAGAAACAATGCTTCACTGTCCCAATACTTTTGCAGGGCACTGCATATCAAAGCACTGTGCTCCATTCAAGATCTTTTTCTCAAGATCTTTCAAATGAAATAACCAAAAGCATTGTTACATCGAACAGTAACACTCACCCCCAGTGACCTGCCCGCTTTGAAATCGGCCTTTTTCCTCTCCATGTCCTGCTCGTCTTTAGCCACCCTCTCTTGCCTTTTTCTTTTCTTCCAAGCCAGGAAGGTTTCCAAAGTGATGCGGGTCACATTTTGGTCCGAGGGCAGATCGCTACCAAAACAGATAGGTACTGTTGCTGTATGACACAATACAACTTAAATGCATCACATTAGGACAATTAAGTAAAACGACAAAGACAACATACACACAAAATACACTTATATACACAAATATACAATTCTATGACTCAAGGTGCAACCTTTCTTCGAATCTGTTAATTATCGCTAAATCAACATTTACAGGAGGCTGCAATCCGTAACTGGACCCTCTAAATCAAAAATCAGATTAAAAGACCCGAACTACCCACTGTACATACTTTGTGTTTTGTCCCCCGCCCCCACCTGTGGTGTATGTCCCCACCTGTCCTACCCGCTGTACATACCTGATGTTTTGTTGTATTGTTCTTCCCATGATGGATGTATTTTTATCTTGTAGATAGTAATAGTTATTTGTCTGTATTATCTTGTAGATAGTACTAGTTTGTTTTGTCGGTCTTACATGTAACGATGAATTGAGAATCAAGGACCCCAATTGAAATAAGCCAGTGGCTTTCTTGGGTTTTTATCCTGTTAGTTGACCTTGTATGTAATATGTACTTTCATGTACCTACTTCTGCAAATCTTCTAATAAAGTTTTCAATCAATCAATCAATCAAAAGTTAAATCAACCTCGTTCTCGATCAGCTCCTCCAGCGATATCTCCTCTTCCTCCTTCTCTTCCTTGTTCTTGTCCTTCTTGAGCACAAAGCCGGCCGGGAGAGCGTGGCGGTACATACAGTTCTCTCCTCCACCAGGACACACCCAAAGCCATATTTGTTGTTCTCTATGGCATCCAGGAAGTGTTTGCAAACCTTTGGGGGGAGGGGGGGGGGGGGTGAAGTAATATGTTGGTCAACTGTATAGGGTCCCCTCTTGAAGGAGCACATATATTGTTACGATATGCACCAGGAGCCGCATTTGAGTGTTTGTGCGTACAATTTGAGTTTGAGTTTGAGCTTTCTTTTTTTCGGCCTCTCCGTGTTTCTTGTTCACGACTTCCTCCAGCTTCTTCTCATCCCAGTTCTCCATGGTATCTAGACAGCAGGATTTCAAACAGGGAGACATTCAGAACCATTGCAACTATCACAGTCCAGAAAAGCAATTGAGTTCAAACCTATTGATATAGTATATCAGTCATAACATGATTTACAGCCAAGCCGAAGCTCAACAGACATGAGTTAGCGACTACTGCTTTACCTTTCTCCAGGTCTTCATCTCTGCCATCAATGCACACACTACGCTTTTCACATTTCCTCTCGAGCGTCAGGTCATGGGAAAACGTGCACTTATCCCCCTTAGTGCACTGGCCTTGTTTGAAGAAGGCCCAGAGCACCGACTTGGGATCCACACCTGACAACAAGAATAAAGACGCAGGTCGAAAATGAACAACTTACTCTACGAGTGAAATGATGCATCACTGACTGCATGAGAAGGAGACTGTCATTGTGTAGTAGTTTCTCAAGCTATACACATGGTTGTAAGTGACTATAAGTGACCTTGTTTGAATTACAAAATAATGAATTGGACTTGTTCTAAATTCTAAATAAAAAGTTCTACATTGAACTCTATTCATTCACTTTACTTTTACTAGGCTAATACCTCCTGATACCTTTGCTGACTTTCTGGGCTGCGACCACTGGTTTGAACAGCTCATTCAACTCCTCAAGCTCCTTCTTCTTGTCAGTTTTCTTATTCTTATCACCCTCAGCAGCTGCAACCTATAACAAGGAGATGTAGACCAAATGATTGACTACCAGTTCACTAGACCAACAGGTAGATCACAGCCTTTTATTTATTTTTTATTTTGGAGGGGTTAGGGTTAGGGTTAGGTTTAATCAATGTACGCACAAAGTTTGTGATCCCACCTGTCTTGCATTTTGCTGTCCATACTTGACTTGATGAGTAACAGTTTTGATTAACTTCTGTTGTTTGGCTCCCTTTTTGTTTTTCAGTCCAAATGTCTTGTCCTGGTGGATTTAGACCAACAGACAGCAGGACAGTTGAGGGCAAAATTATTAGCCCTCCTTGGGAAATCAGACCAAACCCTTGATTTCTCCATGGAAATGACCATGAACAACAAGTGTTTGTAGTGTCTTTGTTTCCGAAAAAATAAAGAAAAAATGTCCACTAAGTTTGTTTGTTTATTGATGCACTGAGTTGAAACAAGAAACGGCAAAAATGAAACGTCCAAAACGATTAGCCCCCTGGCCATTAATAATCAATAGTGTACCCTTTCTGAGTCACAACTGACAACAACCTCTTAGAGTAGTTCTTTACTAGGTTGGCACAGGTGTCTTGAGGGATTTTGGCCCGTTCTTCCATTGCAAATTGTTCCAGCTAGTCATGGACATTCACCCGCCACAGATTCTCAATAGGATTGAGGTCTGGGCTCGGTGCGGGCCACTCCAGGACCTTGGTTTTGGTGTCCTTTAGGAACTGTTGGACCAATTTTGATGTATGCTTTGGGTCATTGTCTTGTTGGAAGACACAGTGACGACCTAAGCCTAGACTAAGAGCAGATTTCTTCATAATATCCCTCAAAATGTCAACACAGTACGTATAGCCTTCCCCCTTATCATGAGCCTCCACTATCTTCTTTCTGAGCTCAAGACTGATTTCCTTTGTCTTTGGCATGGTGAGTAAGAGTAACGTTTTATCAATGCTGCAAACACTGGGAAGAATGTTAGGAAAATGTTCCATAATTCCTGGGGGGGGGGGTTATAGCCTACTTTTGGCCTCAACTGTATAAAGAATACCTATCTAGGCTATCATCACCATCTTCATCTTCACCATCAATATAGCTTTACAGTATGATCTGACACATTTGAGTAGGGGGACACATTACAACAGATACATTAGTCTAATTTCCAGGGACAAATAGCTTAACCAAATGAAACTAGTACACGTAGAAAGTTGTCATAATGTTAATAATGTCAGCTTTCAAGCTACTCTGTTTTGGCATAATAATGTTAGCAAGCAGCTACGAGCTACAGTCTCAGAGACCTTTCTGTTTTATCCGTTGCCTTGTATCGAAAAAGTACTATAATAATAATAACATAGTTATCTAGTTTGCTAGTAGTACAGTAGCCTAGGTGGGTAACTAGGAGGTATTCCATCAACGTCGCTAAAGGAAGATCTAGGCTTATTTCGCTAAGTCTCGCGAAACTTAAAAAAATAAAAAAAAACTAGGCTTATTCTGATCAATCTCGCGAGATTTATCAAAATAAGCCTAGATTTTCCTTTAGCGACGTTGATGGAATACCCCCCTGGTTGTCTTTGGCTGGATAGACAGCAGCTCGCTTATCTAGCAAAACACAATGGAGGTTCCCTGAACGGATCCCCACTTACCTCGATAATCTTCTCCTTCTTCTTCTCTTGGGTTTTCTTACTACCTGCTGCAGCTTGAGCCGGTTTCTTCGGAGGCATATCGGTTGAAAAATGTAAAAAGAATCGAATCCAAGCTCAGTTTTTTTGGTTAGCTAATGTGATGAATTGTTGAATTAGCAATATTGGCCGCGTTCGTAAATTCGCTGTGAGAGCGCCGGAGCGTCCACGTGACTGCCTCTTGTCCAATCAAATTACTTGGTCACTTTACGACGTTGAACCCAGTGTGCGCTCTGGCGAATTTACGAATGCGGCCAGAGTTGAGTTCAGCTCAGCTGCAGATCCTGCCAGAGGTGGACAGATGTGTGTGATTTGGTTCTTACATTAATGATACTGACTCCAAACATCAATGATTTCAAATAGCCTGATTATAAAGATTCTATATATTTTGTTATGTTTTCCATTATTTCATGATAACCTCACTTTCAGGGTGTGAGAAAGTTTCCCCTTCATCAAAGAGTGAGTCCTCATTGTCAGAGCTCACTTTATATTTTCATCAGTCTCACCTGAGACACCTTTTCCTCAATCTAACTAAACAGTCTTTCTGCCACCTTTTTAAATGTTGCATAAATCCATTACCCCTACCAAGAGGATTAGATAAAGGCTAATGCAGGCTCAAGCTAAATAGCATTTCAATGATGTTAAACTCTAAAATGGGTAAATTAAGGAGGGTTCAATAATATTTAACTTGTCGAACAAGTGGTAGGTCAGTAGTACTCTGAAGCACCGCTGTTGTGCCCTTGAGCAAGTCACTTAACCCCTGCACCACTTCAATGGTGCCTGTGGCACGCGCTTGGTGGCACCCAGCCTGTCATCGATACAGTCGGTGGTAGGTTGGGGTTGGTGAGTGAGCTTATAACCAAGACTTGCAACACAAATGTCCCAGATTTTAATTAGGGTTAGGCTTTTGGACCATTTTGGACAGAAATCAAATACAATACAATACATTCACATGTATTGCATACAGTTATAATAGACACAGTGAAAGGTTCTGGGATCTTGCTCCATGCTCAATAACAGAAGTCTACAGTCAGAAGTGCTTTTAGGAGGGTTAAAGTTAATCTGCACTAATTATTTAACTTGTTGAACAAGAGTAGGCTGCAGTTCAAGAGTTCTCTGCAGGTAAACTTAATCATTGTCAAACCAGCACACAATGTTACTCTGTAATTAGTGTATGGGGCGGACTCAAGGTTAGAGAGGCAGGCTAGTTCAACTGTAAAAATATGGCAGGGTGTGAGCTGGCAAATGAAGGGTTGCTGACATCATAATAATTTAGGTACCATCACCGCTGTTGTGTCCTTGAGCAAGGCACTTAACCCTGCACCACTCCAGCCTGTGGCTCACTGTGTGCAGCTCCCAGCCTGTCAATAATACATGGGTATGTGTCTGTCCAGAGTGCAGTCTGTGTCTTCATCCTGATCTCATCAATGATTTCATACTATATCATACGTAAAGCAATCTTCGAGAAGACGTAAAGATGTTTACGTGTAGGTAGTCAGGAGGATGTAAACGTTTTACAGATCAGGCAACGTCAACTGGCAGGGAGACACAAAAGGCTTTGGACAAGTTGGACAAAGTGCTTTTTGTGGTTTCATTTGCTTGTTGTTGTTAATATTTGCTTATACCTTCCCATGACATATACCCATCCACATGAATACCCACCCTTACCATAACCACCAAGTTAATTGTCTAACACCAGAGGCAAGGCAAGGCAAGTTTATTTGTATAGCACTGATACCACAGAGGCAATTCAAAGTGCTTTACATACAGCATTAAAATAAAAACACAGTAAGAGGATGATAGTAAGAAAATACACATTTCAAAAATATACGTATATATATATGTTTTATTTATTGTAAATATTTGTAGGGTTTGGGCTTGGAGTTTGGAGTGACTGAAAGCTGCTGCACCGTGTTTAGTTTTCACTCTTTCACTCTCGAGAACCTATAAACCAATATACTATTACTAATACTGCCTATAACCGCTATACAAGTCATTGCTAACATGCTTCCTGGAAACGGTGAACATTTGATGTCAGATGTCAGGCGTGAGGTGACACGGAATCTTTACACTCTCTAGGTACATTACTGTACATAAAATATCACACCAATGATTGATGAGATCACGTTGGTGTCTTGGGTTGGGTAATGTGACAGCAAAATCATAATTTATTTTGCAAAACAGACCAATACAGATTGTATTGTATTGCGCAGCAGCTACTGTATGTGACTAACCACACTACTAGACCACGCTAGACCACTACTAGACCACTACTAGACCGCTACTAGACCACTACTAGACCGCTACTAGACCGCTACTAGACCACTACTAGACCACTACTAGACCGCTACTGGACCGCTACTGGACCGATACTGGACCACTACTAGACCACTACTAGACCACTACTAGACCACTACTAGACCGCTACTAGACCACTACTAGACCGCTACTAGACCGCTACTAGACCACTACTAGACCACTACTGGACCGCTACTGGACCGCTACTGGACCGATACTGGACCACTACTAGACCACTACTAGACCACTACTAGACCACTACTAGACCGCTACTAGACCGCTACTAGACCACTACTAGACCACTACTAGACCGCTACTGGACCGCTACTGGACCGATACTGGACCACTACTAGACCACTACTAGACCACTACTAGACCGCTACTAGACCGCTACTGGACCACTACTAGACCACTACTAGACCACTACTAGACCACTACTAGACCACTACTAGACCACTACTAGACCACTACTAGACCGCTACTAGACCGCTACTAGACCGCTACTAGACCACTACTAGACCACTACTAGACCACTACTAGACCACTACTAGACCGCTACTAGACCGCTACTGGACCGCTACTGGACCGATACTGGACCACTACTAGACCACTACTAGACCACTACTAGACCATTACTAGACCGCTACTAGACCGCTACTAGACCACTACTAGACCACTACTAGACCATTACTAGACCACTACTAGACCACTGTTGCTTCTGCAGCCATTTCCTCTCGCAATGTCACACTCCATCAATGCAACATATTTTGCATATCCATGCAACATTTGCTTAAAACTTAACATATTAAAACTTCATAAAATGACATATTAACATTTGTAGAGCCAAATTACAGCTTTTAGCCAATGGCGGCCAAAATTTAGGATTTAAAAACGGAGGGTTTTGCTTGCTCGCTGATTGGCTAATGTCTTCTTAGTAACAACTAAGTTATAACTTACACCACAGTAGTTACTAAGCTCTACGTCATAACTAGTGTGCTTGGTGCAACCCATTCAAGTTTAGTAGTGACTAAATCTTGATTTAGTAAATACTTACGCTATAACTAGGGTTAGTTTGTACTTAGTAAGAAGTGGTGCAACCGACCCCAGGTGCGCAGGCGTGAAGGGCTGAAACTGTTATGTGCGCGTGAAACTCCTTGGTGAAGAAATTGGTGACAGAACGTCAGCCGCGGTTTTTGTATGCTGAGAGAAGACAAGGACTGAAATCGCAAATACTGAGATAAGAATGTAACGTTAACAAAATACAAATTGCTAGCTAACGATAGATGGCTAACTTTGGTACTAACATTTGGTACTAACATTACTAAGTGCAGTACATGTAGCAGGTTACTTTCTGCTCTTTATTATTCTGCGTTGTGTTATGCAGGCATGAAAACAGGTCGGGGTGAAAAAGGTGAGAAGGATACGAGACCCGGATCCTGCTAGGGCAGTCGGAGACTGAGAGCCAAAAAAGATTATTGGGGTACCAGAAAGAGACACATCCAGTGGTGGGCCGTCAGGGCCAGCAAGGCCTTCTCTGCTGGCCTAAACATCATCAGAATATACATTTTATTTTAATATATTTTTTCCACAAATATGTATTAATGATTCCGCATAGTCTATTCTCTTCATTTCATAGCTTTCCTCTTGGTTGCGCTGCTTCCAGTCTCCGATTGAGATTTGGAGGGCTGGCCTTTATGTTAGAGCTTTTATCCAATCAAAATGTGTTGCCAGGGGGCTCCAAAATCTGCCCGCCTGCACAATAAACCGTGCCGCGAATACGGCCTGTAACTTAACGTTGAACGAGAAAACCTGTGGCGTACCTAGTGGAAACCTACGTAGATTTTGAGTTGGCGAGCAATAGCAACAACGGCGCCTGCTGTAAGGCTCAATGATGTCAGCACCCAGCACGTCTTTTGATTGGATACGCACTATTGAGATGCGTAGCTGTGCACTGAGCGCCTTTTTTCCTCCTCCTCACGACGGAGAGAGGGAGAGGCGTTTACATTGTCTATGTCCGGTGCGCGCGTTGGCACAATATGTGAAGCGCACAGCAGGACTGAGATCTTCTCCCCAGCTTCTGATCTGCTACGGCGGACAGAAAGCCGGGGCACCACTCTCGAAGCAGAGGCTGTCCCATTGGATTTGCGAGGCGATTAGCTATAGATTAATAGTTTATGCCTTTATCGTCACGTTTCTTGACGATAAAAGTGCCTTTTATTTAAAAGTTTTGACAGTATCCAAGCGAAGCGATCTTAAAGATGTTAGTTTAACACTCTTCATTGTAAATGCGGATTTATTGATAAAAAATGCTTCGGAAATATTAATAGCCTATAACTCTGTTGTACTTGTCTGATTATGTTAAAAGTGCCTTTTATTTAAAAGTTTTGACAGTATCCAAGCGAAGCGATCTTAAAGATGTTAGTTTAACACTCTTCATTGTAAATGCGGATTTATTGATTAAAAATGCTTCGGAAATATTAATATAACTCTGTTGTACTTGTCTGACTATGTTAAGGTGATGCAACGCCCGGTTATACTGTGTTTCTGTCTAGTTTCTAGAGCCATGGCGTCATAATGATGGTATTAAGAGGTAGAATAATTCAGGTAGGACTGTGTCGGACATCACTGAAGGCCTAGGTGTGAAATGCACCACCCGCCACTGGACACATCATACATACGGGCTCACAAAAACTTTAATTCAGATCGTGGGGCCGCAGACTTCACTGGTTGGAGGGCCAACTGAAGGAGACTGCAATGTAACCAATTTTATCTAATTTAAGTTTTTCATTGTTATGCGAAGTATGGATCCTTCCACAAAACCGTCTTTTCCGCCATCTCCAGAGGCACTTGGGTGAGCTTGAGACGCGAACGACGAACTTGGTTGATCGTTTGAAGTTTGTATATTGGTGGAGAGGTGACTCACTCGTTTTATATTTAGTATAAATCAGGCTTCAGTCCTGCTGGCGGCAATGTGGATAACAATCCTCGCAGTTCACTCTAGGGTACAAGTCGCTGCTTGCTACACTACCAGGTAGCTGCAAACGTCCACGGTTTGACGTCCACGGTACACGTTTATCATAAATGAAAAATAACAAAGCGGCTAACCCTTTCAACTGAAACAAAAACCCGGAATTGCTAAATGTCAAACAATAATCCCAATTTAAGTAGCATAATAATAATTCCGTCATTGAAAGCCTGCAGTCCGAATATAAATGTTATGTGTGCATCAACTACATTGTGTTAATGAGCTGTTATTGACGTGCTAACTTAAATGCGTTGTATTAGCTGGTGCCTTATCCTTAACGCATTGGGCAGGGCTGCTGCTCCATCAAGTGGATAAAGGGGGCTCTTGGGGATCCATCCTCATGTCCAGTGGGTTCAGCTCCAGTCCATGGCTTGTATTCAGACTCTCTTTTGACAATCTCTCAGAGATTAGGTTTGGGGACTATTCCTGTTGGGAATTTGTATTAAATAACTAGAAGTGATAAATCATGTACTATGTGCTCATTTAAATAATGACTGAGGTCAGTTGAGAAAAATAGGAAGGTCTCGCAATAAGCCAAAAGAGAGGTTCTGTTTTTGAGCGACATGAAGAAAAGCTCCTGACTAAAAGAAAGTTTTAGGATTCAAATCGCCTGTAAATTACTTATTTTTACCTATGTGCTAACAACCATTTTACACCTGCTGTTATGATATTCTATTTTTCTGTACTGATTTTATACTTTCATAACTAATGATTAATGATAAGTCTATTCTTCTATACTATATTTTAACTTGTTAATCGAATCCTAACTCATAGGACTGTGTAACTTCAACAGTTATGTTTTCACAAGCTATTCTGATAAAGGACACACTGACCCAGTCATGAGGGAATGGGTTTGAAGATCAAATAACTGGCCAATTAGTGCTTTAGAACGCACGTAGAATTAACTGTATAAAAATGTCTGTTCATCCTAAAAATATAACTGTGTGCATATGTTTACTGATTTCTTAAAGCTTACTGTTTTCTTAATACTTAACAGAATGTGTGCTCAGTGCTCACACAAGTATATCATCATGACAACGGGAGGCCAGAAGAAGAAGATAACAGCTATTCTGATAAGGACACACTGACTCGCTCAGTGGTCACACAAGTATATCATCATGACAACGGGAGGCCAGAAGAAGAAGATAACACACAGAAAATAGTTGAAGGCCACATGACTAATTAAAACACTTGCTTACAAATCAAATGGTCACAGCTGCAACAGATTTTATGCTGACAATTAAAAACCTACCAGATAGCAGGGGGAGGGACAGCCCAGCCCAAATGTTAAATCAAATGTATAAAGTACTATGTACCAAGGCTAAACGGGGTTCTTGTTTGGTGGAGCTTCTGCAGTTAACCTGTTGACGGCTAGCTGATACTGGCCTGCGGAGGTGAAACTAGATGGGACCACTTTTCCATGGAAATGAACTATTATTGCTTGCTGATGTGCTTGAATAAATATTATCTTAATGAACAGTTCAGTAGTGGTGCCTAATATTTGATTGGATCATTTTATCTTAAGAAGTTATATCAAGGACGTCTCGTTGAGATTAAACGAACTCGCTTGTAAGTGACGACTCAATTAAATCAATTCTGGAGAAGTTGATCGCCTTACACCCCCTAGTCTGTCAAATGAGCACGAAGTTACGTTGTGCACAGTGCTGCACACGCGTGGCCGATGGCTTTTTTTACTGATTACATACATGTCCACTAGAGACCAAGGCCTGCACCATGTCCACAGTATTTACCCTAACATAACACAGTTCAATACATAAATCATTACATCATAAACCCACAATATTTTTCCACCAAGGAGGTCCTCATCACCCTAAAATCTAATCGTTCGAACGCTGTTGCTAATCGTTCGAACGTTCGACGTGCGTTCCAGACTAGGGCCAAAATCTGTCCGCCTGTGACGTTATTCTACTGCTCTGTGCTGTCTACCACAGCAGATGAATGTGTGTATCTTAAACGGCGAAGACAAATGTAATCTTCTTGCACTTGAATAGCATTAAGGTTGATGCAGGCTCACTAGTCAGCTACCTGGACAGAACCTCAAGAACCAATGATGTGAACGAGTTCGGTCATGCATGTCTTTGAATTGTAATAATACGGTTAGGTAGCGGGTTTTATGTAGTAGGGCTTTATATACAAACATGAGTTATGAATAGATCTCCAGGATTTAACGGTCCAGCCAGCCATTTATACAGAATGCAATGATGAGGATAACAACTATCATCTGAGATAAAGCGATAATCAAACACTGCCATGAACGAACTGCCCGGGTAGCGGGACACACTCACTAGAGGCATCACACAAAATGCAAACATGAATCAAATAAAAACATGGTAGAACATAGATTTTATCTTTCCAACATTAAGTATCATTCTCATTCTCAGCCCCACTGCAGGACAGTGAACGCAGACTGTAGCTCAGTGTCATCAGAATATATATTATTGTTGATGTGAATATTAAAAAGAACCAGACCAAGAATTTACTTTTTTATGTCCAGTAAAACAGATTTAACACAATCAGTTAAGACAGCCTAGTCCTGGACTGAATCAATGTAAGACAAGTGTAGACACCTAGCCTGTGCTATGGCCGGGTATAAAGCCAGATTGGTGTACATTTAGGTTACATTCAAAGGTTAATCGTACGACAGGAGGAGTGATTACAAAGCTGGTAATATGGTGATTGATGTGGTGAATTCCCCACATGTCTTGTCCATGAAGATGAGGGGAAGCCACTTTAGATGATTGACATGCAGCCAACGTCAAACTAGTCAAACAACTCGCTGCCTGTCTTTCTGTCACTGGGCGGGGGTTTGTTATGACACGGGAGCGAGGGGGCTCAAGGACACGACACCGGAGGCAGAATACAGTGTTAGCCCCGTAGGGTATTTATTTACAGTGCAGGCGGGTGGAAAAACAGATGATGAGTCCGGGGGTTTCAGCCTGGCGGGCTGGGGGTAGTGGCTGGCGTGGGCTGTAGAGAAACAGAGAAACAGCGTAAGTCTCTACGGTAGGCCAGTACAAAAAGGTATGACAAAAATAGTAACGAGAGCAAAGTACACGACTGGTAATAGAGGATACTTGCCAGGCCATTCTTAGGGAAGAACTGACGATGAATGAAGGGAGTCCAGGGTAGATGTAGCCAGAGGGTTGATTGGGAGTGGAGACAGGTGTGTTGGTTTGACTGTGGCTGGATAACCCTCCAATCACCGGGAACGAGCTTCACCTGCGGCGGAGAGCACGCTGTGCTCGAGTTGTGGGGGCGGGTGCTCGAGCTGTGGGGGCGGGGGAGGGCGTGTGTGACGGCCCAGCCGTAACAGGGTTGCAATCTTTTGAAAATTAAAAACGTGCCATTAAGCGTCTATAATCAGCACAAGTGTTTTCATTGTGTATTTTTATTGAAAATACATAGTTGTGTTTGCAGTGATATATTACATAGTTGTGTTTACAGTGATATATTGGGGGTGATCAATATTTTTCCCAATGGGCAAGAAACGAATTGTGTTCTGCAGTTACACCCGACTGGGTTGTCCTTAGCAGAAGCTCCGCCCTCTACAACACGCTTTCCTGTGTGGAGGGTGGTCTCAATCACGTCCTCACAGCGGAGATAAATGAGCTCCACGCTTGTCTAACAAGTCACACATTAACTTGTACTCATGATCTGTGATCATGTCCGGCAGAGGAAAAGGTGGAAAGCGCCATCGCAAAGTTCTCCGTGATAACATTCAGGGAATCACCAAGCCCGCTATCCGCCGCCTGGCTCGTCGTGGGGGTGTGAAGCGCATCTCCGGTCTGATCTATGAAGAGACCCGCGGTGTGTTGAAGGTGTTCCTGGAGAACGTGATCTGTGATCCGTGATCCACCTACACCGAGCACGCCAAGAGGAAGACCGTCACCGCCATGTTGTCTACGCTCTGAAGCGCCAGGGACGCACCCTGTACGGCTTCGGCGGTTAAACCTTCGGAACCTCAACCACCACATCTGAATCCAAAGGCTCTTTTAAGAGCCACCCATCTCCACACTCAAGAGAGTTGATTCCATCTAACAGTCCTGTGTTAAAGTCCATCCCAAATCCATAGTTAACATCAATAGTTGGAACATGTGCTACCATGTTCCAACATTCACGATGTTCCTCCATTATTACAAATAGTGAGGCTGATGGGCATAACAATTGTGCATTTTATGACTAAACTAAGAAACTTTCTACAGTGTTTCTATAGACAGCAAACTTCATTTTTAGATGTGGAACCACACTATTTCTGCAAATCATTCTAGAATGTTACTGTGCAATCTAGAACCTCAATTAACTGCAATGTATAATGTCTGCTTGAGTGCATTATGACATCATTCGCCTCTTGCAGTTAATGTCTTGGCTGGTGCTTTCGCAAGTCCTTTTGACGCTCTGCCGAGGTCCTGCAGTCCAGTCCATGAACGAGTCATTACCATGCCCATGGTGGGCATGTTTGACACTCTGCTGGCTGCTGTGGCCCAGCTGATCCTGCAGTCCAGTCCATGACGGAGTCAGGACCGTGTCCATGGCTGGAGGCAGGCAGGAAGGCTGGAGGGTGAAATACAAATACAATGTATTTAAATAAACTCTATTAATCAGTCAATGTTGATGATCTTCATGTGGCAAGTTATACAGTAGAGTAAAACAATGTGGCAGACACACTGGACTTAATGTGGAAGTGCTTACATCCAGTGTACAGTGCAGAGTCACTAGACACAACATATCATATGCATTCATGAGTCTAAATAATACAAATTCCATTATATTTATATAGTTTTAGCACCTTAAGACATGTACTCACCAGCAGCAGAGACTGTGGGGACAGCTGGCTGGAACTGGAAGACTAGAAAGTGAAATACAAATAAAAAGAATGTATATAAACTGAATCAATCAGTAAATGCTGATGAGCTTTATGTGGCAAGGCTACAGTATATATATATATATATATATATATATATATATATATATATATATATATATATATAGTGGACCTTTAAGAAACTCACCAGCAGCACGGAGTATAGGTCTGTTCAGATGGCCATGGGCCTGGCTCTGTTGGAGGTGGAGATTCTGTCCCTGGGTCTGGGTCTGGGTCTGGGTCTGGTTCTGAGCTCCTATGAAATGATGAGTTAAGAAGCAGCGGAGGTCTTCCTTGGAGAAAGATCTTGCCAGAACGTCGTATATGTTTGGATCCAGAGGAAAAGGAGCACAAGGTTTGAAATGGCTCAGGTACTGTAGAATGTCCATCTCACTGGATTTCGTTGTCTGGTACTTGTAAATGGTAAATGCAACGTTGTCTTGTCTTGTTGACATCAAGTTCTGGAAGGGTATGATGGTTCTTAGTGGATATGATGATAGACCCATCCATAGACCCATTCAGATTCTTCTCAGCCAAGTGACATTTAACATGTTATAATCAAGATTCAAGTCAAAAGTATTTCAATCAGGAGAGATTTAATGAATTTGTAAAAAGGTTTATTGAGATAGGCCTCAATCTGGGATGACAGTTGTTCCCAATATGGGTCAGATGAGATCAGTTTGTCCCAATATGGGTCAGATGAGATCAGTTTGTCCCAATATGGGTCAGATGAGATCAGTTTGTCCCAATATGGGTCAGATGAGACCTGGCCCCCTGGCAGAGTCTGGAAAGGGTCTTCAGGTGGTGGCAGGTGGTCTGGTCGGTGGTCTGGTCGCCTCCTGTCTATATTATTCGCCTCTTGCAGTTCATGTCTTGGCTGGTGCTTCCGCAAGTCCTTTTGACGCTCTGCCGAGGTCCTGCAGTCCAGTCCATGAACGAGTCATTATCATGCCCATGGTGGGCAGGTTTGACACTCTGCTGGCTGCTGTGGCCCAGCTGAGGTCCTGCAGTCCAGTCCATGACGGAGTCAGGACCGTGTCCATGGCTGGAGGCAGGCAGGAAGGCTGGAGGGTGAAATACAAATACAATGTATTTAAATAAACTCTATTAATCAGTCAATGTTGATGATCTTCATGTGGCAAGTTATACAGTAGAGTAAAACAGTGTGGCAGACACACTGGACTTAATGTGGAAGTGCTTACATCCAGTGTACAGTGCAGAGTCACTAGACACAACATATCATATGCATTCATGAGTCTAAATAATACAAATTCCATTATATTTATATAGTTTTAGCACCTTAAGACATGTACTCACCAGCAGCAGAGACTGTGGGGACAGCTGGCTGGAACTGGAAGACTAGAAAGTGAAATACAAATAAAATTAATTTATATAAACTGAATCAATCAGTAAATGCTGATGAGCTTTATGTGGCAAGGCTACATAAGAAACTCACCAGCAGCACGGAGTATAGGTCTGTTCAGATGGCCATGGGCCTGGTTCTGTTGGAGGTGGAGATTCTGTCCCTGTCCCTGGGTCTGGGTCTGGTTCTGAGCTCCGAGCTCCTATGAAATGATGAGTTAAGAAGCAGCGGAGGTCTTCCTTGGAGAAAGATCTCGCCAGAACGTCGTATATGTTTGGATCCAGAGGAAAAGGAGCACAAGGTTTGAAATGGCTCAGGTACTGTAGAATGTCCATCTCACTGGATTTCGTTGTCTGGTACTTGTAAATGGTAAATGCAACGTTGTCTTGTCTTGTTGACATCAAGTTCTGGAACAGTATGATGGTTCTTAGTGGATATGATGATAGACCCATCCATAGACCCATTCAGATTCTTCTCAGCCAAGTGACATTTAACATGTTATAATCAAGATTCAAGTCAAAAGTATTTCAATCAGGAGAGACTTAATGAATTTGTAAAAAGGTTTATTGAGATAGGCCTCAATCTGGGATGACAGTTGTTCCCAATATGGGTCAGATGAGATCAGTTTGTCCCAATATGGGTCAGATGAGACCTGGTCCCCTGGCAGAGTCTGGAAAGGGTCTTCAGGTGGTGGCAGGTGGTCTGGTCGGTGGTCTGGTCGCCTCCTGTCTATATTATTCGCCTCTTGCAGTTCATGTCTTGGCTGGTGCTTCCGCAAGTCCTTTTGACGCTCTGCCGAGGTCCTGCAGTCCAGTCCATGAACGAGTCATTATCATGCCCATGGTGGGCAGGTTTGACACTCTGCTGGCTGCTGTGGCCCAGCTGAGGTCCTGCAGTCCAGTCCATGACGGAGTCAGGACCGTGTCCATGGCTGGAGGCAGGCAGGAAGGCTGGAGGGTGAAATACAAATACAATGTATTTAAATAAACTCTATTAATCAGTCAATGTTGATGATCTTCATGTGGCAAGTTATACAGTAGAGTAAAACAATGTGGCAGACACACTGGACTTAATGTGGAAGTGCTTACATCCAGTGTACAGTGCAGAGTCACTAGACACAACATATCATATGCATTCATGAGTCTAAATAATACAAATTCCATTATATTTATATAGTTTTAGCACCTTAAGACATGTACTCACCAGCAGCAGAGACTGTGGGGACAGCTGGCTGGAACTGGAAGACTAGAAAGTGAAATACAAATAAAAAGAATGTATATAAACTGAATCAATCAGTAAATGCTGATGAGCTTTATGTGGCAAGGCTACAGTATATATATATATATATATATATATATATATATATATATATATATATATATATAGTGGACCTTTAAGAAACTCACCAGCAGCACGGAGTATAGGTCTGTTCAGATGGCCATGGGCCTGGCTCTGTTGGAGGTGGAGATTCTGTCCCTGGGTCTGGGTCTGGGTCTGGGTCTGGTTCTGAGCTCCTATGAAATGATGAGTTAAGAAGCAGCGGAGGTCTTCCTTGGAGAAAGATCTTGCCAGAACGTCGTATATGTTTGGATCCAGAGGAAAAGGAGCACAAGGTTTGAAATGGCTCAGGTACTGTAGAATGTCCATCTCACTGGATTTCGTTGTCTGGTACTTGTAAATGGTAAATGGTAAATGCAACGTTGTCTTGTCTTGTTGACATCAAGTTCTGGAAGGGTATGATGGTTCTTAGTGGATATGATGATAGACCCATCCATAGACCCATTCAGATTCTTCTCAGCCAAGTGACATTTAACATGTTATAATCAAGATTCAAGTCAAAAGTATTTCAATCAGGAGAGACTTAATGAATTTGTAAAAAGGTTTATTGAGATAGGCCTCAATCTGGGATGACAGTTGTTCCCAATATGGGTCAGATGAGATCAGTTTGTCCCAATATGGGTCAGATGAGATCAGTTTGTCCCAATATGGGTCAGATGAGATCAGTTTGTCCCAATATGGGTCAGATGAGATCAGTTTGTCCCAATATGGGTCAGATGAGATCAGTTTGTCCCAATATGGGTCAGATGAGATCAGTTTGTCCCAATATGGGTCAGATGAGATCAGTTTGTCCCAATATGGGTCAGATGAGACCTGGCCCCCTGGCAGAGGCTGGAAAAGGTCTTCAGGTGGTGGCAGGTGGTCTGGTCGGTGGTCTGGTCGCCTCCTGTCTATATTATTCGCCTCTTGCAGTTCATGTCTTGGCTGGTGCTTCCGCAAGTCCTTTTGACGCTCTGCCGAGGTCCTGCAGTCCAGTCCATGAACGAGTCATTATCATGCCCATGGTGGGCAGGTTTGACACTCTGCTGGCTGCTGTGGCCCAGCTGAGGTCCTGCAGTCCAGTCCATGACGGAGTCAGGACCGTGTCCATGGCTGGAGGCAGGCAGGAAGGCTGGAGGGTGAAATACAAATACAATGTATTTAAATAAACTCTATTAATCAGTCAATGTTGATGATCTTCATGTGGCAAGTTATACAGTAGAGTAAAACAATGTGGCAGACACACTGGACTTAATGTGGAAGTGCTTACATCCAGTGTACAGTGCAGAGTCACTAGACACAACATATCATATGCATTCATGAGTCTAAATAATACAAATTCCATTATATTTATATAGTTTTAGCACCTTAAGACATGTACTCACCAGCAGCAGAGACTGTGGGGACAGCTGGCTGGAACTGGAAGACTAGAAAGTGAAATACAAATAAAATGAATTTATATAAACTGAATCAATCAGTAAATGCTGATGAGCTTTATGTGGCAAGGCTACAGTGTATATATATATATATATATATATATATATATATATATATATATATATATATATATATATATAGTGGACCTTTAAGAAACTCACCAGCAGCACGGAGTATAGGTCTGTTCAGATGGCCATGGGCCTGGTTCTGTTGGAGGTGGAGATTCTGTCCCTGGGTCTGGGTCTGGGTCTGGGTCTGGTTCTGAGCTCCTATGAAATGATGAGTTAAGAAGCAGCGGAGGTCTTCCTTGGAGAAAGATCTTGCCAGAACGTCGTATATGTTTGGATCCAGAGGAAAAGGAGCACAAGGTTTGAAATGGCTCAGGTACTGTAGAATGTCCATCTCACTGGATTTCGTTGTCTGGTACTTGTAAATGGTAAATGGTAAATGCAACGTTGTCTTGTCTTGTTGACATCAAGTTCTGGAAGGGTATGATGGTTCTTAGTGGATATGATGATAAACCCATCCATAGACCCATTCAGATTCTTCTCAGCCAAGTGACATTTAACATGTTATAATCAAGATTCAAGTCAAAAGTATTTCAATCAGGAGAGACTTAATGAATTTGTAAAAAGGTTTATTGAGATAGGCCTCAATCTGGGATGACAGTTGTTCCCAATATGGGTCAGGTGAGATCAGTTGGTCCCAATATGGGTCAGATGAGACCTGGCCCCCTGGCAGAGTCTGGAAAGGGTCTTCAGGGGGTGGCGGGTGGTCTGGTCGGTGGTCTGGTCGCCTCCTGTCTATATTATTCGCCTCTTGCAGTTCATGTCTTGGCTGGTGCTTCCGCAAGTCCTTTTGACGCTCTGCCGAGGTCCTGCAGTCCAGTCCATGAACGAGTCATTATCATGCCCATGGTGGGCAGGTTTGACACTCTGCTGGCTGCTGTGGCCCAGCTGAGGTCCTGCAGTCCAGTCCATGACGGAGTCAGGACCGTGTCCATGGCTGGAGGCAGGCAGGAAGGCTGGAGGGTGAAATACAAATACAATGTATTTAAATAAACTCTATTAATCAGTCAATGTTGATGATCTTCATGTGGCAAGTTATACAGTAGAGTAAAACAATGTGGCAGACACACTGGACTTAATGTGGAAGTGCTTACATCCAGTGTACAGTGCAGAGTCACTAGACACAACATATCATATGCATTCATGAGTCTAAATAATACAAATTCCATTATATTTATATAGTTTTAGCACCTTAAGACATGTACTCACCAGCAGCAGAGACTGTGGGGACAGCTGGCTGGAACTGGAAGACTAGAAAGTGAAATACAAATAAAATAAATTTATATAAACTGAATCAATCAGTAAATGCTGATGAGCTTTATGTGGCAAGGCTACAGTATATATATATATATATATATATATATATATATATATATATATATATATATATATATATATATAGTGGACCTTTAAGAAACTCACCAGCAGCACGGAGTATAGGTCTGTTCAGATGGCCATGGGCCTGGTTCTGTTGGAGGTGGAGATTCTGGGTCTGGGTCTGGGTCTGGTTCTGAGCTCCTATGAAATGATGAGTTAAGAAGCAGCGGAGGTCTTCCTTGGAGAAAGATCTTGCCAGAACGTCGTATATGTTTGGATCCAGAGGAAAAGGAGCACAAGGTTTGAAATGGCTCAGGTACTGTAGAATGTCCATCTCACTGGATTTCGTTGTCTGGTACTTGTAAATGGTAAATGCAACGTTGTCTTGTCTTGTTGACATCAAGTTCTGGAAGGGTATGATGGTTCTTAGTGGATATGATGATAGACCCATCCATAGACCCATTCAGATTCTTCTCAGCCAAGTGACATTTAACATGTTATAATCAAGATTCAAGTCAAAAGTATTTCAATCAGGAGAGACTTAATGAATTTGTAAAAAGGTTTATTGAGATAGGCCTCAATCTGGGATGACAGTTGTTCCCAATATGGGTCAGATGAGATCAGTTTGTCCCAATATGGGTCAGATGAGACCTGGCCCCCTGGCAGAGACTGGAAAGGGTCTTCAGGTGGTGGCAGGTGGTCTGGTCGGTGGTCTGGTCGCCTCCTGTCTATATTATTCGCCTCTTGCAGTTCATGTCTTGGCTGGTGCTTCCGCAAGTCCTTTTGACGCTCTGCCGAGGTCCTGCAGTCCAGTCCATGAACGAGTCATTATCATGCCCATGGTGGGCAGGTTTGACACTCTGCTGGCTGCTGTGGCCCAGCTGAGGTCCTGCAGTCCAGTCCATGACGGAGTCAGGACTGTGTCCATGGCTGGAGGCAGGCAGGAAGGCTGGAGGGTGAAATACAAATACAATGTATTTAAATAAACTCTATTAATCAGTCAATGTTGATGATCTTCATGTGGCAAGTTATACAGTAGAGTAAAACAATGTGGCAGACACACTGGACTTAATGTGGAAGTGCTTACATCCAGTGTACAGTGCAGAGTCACTAGACACAACATATCATATGCATTCATGAGTCTAAATAATACAAATTCCATTATATTTATATAGTTTTAGCACCTTAAGACATGTACTCACCAGCAGCAGAGACTGTGGGGACAGCTGGCTGGAACTGGAAGACTAGAAAGTGAAATACAAATCAAATGAATTTATATAAACTGAATCAATCAGTAAATGCTGATGAGCTTTATGTGGCAAGGCTACATATATATATATATATATATATATATATATATATATATATATATATATATATATATATATATATATATATATATATATAGTGGACCTTTAAGAAACTCACCAGCAGCACGGAGTATAGGTCTGTTCAGATGGCCATGGGCCTGGTTCTGTTGGAGGTGGAGATTCTGGGTCTGGGTCTGGGTCTGGGTCTGGTTCTGAGCTCCTATGAAATGATGAGTTAAGAAGCAGCGGAGGTCTTCCTTGGAGAAAGATCTTGCCAGAACGTCGTATATGTTTGGATCCAGAGGAAAAGGAGCACAAGGTTTGAAATGGCTCAGGTACTGTAGAATGTCCATCTCACTGGATTTCGTTGTCTGGTACTTGTAAATGGTAAATGGTAAATGCAACGTTGTCTTGTCTTGTTGACATCAAGTTCTGGAAGGGTATGATGGTTCTTAGTGGATATGATGATAGACCCATCCATAGACCCATTCAGATTCTTCTCAGCCAAGTGACATTTAACATGTTATAATCAAGATTCAAGTCAAAAGTATTTCAATCAGGAGAGACTTAATGAATTTGTAAAAAGGTTTATTGAGATAGGCCTCAATCTGGGATGACAGTTGTTCCCAATATGGGTCAGATGAGATCAGTTTGTCCCAATATGGGTCAGATGAGACCTGGCCCCCTGGCAGTGACATACTCAAAAACCATGAGAACAGTCCTGAACATTCTAGGCACATGACATCGTGGAAGGAACTGGAGAATCGTCTTGACAAGGGCCAAACAATAGATAAAATAGAAATGGCACTTCTGGAGGCTGAAAGGAGGAAGTGGCGTGAAGTCCTGACCAGGTTGGTGGCCATAATTCAGTCGTTGGCAGAGCGAAATATTGCCCTTACCACAAACACACTATCAGCCGAATAATGGTAATTTTCTGAAAGAGGTTGAGCTCATGGCCAAGTTCGACCCAGTCCTTAAGCAGCATGTTGCTGAGGTGAAAAGAGGAGCCATCCATACATCCTATTTAGGAACAAGGATTCAAAATGAATTAATAGATTGCATCGGTGGAAAGATTGTGAAGTATATGGTCGATGAAATTTAAAAATCCAAATACTTCTCAATTATTTTGGATTGCACCCCCGATTTGAGCCATAAAGAGCAACTATCAGTTATGATTCGACTTGTTGCAATGGAGGGCACGGTGGGCATCCCCCAAATAAAATAGCATTTTATGGGGTTCCTTGAGGCGGAAGAGTCCACTGGAGAAAGCCTCTCGATTCCTCATTCTGAAGAGACTAGAAGAGCTCAACATCCCTGTTGAAGACTGTAGAGGGCAGTCCTACGACAACGGGGCTAACATGAAAGGAAAGAGAAAGGGAGTCCAAGCCAGACTTCTGCAAATAAATCCAAGAGCTTTATTTGTGCCATGCGGAGCACATACATTGAATCTGGTGGTAGCTGATGCGGCAAAAAGCTCTGCAGAGGCCACTGGCTACTTTGGCTACCTGCAGAAGCTTTTCACACTGTTCTCTGCCTCCACTCAGAGATGGACCATCTTAAAAAGCCATGTCAACACAACGCTGAAATCCTGGTCAGATACCAGATGGGAGAGTCGGATCAAGAGCGTAGAGGCTGTAAGGTACCAGACTGCAGAAGTCAGAGATGCACTTGTACAGGTGAGGGACAAAGCCACAGATCCAGTCATACACATTGAGGCACAATCTTTGGCTGAAGAGGTTGCATCATACCGCTTTGCAATGTGTACTGTGGTATGGTATGACATCCTGACCCAAATCCAGCATGTCAGCAAAGTATTGCAATCAGTGTCAATGCAGTTGGATGTTGCAGTTGACCTCTTGAGGAAAACAGAAGCCTCTCTGGTCAGCTACAGAGGCACTGGCACATTTGCTTCTGCCCAAGCATCTGCCAAAGATATCTGTGAGGATATGAATGTGGCAGCTGTTCTGAAGCAGAAGAGGCTGAGAACAACCAAGAGACAGTTTTCCTATGAGTCTCCTGATGAGCAAGTGAGTGATGCACTTAAGAAAATGGAAATGTCCTTTTTCAATGTGGTGGTGGATGTTTCAATTGTGTCACTGCAGGAACGATTCCAGACCTTAGGTGAAGTCAAGGAAAAGTTTGGGGTGCTTATCAACTTCCCTGACTTGCCTAATGTAGAGAAACACTCAGCAACACCCTGAGCTGTGGTGGACAGTCAGACCTGGATGGGAGGGAACTGGCACTGGAGATGCAGACTTTCCCAGATTTGCCAAAAGCCAAAATGACCACCCTGGAACTTCTGGCTTTCTTACAGGAGAAGCAACTGAAGGAGGTATATCCAAATATGTGGGTGGCCCTCAGAATCGCTGTCACTATTCCAGTGACAGTTGCTGCAGCAGAGAGGAGCTTCTCCAAATTGAAGCTAATGAAAACCTACCTAAGGTCGACAATGGCTCAGGAGCGTCTCAATGGACTTGCATTAATGAGCATCAATCGTGAGGTTTCTAGCCAGATATCACTTGATGATGCCATAGATGGCCTTGCAGCAAGGAAGTCCAGACGTGTCCGATTTTAAGGATATGTAGGCTACCTGATGGCTGAGGGATCCAGGGTCCTCCACACTGGGAACTGTCTGTAGGCTGCATCAGAAGGAGAACTGTTGTTGGCCTGAATGGGCCCTACGGAAGGCGGAGGAGTCCCTCCAACTCCAAAGTTTTGGGTTTTAAACCAAGTACTATTGCACATATGTTCCAATATGTATATTTGTACCTTGTTTTCTGATTGCACTATTAATGTTTGAATATGTTTATTTGTACCTTGTTTTCTGATTTCTGTAAAAAAAATATAAAAGACATTGTCTTGAAACCATTGTTGTCCATATTTTTACTGTTGAGTGTGTGGGTGGTGATGAGGCAGTACTGGTGGCTTAATGTGGTTGTGGTGGGGGTGGCGCCCCTAAAAAAATGTTTGGGTGGGGGGGCATCAAATCATACTCTCGCCTAGGGCACCTGAATGCCTAGGGGCGGCCCTGGCTTGAGGTATTAGTTCTGTAAATTGTCATTGGCGTTACTACTCCTCCTGGTAAGACCAGTTTGAGCGAATGAATAAAAGAAAATCTATACATTAAGCTTTCATTTTTGGGGATTGTTAAAGGTAAGAGTTTTGATTAAGTAAAATGAAATACATTTTAAGACATTTGCAATTCCTAATGCCACCGTTTCTGTAGAATGACCCTTTGATTATGTTTCTGATCATATTTCAGCCTCTGTAGAATTCTATGCACAGAGGGAGCCGGACAACAGGTAGCTGCCTCTTACAATCGTGCACGCATGTAGAAACGCAACGACTAACGTCCAACACTGCAGTCCATCCCGGGGAGTTATATTATTATAGAATAATTATTGAATTTCACCACACTGGTGGCAAAACCTACGCCCTTGCTCCATTAAGTCTCCTATTCCACAAATGAAATGCATGTTCAATAGGATTTAAATCTGGTGATTGACTTGGCCAGTCAACAACTTCACACTTTGTGGAGGCATTTGCTTGTACTTGGACTGACAAGATGTTTCTGTACACTTCTGAGTTCCCCTGCTGCTCCGGTCAGCAGGTACAGCAGTTCAATTCACCAATTAATACAAGTGAAGATGGCATTATGACAGATAAAATGGTATGCTGTGGATATTGGGCAGTTCCTTTTTTTCTCGCCATACTTTACTCCATGCCATCACTCTGATACATGTTAATCTTTGTGTCATCAGTCCACAATATCTTTTTCCAGAACACTGCAGGCTCTTTTAGGTACTTTTTAGTGATTTGCATCATGCAGTGTAGCATTCTTCTGTCATGCTCTGTAGAAGTCTTCCTTGCCCTACCAGGCCGTCTCTCTTCATTTGTTATACATTTGACGATTTATGTGTTAAATTCTACACAAGGCTTTTAAATATGTCACTGGTGTTACTCATTTCATACGAAGGGGAATTAAAAATAAAAATAAAAAATATATTGATTACATTTTATATTTGAATTATTTTTATATGATTGAAGACATGTGGCTTGAGGTATTAGTTCTGTAAATTGTCATTGGCGTTACTGTCATTGGTGTTACTACTCCTCCTGGTAAGACCAGTTTGAGTGAATGAATAAAAGACAATCTATACATTAAGCTTTCATATTTGGGGATTGTTAAAGGTAAGAGTTTTGATTAAGTAAAATGAAATACATTTTAAGACATTTGCAATTCCTAATGCCACCGTTTCTGTAGAATGACCCTTTGATTATGTTTCTGATAATATTTCAGCCTCTGTAGAATTCTATGCACAGAGGGAGCCGGACAACAGGCAGGAGTCGAGAGAAATGGCCGTTGCCCATTTATTCAGTACTTTGGTTCAACTTAAACTCTCCCTCAGTCCCCTTAGGGTAGCGCTGGCATGAAAAATGTCTTGGAAACAATAATAATAATAATAATAATAATAATAATAATAATGCTGAGCACTCGGCAGCCCACATCCGCTCCCGCTGTCCACCCTTTCGGTGCTGTCCTTGCTGCCTCGTCTCTCTGCTCTCTCCGTCCTCCGCCACGACTGTCCTCCCGGGGGAAACGAGCACAAACATTAAGAAGCCGACTGATGGGGACCCCATCCCCTTCACCAACCGTCCTGCAGCTCCCCCTGCAGGCCAGACGCGACATGCTCCCCACTGATGTCTCCTCTGTCCTAATGTTCACAGATACCAATTGCAGACTCAAATACTAGACATTGAGAGCCCAAATGACTGCACAAATGATGTGACAGAACACATATAACGAACCAGAAACACCTGTCAAGCCTTCACTTTTGGTTTCCCTGAAATAGAGGGGCTATGCATAAAAAGTGTGGCATTTTCTGAATAGTGAAACCAATATGTCCACAAATAACAGCTGAGGATCTCTACTACTGGGAAGTAGAACTTTTGGAGGTGTAGAGCCAATAGAAGAAAGAAATGCTTCACTGTTACGCAGGGTAATGTATGTGGCAGTCTTTGCTTTTACTAAATACACTTCCTGCTGAATTGCAGGAGTAGGACGCTTGTCTATCATGGTGCAGAGGATGCTGGGAAAGCCTCCAAACATCTTCTTTAAGGCCTGCTGTATGATCTGATTTGCTGCAAAGCATGAGGAGTTTCCAATCAAGGCTCACTTTCTCTCTCTCTCTCTCTGGGTGAGCATGTTAGGAAGAAGTATGGACGCAATAGAAAACAAATCTGATCAAATAATTTCCTCTCATGGGGTCTGCTGATTTAAATTATGTCCGTCTGCTGATATTGTTGGCATGCAGCCTTCCTCTCTCTTCTCCCACCTCCCTTACCTCTCCCACTCCCCTCAGACAACAAACTGAGCGAGGCGTCTGGCGGGTCAGAGAACGGCGAGGGGGAGGAGGAGGAGGAGGACACGGACGCTGTCCCTGTGGACGAGGACCTCTTCACCGGAGAGGACCTGGATGAGGAGCTCAACACACTGGACCTGGAGGAGTGAGAATGAGAGAGAGAGAGTAAGTGATAGAGAGAGAGAGGGGGGTGGGGGGCGACACTTGAACTGCTCATTTCAAAGACCACACAAGGCTTGAAGTGAAGGAGTGTTTCACACAATAACATTTCCACAGTGGAACCACATCCGCGCCCCCCCGCCCCCTTTTGTCACCATCCAAAAATATCCTTTACGTAATAAGAGGAGTAGTTGTCGGACAACTTTCCCTCTTTTTTTCTTCAAATGAATGTATTACCGTCTCCGTCCGTCTGTCCCTCTGAAAGCACAGTTCGTCGCTGGGGTTTGTACCATGTTGATCTGCCCTTTTCCCTCGTACGGCTTCAAACATGATCAGGAGAAGGAATGTATTTAAAATGAAATATTTATTGGAGTTGGTGTTGATGATTGATTATGGAAATGCTCGATGTGAAGCAAGGTATTTTACACCTTGTTTTTAGCTAATAAGAAAAACATCTGCATGCCTGTATCAGGATGAGAATGTATATTTGGTATCGTCTGCCTCTTCATCATCGTCGTCCACCAGCTCAGGGCGGAACTCGAACACTTCACGACCGCTGACCTGTCACAAGCACAGAAGACAACATCTCATAGCACTGAATATTAAGATATACATATATATTAAGATATTCAGTGATCCTATTCAATATCTTAAAAATATATATATAAATTAGACTATGCTATCAGTTAGTGCAGCATCAGGAGAAGTATAGTACTGTCATACAAGTAGAGTAACAACTATGGTGGAATAATATGCCTGCCAAGACATTTTATTTATTGATAAAACATTCATTACCTTTGAGACTGAATTCACAAGTCTCTAGACAGTCAGACTGTCTGGGCAAAATCAACACATTGACGACCTCAGGCTAAGTAAACAATGAAACCAGTTGCTCTACTTGAAACTTGACTTTGGCTAGACAACAGACCATACCTGTCAACATTGGGATTTGAAAATAAGGGATATTTCCCCCCCGGGCCCGGGCCATCCTCTCCCCCCCACCGTCCACAAACCATACCCCTTACATTTAGACAAGGGTACACACAGTCAATCCTAAAATCACCACTAGGCAACCACTTGCTTGATACCTGGTTCAAAGTGAAATACTTCCCTGTCTGCATTATATACACATGAAAACACAAAAGGGCATATCAATTAAACACATTTATTCATTATTTATGTTATTCATTATTTATGTACACATCACTTACACATTTACATATGAGAGAAGGAGAGAGGGTGAGTACAGCTGTACATTGAGTACATATTTACATATGAGAGAAGGAGAGAGGGTGAGTACAGCTGTACATTGAGTACAGCGTCTTTGAGCCCCGGAAACGCGCTATATACATTTAATTTATTATTATTATTATTATTATTATTATTACAGATGGTAAGATGATTAGATTGTGAGCATGTCATTTCAGAAAACCTAAGAAATATAATGGATATAAACAGTAGCAACAGAGTGCAAATGCAACAGAGTAAAATTAAGCTTCGGTTCCTCAGCACAAGACATAGGGCATACTACGGTAATCACCATGACATAGGGCATACTAATCACCAATGTAGGCCATACATTACTCACCATGGAGGTCTCTTCCATGCTCAAGGGACTTGTTGTACACATAGGTTGCAGATTTAGCATTCCTCAACACCTTCTGAGAAGGAGTGTATTTGTGGGCTGGACCAGTGTGGTTAATTTTACATGATAGTAAAGCACAAACAGTGCTGTTGTCCAATGCCATTCTATTTTCTGTAACTATCTTTCTTACCATACTAAATACTCTTTCAGAGCTGGCATTGCTGTGTGGAATGCATAATAAAGCTTTCATGAGTCTTGTCAACTCACTGAACCGCAAGTCCTTGCCTACAAGGCCCCAGAATCTGTCGATTCTGTCTTCTTGGGGGAGTTGGTTGCTACTGGTCACCTGGTAATCAATGAGCTCCTCTCTCAGCCTATCCTGCCTCAAGCTCAACTGAGGGAACAGGGCACTTAGCCTTTCCACTGTAAAATAAAACAATAGTGTTCAACTGCTTGTTATCGTTTGTCCTTACAGTGACTTATCTGTTCTTAATCTTATTCTCAATTATTTTTGTTGTCAATTGTAATCTGTCCCTAATCTAATCTAAACTGCCCCTACCTGTCCCTGGTGTGACGTCTAGCCGAGCTGCGGGGTCCAGCACTCTCAGGTCCTTGAGGAGTTGGGAGTCAAGCGGAAAGGAGGCAAACATCTTACGCAGAACTGCTTCATAGAAGCTTCTCACAGTTCTACAACAGAGTAATAGTAAAAAAAACAACAATATGCATTAGATAGTGGCACACATATCAGGAACTCTATAATTATTCTCAGGCTGTCAAAAGATGACATAATAATAATTAATTATTATAATGTAAGTATGTGACTACAGAGTAAGATACTCACTGAAAGATGTTTCTCTTAGTTGAAATGGTGAGGTCTGCATTACTCATCATGAATGCCTTCGACTCTGCTCCAATGAAGAGGTCTTCGTCTGGCAGTTGATGTCCCTCTCCATAGTTCACATCCCTGAGAGGCACACCCATGATGGCCCTGGCTGGTATGAGGTAGCCGAGGAATCGCCTGATCAGCCTGCACATCTCCTCTTCAAGTCTGTGGATCTGTACTCCCTCTGACTGTAGACAGTACCGGTAGTCACAACAAAATAACAGTGAAATAAGCATGATCATATTACATTATATTTATTAATCTAAACACCCATGGTCGGTGCCCCTGGGAATTAGATAAGGAATGTTTGTAGAACAAAAGGATCATCCTGTTAGATCTTAGTGGTATTTCTTACACTATAATCTGTGTGTCAGTACAGGATCACACTGTTCTGCTATTGTCTGTCATGTTTAGAGAAGATGGCCTCTGCATCTGGCAGACTGGCTGGCATTCGGCAGACCTTACCTGACTCCCAGGGGCACCGACCTTGGGTGTCTTGCATGAGCTGAGGTGTCAGGGCTGGCTGATGTGTTGATTATTATGATGTAACAACTGTGATACAATGAGTATTTAAACCATCCTTGGCCATTGTGTGATTGTCTAAAGCTGATCTCAGATGCCAGAAGACGTTCATTCCGTATGCAGTTCCTTCTGTTTGTTTTAGTTTTTTCAAAACCAGTAGGACCACTGTCAATTCGGCTCCTGAGTGATCATTACGACCCGTGTTTTGAATATCCTTGTCACTTCGTGTTTGCTGCACATCTGACCTATCCGGATCTAACGACTGAACTTTTGAACTGGTACATCGTGGTAACATTGAGACGGCTGACGGCAGAGCAAAGACGTGCAGCCCTTTACCCCTTTTCCTGAGAGAGAAGAGGAACTTTGTGGTGACAGGTGGCTCCAGTCCGTGCTTACACCAAAGAGCAACTAAAAAGTGAGTTCAAAACAGTCGCTCAGATCCAAGAAAAAGAACCTTTGATACACAATATTCAACACGTAAAATGAACAGTAAAGCTGAGCAGACTAATGCTAATCCTATAAGTATTGTCTGGAATTGAGATTTGAGATACAACAGGATACTGGTATTCTAGAGCTAACGCTGACAAATACAAGTTGTCATTTAGCCAACAGATACAGCGCCGTGATCTAGCGATTAGTCTTTGTCAGTACAAGTGGTGATTGAAAACCGATAGAAAACAGGATCCTTGTATTAGGAACTGATATTTTGTGGTGCTGCTTGTAAACACAAATGGTACTGGCCTAATGGATCACAGGCGCAGGACAGCTTGTGGGTGTGGGATCTTATAGAACACATGGGAGAAGTCTACATAACAATATAAAAAATAATCATAACAAGCTTATGGGTAATTGTTGCTTTCTTTGTCAATACAATTGGTGATTAAGCTGACAGGATAGGCTACACACACAGGGTCCCTGTATCGGGAACTGTGATATTTTGTAGTGCCTTTGTAAACACAAATGGGATAAGCCTACATAAAAACATTTTATAATAAGCTTGAGGTTAATTGGAGACCTTCAGATTGGAGACCTTCAGAGGGAGATTTGGGAAGTTGATATAGACGTTGTGTGTTACATATTGATTGAGTGACACAACTAACTTTAAGAGTTGATTTATTCTCAGAGGAAAAAATAATTCTGTGTCTGGTGACCTTGGCCAGACTCAATATACACACACACTGTTCTCTCTGTCTCTCTCCCTCGCTTGCCTCTCCAACAAACACCTAGTCTAGTTTCTAGTCACTACAAGCTGTTTCAGAAATGTGTTTGACTAGCCGTGTCTATGATGAAATGATTACAAAGTATGACGTTAAAGTTGACCGAGCCACTGCCACACTAGGCACGTTACGTAGTTGGAGCAGGGACAAGGGGCAGGAGAAGATTAGAGTCTTAGAGAAGTTGAGGAGAGAAGCAGAGGAGGGCAGGAGAAAGGCAGAGGAGAAATTAGCCTATTCAATTATTATTATTATAATTATTATTATAATTGTTGACAATGAGTTTGAACAGGAGGAGAAGAGCTCCGTCACCCCTTCTGCCCCACAAGGCCAAGGATGGGACACTGTAAAACACAGAGTGGAATATTGGAACAAAAGAGGTATGACGAAGGCCAACAACTTTTCTAGGAGGCCCCTCTCCTGTGTGTCAGTATGGTCTGTATGTCACCTTAATAGATATGGGAGCCGAATGGACAGTGGTCCTACTGGTTTTGAAAAAACTAAAACAAACAGAAGGAACTGCATACGGAATGAACATCTTCTGGCATCTGAGATCAGCATTAGACAATCACATAATGGCCAAGGATGGTTTAAATACTCATTGTATCACAGTTGTTACATCGTAATAATCAACACACCAGCCAGCCCTGGCGCCTCAGCTCACGCAAGATACCCAAGGTCGGTGCCCCTGGGAATCAGATAAGGTCTTCTCTAAACATGCCAGACAATAGCAGAACAGTGTGATGTGATCCTGTACTGACACACAGATTACCGTATTTTCCGGACTATAAGTCACACTTTTTTTTCATAGTTTTACATTACCGACTACAGCCGCAAGAGGGCGCTCTGGGCTTGTGACAACTATATGCTGCTCCTGTACCACTGAAGAATTAACTGAATTAATAGGCATTTTCGTTACTTTGTTTTTTGGTAAACTGTAACCTGACCATCTTTTTTGAGGATAACTAGTGGTTTGCCCCTTGCAGTGAAGCGTCTGTAGTTTTGTTGGTGACATTCTGTGGATGGTTGTTCTACCTCCTGGAGAGTGTTCCCGATCTGTGGGACAGTTGTTTTGGGGTCTTTTTTAATTATGGTGAGCATTCTTTGGTCATCCACTGTGGAAGTCTTCTTTGGCCTCCCAGCCCGATTGCGATTGCTGAGCTCACCAGTGCTATGGTTTTGTCTATGTTTCTGATTGTTTTGGGGGGGAATTTTCTGCCTATAATGGCTTCCTTCACTTTCACTGACACCTCTTTGGTTCTTATGTTGACAGACACCAACAGCAAATTCAAAGCCTAGAATCAATACTACATATTGACAGCTCTCTTAAGCCCAATTTATACTTCTGCGTAAAATCTATGCCGTAGCCTGCGTAGGCCCGGAGCCTACGCGGTAGCTTTTCGCGCACCTCTCCAAAAATGTAACTACGCGGCATACCTACGCAGACTGTGATTGGTCCGCTTGGTAGCACATGATTCCGACATGATTCCAACTCTCTCGTAGGCCTAAATGCGGAAGCCATGAAAAAAAAAATCGCTATTATGCTGCTATGAGTACATCGTTCCAAAGGAGCGCCCCATGGAAGCGTCAAGCACAGCCTTCCCATAAGGAGCGCGATTCACATTTACGAGATGTACATTCCTGTTTATTTAGAAATAAATGATTACCTGTGGCGTATGACAGCGGATGATGATAGACATATTTAATGTAAAGCTATCTATAAGAACTGTGATTGGTCCGCTTGGTAGTGTCACATTCCGACTCTCTCGTAGGCCTTAATGCGGAAGCCATGACAGAAATGTCATTTACTTTTTCTGTAATTACTTATTAATACAGATTTGAAAAATTATGATAAGCATCTTATTATCTTAGTTTAATGTCTTTTCAATGCATTATAGACATTTTCTTTATAACAAGCATAACCAAAAAATTGCTATTATGCCGCTATGAGTACACAGTTCCAAAGGAGCACCCCATGGAAGCGTCAAGCACAGCCTTCCCATGAGGACCGCAATTCACATTTACGAGATGTACAATCCTGTTTATTTAGAAATAAATGATTACCTGTGGCGTTTGACAGTGGATGATGATAGACATATATATATTTTTATACTTTTCATTTTTTTCACATTTTATGAACAACAAACATCAATAACAAAAATAAAAAAAACATACATACATACACAAGGTCATGGGGTCAGCAAATACAGCATATAAACATACAATCAGTACAAAGAATCACCATCTTCATTGGCTAAATAATCGCACCATTTTCCCATCGTTTTTCCCCCAACTCTTTCTGAAGCCTTAAAGAGAAGGTCATTTGTTCCATTAAATGCAAATGCTCAACTGTTTTAACAAAAAGACAGACAGTAGGACAGCTTTTCTGAAGCCAACATTTTGTGATGGCCTTTTTACCTGCCACCAGTAACATTTTTAGGAGGTAGGTCCCCCATCAGGGATGAGTCCAAGATAAAAAGATGTAAAATACATACTAATGCTAACCCCCAGAGTTCTTGAAATGATCTTAGCAACTTCCGTCCAAAAAGTCTGGATAGGAGGACAAGACCAGAAAACATGCCTTCAATACAATAGACCCGGTCAATCTCTTCAATAAACTGGTGGACATGAACATTGACCCCTGCATCTGCCACTGGATATGGAGCTTTCTGTGGAAAAGACGACAGAGGGTCAAGATGAACAGCCTTTCATCTCGACCCCTGACCCTCAGCACAGGCGCCCCCCAGGGCTGCGTCCTCTCACCCTGGCTCTTCTCCCTCTACACCAACCACCTGATATCCCTCCACAGCTCAGTCACCATTCTGAAATATGCAGATGACACAACCATAATCGGACTCATAACAAATAATAATGAAGACCGTTATCGCGAGCAGATAGCCCAAGCAGTCACTTGGTGCCTCAACAACAACCTCCAGCTCAACTCATCAAAGACACAAGAACTCATCGTAGACTTCAGGCACAGCCCCCCCCCAAAAAAAAACATCAACATCTTTGGAGAACCCATAACCATAACGGATTCTTTCAAATTCCTTGGCACTCACATCAGTAACTCCCTCAAATGGAACACCAACACAGACTTCATCACCAAAAAAGCCCACCAACGACGATTCTTTCTCAGACAGCTCAAAAAATTCAAAGTAAAACAAAACCTCCTCCTTCAGTTCTACACCGCCATCATTGAGAGCATACTCACCTCATCCATCACAGTCTGGTACGGCAGCTTGGACAGTAAATCAAAAAGAAAACTACAGCGAATAGTAAGAAAATCATCCAAGATCATCGGCACCCCTCTCCCATCAGTTGAATCACTATATCTCAAACGCACCACAAATAGAGCACATAAAATTATCTCTGACCCCTCCAACCCTGCTCACCACCTGTTTCAACTGTTGCCCTCTGGACGGCGCTACCGATCCCTGGCCACCAAAACATCCCGTTTCAAAAACTGTTTTTTCCCCTCTGCTATAAGGACTCTCAACACCTGACTCACTACACTAACCCTGCCAGACGTACTGCACTTTATAAATTGTAAATATGTTCTTGTCTTGTGGCTATGTGTGTACATGTCCATGTGATAGTTATGTGCAATGTGTGTATGTTTTTTTGACACTGCTGTATTGAGCTTTCCACCTGTACCGAAAACAAATTCCACCGACCTAGGTTGTGTGGTCATTAAACCATTCATTCATTCATTCATTCATGTCCGTGATCAACCATGGTCTCTCCACATTCCCCCCAGCAACCAAGCTCAGTACCAGTTTGTTTAGACTTCTGTTTAGGAGTGATAAAAAAGCGAATTAAGTTTTTCCAACAAAAGTCTCTCCAGGTTAGGGAGTTGGTGGAGGATGACTGTACATCCCATGCATTCAACCACGTCCTCTGATATTTCCAAGTCCAGGTCCCTTTCCCATCGCTGTCTCACATAGTCTGTTGTGACCTTATTCAATGACATAATGCCCTGATACAGCCTACTTATGAGGCCTTTAGTGTTTCCTGAATTATAAGCCTCAATAAAAATATTAACAACCATGGGTGGATCTCGTGGATTAGAACCTTTTACCTCTTTACAAAAGTAATCACGGAGCTGTAAATACCTGAAAAAGTCTATCCTATCCATGTGACAACTGACAGTGAAAAGAGGCAAAATCATTTACATGTGCTTAAACTACAGATTGTAAGCTTTCAAATGATGCATCATACATTGAAATCGGAAACAAATTGAAGACGACATGAGTATTTGAAGGTTGCTAACCCTGAAATCACAATGCTGAGGAAAATGCCCTTCAAAGATGTTGTTCTTTCTCACCTTCACACAGCCAGGTAATGGGCGGTAACAATGTCTGCTTAACGCCACCCACAACCACTCCCCCTCTAGATTGACAGCTGTCAGCTGTCATTATCTGTCAGTGTTAGTCACTGGGTCAGATAGCTATAGCTAACATTATTACCTAGCAAGGTATTACCTAAGCTAATTAGCCAGCTTATCATTATGGAGGCCTTTGGCGCTTTTCCACTACCGGGCCCGGCTCGGCTCGGCTCGCCTCAGCGCGCTTTTGAACAGTTCTGGGTACGAGACATTTTCCACTATACAGGAACGACCCGGGACTGTAGGAGGAGTTACGTGTCATAAGATTCCCCCCGCTATACAGATCAGCGGGGGGAAATGCGATAAGAATTATGTCAAAATGCAGCACTATCGTGCACAGATCAGCCTTACAACATGTAACGTTGAGTGCCTGTTACTTGCCGCTTTCAGTTCTAGTAGACTAGTTTAGATCTCGCAACCAGGGAAATGCCGACATGAAATGCCGACACGGTTCTATTTTTATTTCTCCTGACACGTTGAGCACTGTGCTTTTTTTGTTGGTGAACTACCGTAATAAGCCTAAAAAAGTTCAACTTCTCTCTTTCAGAAACTGTTTGAATTTTTTAGATTGGGCATATAGTTCATGAATTACGGTAGTTTGAAGGAACACTGTAGAATCCGCTGTAGACAGCTCCAGTTTCGGAGAACAAGACGCGAATCTATCGGCATTAGTCAAATACAGGCTCCCATCCAGTCATCCGCTCACTGCTCTCCATCAAAAATGGCACATCCATCAATAATATTACACAATAACAACTGGTGAAGAAGGCCAGCTCTGTGGTGGGGACCGGGCTGGACAGCCTAGAGGTGGTGGCAGAACAGAGGATGGGGAAAAAACTGGCGGCCATGCTGGTCAATCCCTCCCACCCGATGTACTGCGAGCTGGCGGGGATGAGGAGCAAGTTCAGCCACAGATTTGTTCTCCCCCGCCAAAGTACAAAAAGATTTGGACAGTCCTTTGTTCCAGCTGCACTCCGACTCTACAACCAGGCCCTGCAGGGTGGGGGAGACCTGGAGCTGGAACTTTTGGAACTTTTTACTTATTGAGCCTGCACTGTTTTATGTATTTTATTGAATGTTTTCTGTTTTCTGTATTGAATGTTTTCTGCCCTAACTGAGCTGTTTGACAACAAAATTTCCCCATTGGGGACAATAAAGGTTTTCAATCAATTCAATCAATCAATGCTCTGATTAGATTGCTTAGATTGTTTAATACATCAACGGGGGGAAAAGCGAGATGAACAAGCGAGATGAACTCGCGAGTATCATGCTTCCTCCGTTGAACGGAAAGTCCTATCTATTCCATTCAAAGTGTTTTAGCCATCCCCCTTTCCACTGGTAGTCGCTCCGGAGTATAAGTCGCATTTATTTTGAAATATATTTCACAAAATCCAAGACCAAGAACAGACATTTAATCTGGAAAGGCAAGTTTATTCAACTACACAATACCACACAGAACAACAGGCTGAATAGAAGTCTGGTATGTTAACATAACACATTAACAGTTATTCAGCTACACAATAGCATAAAGAACATACCTGGGAGGCTGAATAGGCTAAATGAACATAACAAGCCAGCGAGTCCAACAAGCAAGTTACCAGTAAGCAAGTTCACCAAGCTACCGTTTGCTTAGCTTCAACAAGCTAATGTTTTAGATAATTTCTTCAGGGGTATAGGAGCAGCATATAGTTGTCACAAGCCCAGAGCGGCCCAGAGCGCCCTCTGTCGGCTGTAGACGGTAATGTTTACTCCTTGGTTCATGTCAGTCAGTATGAAATTATATATACAGTATATTGAAAATATAAGTCGCACCTGACTATAAGTCGCAGGACCAGCCAAACTATGAAAAAAAGCGCAACTTATAGTCCGGAAAATACGGTATACAGCATATGGATGTTATGTGCCTGTTTACCTTCCGCTTTCAGTTCTAGTAGTTTAGATCTCGCAACCAGGGAAACGCCGACGTGTTAAGGGAGCAAGACGTGAATCTACCAGCATTTGACTGCCGCTGGACTGAGGAACAGCATAGGCACAGGACATCGCCATAATAGCGATTTTTTGTTATGCTTGTTGTAAATAAAAGTTCTGTGATGCATTGAAATTACATTAAACTAAGATAATACGATGGTTAGCATAATTATTCTAATCTTTATTAATAAGTTATTACAGAAACAGTAAGTGACATTTTCAGAGAGCGAAATCTGTTGTGGTATTTAAAGATGGCGGTTAGAGAAGAAATCTATGAACATGGGATGACGATTTCCATTGACCAATCAACGGTGTGCAGCGTCACACATCACACGCAGCCTGGCAAAAAAGTACCTTTCCCCAACTTTCGCTACCCATCCCGAACAAGAACTATTTTACTGTGCCGTGCCGTGCCGAGCCGACCCGAGCCTGACCCGGGCTAGCCCTGTAGTGGAAAAGCGCCATTTATGGTTGTTGTAACTATTATTCTTTTAATGATACAAAAAAGTCTTGAATCAGAATTTATTTTACAGTACACAATAATACAAATATTTGGGTGTGGTTGTTCAACATTAGCTTTGCAGCAAGGTACATAATCACAACAATAATCACAAGTAAATAAGTAAAGTAAGTAATGATAAGTAATAAAGTGATAAGTGATGGTAGTCGCACTACAGTAGAATTAAAGTGCAATCAACAGTGTAACATGCTGTGCAAACACAAGTAAATAAGTAAAGTAAGTAATGATAAGTAATAAAGTGATAAGTGATGTTAGTCGCACTACAGCAGAATTAAAGTGCAATCAATAGTGTAACATGCTGTGCAAAGTTCAACAAGATGAAAATGAAAGTGTTCAGGTATTTCTCAAGTAGTGAGGTAGTGTGCAATTTCTGCATTCCTCCCGTGTGTTTCTCCTGCCGCTACAAACGGACAGCCTTGTTCCGAGGTGCCTTTTTCTGAGGTGCCTTGTTCTGAGGCGCTGTGGAATCTGGTGGGCACGGGCATGTGGTGTCTATTATTCTTTTAATGATACAAAAAAGTCTTGAATCAGAATTTATTTTACAGTACACAATAATACAAATCTTTGGCTGTGGTTCTTCAACATTAGCTTTGCAGCAAGGTACATAATCACAACAATACCATCACAATAATCACAAGTAAATAAGTAAAGTAAGTCATGATAAGTAATAAAGTGATAAGTGATGATAGTCGCACTACAGCAGAATTAAAGTGCAATCAACAGTGTAACATGCTGTGCAAACACAAGTAAATATGTAAAGTAAGTAATGATAAGTAATAAAGTGATAAGTGATGGTAGTCGCACTACAGCAGAATTAAAGTGCAATCAATAGTGTAACATGCTGTGCAAAATTCAACAAGATGAAAATGAAAGTGTTCAGGTATTTCTCAAGTAGTCAGGTAGTGTGCAATTCCTGCATTCCTCCCGTGTGTTTCTCCTGCTGCTACAAACGGACAGCCTTGTTCCGAGGTGCCTTTTTCTGAGGCGCTGTGAAGTCTGGTGGGCACAGGCATGTGGTGTCTTTTGCCTCATCAGAACAGAATTCTCTGATCTTGTCAAAGAGATACTTCTGTCTGTCCACGTCAAGTCCGGGTGGGGCTTGTACAGGAAGATCACCTCTGGGGGGCTTGACATCAGTGCGTTTCAGTAGCTGAAACTCGACTGGTTCTGCGTCGTTGTATTCCCTGGCCATAACCACGCCAGGTCTCCGAGCATCAAAGCTGCAACAGACAGAAGACAATGCATTAAATTATTGCCCATAATAAATGAAATAATATTACCGCCATACCATGTTCATAAAACAAAATAGGTAATACATGACAATGAATTACCTGAAGTGTTGGTAACTCTTAATGTGTGGGAGCGTTCGGAAGTAGCCACCAAGATGCTTTTGCCAGTCGTAGCATTGAACAAGCACGGTGCCATTCTCCAGGCCTACAAGCTGGGGGATGTTGACGTGTTTCACTGGAGAGCTGTCCCTCACGACTCTAGCATTGTCATCCAAAGTGTCCACTCTGGTCTTCCTGAAGCACTACTTGACAAGGCCAAAGCACCAGTCGGGGCCAAACTTGGTGTGGCCTGCAATCAGGAAGTGGAGGGCCAGTGTCTTGTGAAGGCCATGCATGGTCCGCCAGGCAAAGTACCACAGCATGAAGTTGTTCTTGTTTTGGCCACTGCAGTTGTCACAGTTCAGGTCCACGTATGTTTCTCCAACTCCATAATTCTCGAAGAAATTATGCAGGTAATTGATGACTGCGTTGCTGCCCTTACTCGATGCCATCCCTTCATCGATGAGATAGTTCACCTGCTTAGGCATCCCTTCGCAGGAGACACCAAAGAGGCCGCACTTGCGTGGAGTCAGAAAATACATGGGCCCTGGTTGATGAGGGTCAGCGGGGTAGTGGACCTAAGAAAGAGAGACAAAAGAGGAAGAGAAGAAAAAGATTAGATGCAGTGAAAACCAACATCACAGTGAATTGTGTTTGGGTAAACCAAATACAATCAACCAAATCAACAGTGTCATAGGATGAACTAATTTCTCACCTGTTGTGCAAAGTCAAAACTGTAGTGCATCGTGATTTCCCGGCTTGCTGGTGTGGAGGGGCCAAGAGAGAGATGCAAGTCCTCGCAGACCTTCGCACAGGCAGCATTCATGCCCTGGTACAGAGAACGCTCCTTTTCAACATGGTCTAGATGCTGCTCCTGCTTATTCAGCTTGGCTGATTTCACCACATCCGGCAGATTGGCACTTCGGAACACTTGGTAGTTGTTCCGCTGGCACTCCCAGCACAGATCTGTCCGGGGTTTGGTGCTTGTTATGTCAGGGAGCAAGTCCCTCCACAGGAAGCTGTCCACACTAACAACACGTTGCTCTGCAAAGAAAGAAATTATGTTATGAGTATGACAGCTGTACATATTTACCCACACAACATACAGTTTCTCAGTACAAAAAACCTTTAACATGTCTGTAACTTATTACAATTCTACTGAACACGAGTTTTACACATAACGTTTACATACCGCCACAGATTCTCAATAGGATTGAGGTCTGGGCTCTGTGCGGGCCACTCCAGGACCTTGGTTTTGGTGTCCTTTAGGAACTGTTGGACCAATTTTTATGTATGCTTTGGGTCATTGTCTTGTTGGAAGACCCAGCGACGACCTAAGCCTAGACTAAGCAGATTTCCTGATAATATTCCTCAAAATGTCAACACAGTATAGCCTTCCCCCTTATCATGAGCCTCCACTCTCTTCTTTCTGAGCTCAAGACTGATTTCCTTTGTCTTTGGCATGGTGAGTAAGAGTAAAGTTCTATCAATGCTGCAAACACTGGGAAGAATTTTAGGAAAATGTTCCATAATTCCTATTCCCATAATTCCTGGGGGGCTAATACTTTTGGCCTCAACTGTATAAAGAATACCTATCATCACCATCTTCATCTTCACCATCAGCATAGCTTTACAGTATGATCTGACACATTTGAGTGGGGGGACACACAACAGATACATTAGTCTAATTTGCAGGGACAAATAGCTTAACCAAAAAGGTTATTGAGACTTTACGGGCCGGTTTCAGAGACGAGGCTTAAGCCTAGTCCTGGACTAAATCACACTTTCAATGTAAAATCTCCATTGAAGATGTTTTTTAGTCTAGGACTAGGCTTAAGCGTCGTCTGTGAAACCGGCCTAAATGTTTTGGCTACACTCAATGGGAGAACAGACAGAAGATACATGGCAAGCTAACCAGCTAACTAAGTAGCTGTTACATCATTCAAATCAAACGAGTACGTATACAAAGTTGTTAATAATGTTAATGTCAGCTTTCAAGCTACTCTGTTTTGGCATAATAATGTTAGCAAGCAGCTGTGAGCTACAGTGCTAGCTAGCTAGCTGGTGACCCTAGCAGTATTATGCAGTCTCAGAGACATTACCGACTGCTGTTTTAAATAATGCTTTCAAGTGCTATCCTCTGGACATTACTTAGGGTCATGATGCGTAAAATGTAAATTCCTAATAAAAATCAAATAAAAAAAATCTGATCAAATCAAACCTTTCAAACAGGGAACAGTTTGTCTCCGTCAACGACTCAAGTTCCCCCCCAGCCCCAGTCAATCAAGGCGTGCCTCAAGGCTCTGTACTCGGACCCCTTCTCTTCACCATTTACATGCGGGGGCGGCTGTGGCGCAGGAGGTAGAGCTGGCGTCTTAAGATCGCAAGGTTGGCAGATTGGCGGTTCGAGCCCCGGCTGGCCACATGTCGAAGTGTCCTTGGGCAAGACACTGAACCCCAAATTGCTCCCAATGAGTGGGCCGGCGCCTTGCATGGTAGCTTGCCGCCATTGGTGTGTGAATGTGTGTGTGAATGGGTGAATGAGAGGCCGTTGTAAAGCGCTTTGGAATAAGGCGCTATATAAGTCAGTCCATTTACCATTTACCATTTTACCATTTACATGCTCCCCCTCGACCAGATCCTCCGTCATCACGGCCTCAACTTCCACTGCTATGCTGACGATACACAGATTTATCTCAGCTCCACCCCATACTCTCCGCTCCCCCCCCAGTCCCTTGTCAACTGCCTGCATGAAGTAAAAACCTGGATGACATTAACCTTCTCAAACTCAACAGTAAAAAAAACAGAGCTCATGGTTGTGGCACCCAAGGCGCTGCTCTGGAAGGTTGGTGAATTCATCCTTGAGGTCGATGGCTGCTCCATCTCCCCATCCTCCGAAGTCTGCAACCTGGGCGTCATCCTGGACTCAACCCAGTCACAGTCACACATAATATCTGTCACCAAATCCGCCTTTTTTCACCTCAGAAATAATCGCCAGACTACGACCTTCCCTCACTGACTCCGTGGCCGAAACCCTCATCCATGCCTTCGTCACGTCCCGTCTGGACTATTGTAAAGGAGTCCTGTTCAGGGTTCCCAGCAAGGCCCTGGACAGGCTCCAGTATGTGCAGAACTCTGCTGCCAGGGTCCTCACCCACACCAAGCCCTGCAGCACATCACCCCCACCCTCATTCACCTCCACTGGCTTCCGGTCAAGTCCCGCATCACCTACAAAATCCTCCTCCTCACCTACAAATCCCTCCACGCCTGCGCCCCCCAGTACCGCACTGACCTTCTCTGCCAACACACCCCTCCCCGGAACCTGCGGTCCCTAGGCATGGGCCTACTCTCCACCCCCCGCACCAATCTACAAACTTTCGGGGGCAGAGCTTTCAGTGTGGCAGCTCCCACCCTCTGGAACTCTCTCCCCACAGCGATCCGCAATGCCCCTACACTCGACACCTTTAAATCAGCCCTCAAAACCCACCTGTTCTCTAAGGCCATTGGCCTCTGGTCTAGTTTTGGCACTCTCACACTCTTGTTTCTTTGCTTTGTTTTCTGTTCTGTCTGTCTATGAAATTTGTTAAGCGTCATTGGGTCTGAGAAAGGCGCTATAAAAATCTAAGATATTATTATTATTATTATTATTATTATTATTATTATTATTATTATTATTATTAATAGAGGCTTACAATTCACTGCAGCTAGCATGTCATTCACATGAACAAGGAATAAAAACTGACCCAAAATGGAGCCTTGTGGCACCCCACATGTTATACCCCTTGGTTCAGACAGAGTTCCATCAACATTGCAGACCTGGGTTCGCCCAGTGAGATACGAGCTGACCCATGTTAAGGCAGTATGCCCAAGTCCCATACACTGTAGTTTGGACAAAAGTATGACATGGTCTACAGTGTCAAACGCTTTCTGTAAGTCCAGTAGAACCATGCCAGTGTAATTACCCTGTTCACCTTCTTGTTTGATGTAATCACACAGGTGAATAAGGCAGGTGTTGGTGGAGTTGGCTGCTCTAAAACCTGACTGGAACTCATACAGAAGGTTGTGCTGTTTCAGGTATCCCTCAATCTGATCTACACTACCCTTTCCAGTATCTTTGATAAGGTAGGAAGAATCGATACTGGCCTATAGTTACCTACTCAAAACTCTCAGGCACAACATTTTTACTCTGGTAAAAAGCGTTCAAGAATGGCAAACCAAATCTCCCTGAACCGTTTGGCAATTTAGAAACCAGAATATCAGCAAAAGTTGTAAAAATTATTCAAATGCCCAGAGATCTTCTGTTTGTCAAAACACACTGTATTATCAATGTCTATTCCCATACTCCCTGAGTTTGTATTACTTTTCCCTGTTGAGCCAATGGGCCCTATTATGCACTTCATAAGTCTTAAGCAATAAGACGAGGCGGTAGATCTAAACTTAAGACGTGGAGGCGTGGTCAAGGCCACTTTGCTATTATGCGTGCGGTAGTGGGCGCCTAAAACCCGGCGCTAACCCCAGAAATTAGTCATGGGTGTGTTTTGGGCGTCTTCTCAATCAACCCAATCAGCGTGCCAGGTGCCATTCCCTTTAAGAACCGGCTGCGTTGAGTCTTTAGCGCTATGCTATTATGCAGTTCATAGGCGCTAGACTTCACGCACGTTTTGAAACACGAGCGCGCCTCCGCGGTTTGCGCATGCGCGCTGACCGACTTGTTTCAAAACGTGCATGAAGTCTAAACTTAAGAACTTTTCAAACCACTTAGCGCTAGGCGCAAAGTCAAATCGCATAATAGCAGGGGCGCCTAGTGCACTTCATTAACATATGAACACACCCACAATGAGTAATATATGCACGGGAGTCTTACTTCTTATGTGTGGGCGCCTATCGACACCTGCATAATAGCAGTAGCGCGTATGAAGCGCATAATAAGGGTGGCGGTAGGTATTAACCTGGCGGTGCGTCTTAATTAAGACTTAAGACGGCAAGTTAAGAAGTGCATAATAGGGCCCAATGTCTTTAAGGACTTTCCACAATTTCTTGGGCTGCTTCACATTTTCTGACACAGCATCTATGTAATACTGGGACTTGGCTTTCTGCATTTTGTAGCTAGCTTGATTTCTGCACTGAACATATTTATTATAATCAGTTTGCTGATTGGACTTCTTAAAATGCAGCAAATAGTAATCTCTTTGTCTAATGAGATCTAATATCTCTGTTGTCATCCATTTGGCACCTCTCTGTTTAACTCTGACCTCTTTCATTGGTGCAACTGCAACCAGCATGGCTAGAAACCTTCCTTTGAATAAATCCCATGCCCTGTTAACATCATAACATTCATAAACAGCAGTCCAATCCTGTTCTGAGAGCTTATGCTCAAACCCCTCCTTAGTGTACTGTCTAGTGCATCTGAACTTAACAGTGTTGATTTCCACTATTAACCTGGGATCTAATAACCTTGCGGGTGCAGAAAACCACTTTGTGGTCACTCAGACCAATGTCCAAGATACCTGATTGGCAGATCTTCTCATTGTCCGTGGCCAATATCAGGTCTAGTGTAGACTGGCTATTTACCCCTACTCTGGTTGGGTCAACTATAAGCTGTTGATAGAGCTGTTGGTCCGCAGGTGATACAGGGCAGAAGAGTCGAGATGGCAACATTGACGGACAAGGGACAGACGCTCTCAAGAGAAAAGGAAGTATGGGCTCATCGAGTGGAGTTTATCCTCGCAACTGTGGGTTACGCTGTTGGTCTGAGTAACGTCTGGCGGTTCCCTTACGTCTGCTTCAGAGGTGGTGGCGGTAAGCAAGCTCCAATGCGTTGGTTTTTAACATTTATTTTATGTATCGTATTGTAACTTGTCATTGCAGAACTTTTCAATTATTGGCTAGTGGGATATTATAATAAGTGTAGTACTTAATTAATTTAGACTAATTCAATTTAATTAAATCCACTGTCTGTATAGGCGTTATATTTCCAGTAATTGTTAATCATGTAACATACGACTTCATTTTGAAGTGTAGCCTACAGAGACTACAAGAGATACTTCATTGGCATTAGTAAAAAAAAAAAAAAAAACTGTCTTATAAAACGGAAGTGTAGCAAAATGCATTAACAACCATACAGTTGAGGAAGGTGTTCTGGAGTGTTAACAAATGTGACAGCGTCTGGTGAAAAAGTCCTCAAGTAGGGCAAGGTCATTTTTCAGGGCAGATTGTAAACTTTCAAATGATGTGTCATACACATGAACATACTGAACATAGTTGAAGAAGATATGCTTATTTGAATGTTGGTACACCCAACCTCTTCTTATCCACCTAATTTTTCTGGTTTTCTGCTCGAAATGACATGCCCACAGTGAATATAGAATATCTCCACAATCACAAGGGCCTTCATAATGATCTTGTTATCAAATGAAAGCTAACACCTGTGGGGTGGCTGTAGAAGTGTCAGAATCAAAATCTATGTTACTGTGTCAGAGTAAATAGAGCTAGAACATTATAAAACATCTCAAATTCAGTCTCCGCCTAAAAAAACAACAGCTTTTACAGTGAATATCACCTTGGAAACCTGATGACCAAGCCCAAATCATCTAGGAATCAGTACTCCAGGGTCTTATTAGTACTTGTGCCAAAGTTGATGCTAGTAATGTGAGCAAATGCAACTTTGTACCTGTTTTAGTACAGGTATGTTTAGGCGGACACCTATATGTTTAGGCCATTTGGAGATATGTTGGCACCATCTTTGACCTTTGACTTTTCTCATGTATCAGATTTCTTTTCTTTTTTTGATTTTTTTGAGTTGGCCGACCAATGGTATGGAAATTTGGCGTTGAAACCGGACATGACACATTCTCCAGTTGGAGAAAACTGGATGTGACTTAGGCCGTGTTTACCGTCTCTGGAAAAAAATGGTGGCATCGTATAGCATGCAAAGTTGTGAAAAGAATGTGATATCGATGAAGAGAATTGATCGAGGTAAACTCTTTATATCACTTCGGATCCCCATGAGGGTCCGTGGATATAAAGAGGTTTTAAAACCTGTTCTTATCCACGGGACACAGGTGGGGCGAGGTTTGGGTCTATGTTTAATATAACAGATATAAAGAGCTTACCTTTATCAATAATGTTCATTGATGTCGCAAACGATTCATTAGATTCTCTTCTATACGACCGCATCGTTTTTTTTCCATATTCTATATTCACTGTGGGCATGTCATTTCGGGCAGAAAACCTGAAAAATACGACCGATAAGAACGGAGTATGGGATAACCCGCTGTGAAGCTAAGAAGGCACATCGCTATGAACATCTAACTGCATGTTTAGCACATCACAACATGCTGATAGAACATCAACATGCAAAAAAAACATAACTACACATAATTAGATGATCATACGGCCCTTGCTTTTGAACACGTCCTAAAATGAAAGTTTGTCTTCAAGCCATGTATCACTCACTGCCTACGGCAAACGATACAGTGAATCCAATTCACTAAGTATTTAGTGATCCTAAAAAAAAAAAAAACTTTTAAAAAATAAGTTTTTGGGTCATTTGCGTGACTTGAGAATTGCTGACATGCAGACTTTTTCACCAGACCGTGTGTCACAGATATTTGCTTCTGAATATCAGGATGCATTTAGTCCAGTCTCACATGTTTTTTATGGTCATGCCATGATCATCTGGCATTTCTATATCTTTTCTTAGAATAAGTACCCTGACCCTCCTCTCTCCTAAGGTGCCTTCCTCATTCCCTACTTGACCGTAATGTGTACATGTGCTATTCCACTGGTGCTCATGGAATTCTCATTGGGGCAGTACACACGATTGGGACCAGTAGAAGCCTTCATCAAGATATGCCCTTTCATGAAAGGTGGGTAAAGAAGGCGAACAATCTTTTTTGATTCGAAAAAACAAGTTAGGGCATGTCAACTTAACTGTAAAGCATGTAGCATATTTACTGTTTATTGTGATGCCTTTACATGAAGTAACATTTTGTACTGCATTAAGTACTGCATTTTGTTGTCTAGTACTCTGCAATGACAATAAAGTTGAATGTAATCTAACAGCATGCAGTATGCACCATTTTCCTGTTGATTTACAGGAGTGGGGCTTGCTTCTGTGGTGCTGTCCTTCATCGTATGCTGCTACACCAATACTGTAATGACCTGGGCTTTATATTACCTCTTCAACTCGTTCAGAGCTACTCTGCCTTGGCAGCTCTGTAACTCCACCTGGAACATCCCAGAGAACTGCTCCAGTGTTACTGATAACACAACCCACACACAGTTGGCCACTCAGCAGTTCTTTGAGTAAGTTCACTCATGAACCTCAGCAACGTCAACTGTTATGTTATGACTGAATTAAATTGAAATTACTAATCACATTCAGTGAATCACATGTAACGTCCAGCTACAAGAGGATGTCTAACTCACGTCGACAAATATTGCTGTGGTATGAAAGTATTGTTAGTTTTCATCCTCATTTCATATGAACAGATTTGAATTTTTTTATGTGCTCGACTTAATACTGGTGTGTTTAGCCGTAGGCTCCTGGAAATCACTGAGGGAATAGAGACGGTGGGCCACATGCGATGGGAACTAGTCGGCGCCCTCCTGTTGCTATTGATCCTTACATACTTCTGCATCTTTAAAGGGGTCAAATCCACAGGAAAGGTTGTGCGCCTCTCCATAACTTTACATAAATCAATGTTGTGTCTCTTACCTGTAGGTTATGCATGGTCTTGTTATCTGTTTATTTATTCAAAACAAAGCAAGTGGGAAGACATAAAGGGATGACAAGCTAGACATAGCACTTCATCAAACGTTATCTGACTATGTTGTTATTTTTTTGCAAAGAGAAACCCAGCAGATACAATACAACTAATTATGCCAGAGAGAACTGTTGCATTGAATCACTCAACTGTCCTGTCTATTCGCCATCTGCTGACTGTCAGTGTCTACACTAATCCTCTCAATGTCCACATAGGTGGTGTACTTCACAGCGCTGTTCCCATACGTGATCCTTTTGGTTCTACTGATCAACAATGTCAGACTACCTGGGGCTGTGGATGGTATCCGCTTCTTCCTGATCCCAAAATGGCACAAACTGGCCGATATACAAGTGAGTGGATCTAAGGACGACTTGGTTGAAGCGATGTCATTGCTAAATTGATTATACTGCTGTTTAATCGCAAGTTCGATAACTCATTGAATCATTACCGCACCCCTGGCAACAGTAGCCCCCATTCCCCCTGACCCCCTCACACCCCAGCAGCAGTTGCCTCCCCTTACCAACACCAGGAGCCAGGGAGCATGCTTCACACCTGGAGACACCTGTACTCACAGCTTTATAACATCTGAGCAGGTGAGAAGGCAGCTCTCCAGGGTGAATGTGAACAGGTCCAGACAACATCAACCCCAGGGTTCTGAAGGTGTGTGCTGGAGAGCTGGCGGACACATTCCAACATCTCTTCAGTCTATCTCTAAGACTGAGGAGGGTGCCACAGCTCTGGAAGACCTCTTGCATCGTCCCAGTGCCAAAGAAGGGACGGCCCAGCACGACTACAGACCTGTCGCCCTGACACCACAGGTCATGAAGATCCTGGAGAGGCTAGTGCTGCAACACCTTAAGCCCCAGGTGAAGGACTTCCTGGACCCCCGGCAGTTTGCATACCAGGAGAGCATTGGGGTGGAGGATGCCATCATTTACATGCTGCACAGGGCCTACACACACCTGGAGAGGCCACAGAGCATGGTGAGGACCATGTTCTTCGACTTCTCCAGTGCATTTAACACCATCAAGCCATCACTGCTGGCTGACAAACTAGCAGTGATGTGTGTGGAGGACTCCCTGACGGCTTGGATCCACAACTACCTCACAGACAGACGTCAGTATGTGAGACTGCAGGGCTGTCAGTCTGAGGTGGCGGTGTGCAACACCGGTGCCCCCCAGGGAACTGTTCTGTCACCCTTTCTCTTCACCCTCTATACCTCCGACTTCCAGTTTAGCTCCGACCAGTGCCACCTGCAGAAGTTTTCTGATGACTCCTCTATCGTCGGTTACATCACAGACGACAGGGATGAGGAGTACAGGGCCCTGGTGGAGAGCTTTGTGCAGTGGTGCGACACCAACTACCTTTTGCTTAACACCAGCAAAACAAAGGAGTTGGTGGTGGATTTTAGGAGGAAGAGAAGGACCCCAGCCCCCATCACCATCAAGGGGGTGGAAGTCGAGAGGGTGGACTCCTACAGGTACCTGGGAGTACAAATTAATAACTGGACTGGACTGACAACACCGAGGCTCTTCTCAGGAAAGGGCAGAGCAGACTGTTTTTCCTGAGAAGGCTGAGGTCTTTCGGCGTCTGCAACAAGCTGCTGCGAATGTTTTATCAGTCGGTGGTTGCCAGCGTTCTGTTCTTCGCCGTGGCCTGCTGGGGTGGAAACATCTGTGCCAGGGATGCTGCGAAGCTAAACAAACTGGTGAAGAAGGCCAGCTCTGTGGTGGGGACCGGGCTGGACAGCCTAGAGGTGGTGGCAGAACAGAGGATGGGGAAAAAACTGGCGGCCATGCTGGCCAATCCCTCCCACCCGATGTACTGCGAGCTGGCGGGGATGAGGAGCAAGTTCAGCCACAGATTTGTTCTCCCCCGTCAAAGTACAAAAAGATTTGGACAGTCCTTTGTTCCAGCTGCACTCCGACTCTACAACCAGGCCCTGCAGGGTGGGGGAGACCTGGAGCTGAGAGGCCGTTAAGACTGCTACTTGGACTACATGCATTTGAGCACTTTATCTTGCACTTTTTACTTATTGAGCCTGCACTGTTTTATTTATTTATTTATTGAATGTTTTCTGTCTGCCCTAACTAAGCTGTTTGACAACAACATTTCCCCATTGGGGACAATAAAGGTTTTCATTCATTCATTCATTCATTCATTACATTTCAGAGCTTCACTGTGGGCAGAAACAAAGATTAAGGAATCAACAAAAGATTCTATATAACAAAGTGGACATATACTGTATTATGTGCCAAACTGATGCATGTTTAAGCTCCTCTTGTAATATGTTTTTTATACTGTTAAAGGGCTAGTTCACTATTTTACAACATATAGTCAGACAGAAGGGACCATCTGACTACAAATTGTAAAACAGTGAACTATCCTTTTAAAGTGTCACCATATTTATTCAAGTTATTTCCCCTGTTTTCACAGGTGTGGATCGACGCTACTTCTCAGATCTTTTACTCTATAGGAGTGGGGTTCGGTGTCATGATCTCTATGGCCAGCCACAACCAATTCAATAACAACATTCTCAGGTACAGTAAGATCTTTTATGTGTGATAGCTAAGGCCCGGGGAGAAATCCTTGACTCTATCCTTGACCCCATCATCAAGAGGCACACATACTGTCGCACCGTCACAAAGTATGTGGAGACACCAGACACACAGGTTAGACGAGACATCCAGACATGTCACCAGACATACCATAATATACTCACAATACCACTGGGAAGTACATTTTCCTTTTAATAATGTTCACGAGAAGATGAGGATTATCTGTGCAAATGTAAAGTGATCATCTGTTATCATCTGTTATTCAAGACCTTTAGAATTCCATAATTCGTGAATACATTTTAACTCCCGGTCTGCAAAACGGTGGAACTGTCAGCCTGTAGAAGAACGTGCAGCGGGTGCCTTGAGGTCATCTTATGAAGGACATGAAAATGATGTGACAGGTCAGGTGGTCAAGAATTTCTCCGAGCCTTAAAGGGGAAGTTTACAGAATAATCCGCTATTATGTGTAAATCCACTGGTCAATCCACGATGCGTACCGTCTCAAACTATCATCATTTCACATGCAGCAGCGTCATAGCTATCGAAACGTGATCTCTTTGTGTTTACTTCTGAAAATCTCTCTCATATCGTGTTCAAATACATCAGATGAGAGTTCTTTCTCTCTGACCCTGCTCTACTATGCCAGTGATTCTCAGAGAGCAGCATGCGCTAGCTCTTCCATTGTTCAACAGAAGGGCCTTTTGTGGGAGGTAGAGGAGCATCTTGGGAGGTGTAGGGATTGACTCAAATGGGCAATTTGGACTGATCAGGGCATTCAAAGCTAAATATCTTGACTCAGAGATTTTTTTTTTCTTTAATCTTCGAACAACCACTGACCACTTAAACAACATCAACAGCAACAGTAATATGTGTCATGATTTAGCATAAAACGCCTAGAATGGAATTTTACAGTAATTTGGGTTTCACTGTATGCCCTCCAGGGACGCAATGATTGTGACATTGGCCAACTCTGCCACCAGCATATTCGCCGGTTTCGTCACTTTCTCTGCTATTGGATACATGGCACATGAACTGAGCCTGGAGGTGGAACAGCTTGCTGTAGGAGGTACGGAAGGAGTTAATGATTGTGGCAATGGAATACCATGAGGAATTTACATATTTAAGTTTAATATGTATATAATCTAACTTTTTATTTTCATAGTGCTTTTCCTGCAAACGTTGCAGATCAAAGTGCTCGATTAATGCTTTCAGTTCAACACAGTTGAACATGTGACATATTATTCACACAAAGTGCAGAAAGTACTGGCATGGTGAAACAGAGAGACAGATTTCAGAGTTGATATACACAATGATAATCAACGAGTGAGACACAGTAAGTACAGTAAATACAGTAAGTACAGTGGTGGGTGTGTTTGTGTTGTCCAGGGCCTGGCCTGGCGTTTGTGGTGTACCCTATGATCCTGTCCTCCCTGCCCCTGCCCCAGCTGTGGGCCTTCCTCTTCTTCCTCATGTTGATACTCCTCGGCCTGGACAGTCAGGTTTAGTAGATACACGCACACACACACAAACTCACCCACACCCACGCACGCACGCATACATGCAAGCACCCACACCCACACACACAGGGGCATGCCACAACATTCTGGACCCTATACATTAACAATCTCTGTGGGCCCCCTTCCTCTTTTGATCCATGACTCTCACGCATATTTTAATATAGAACATTTATTCTTAAATAGGAGAGCAATTTTCCCCCCTTGGTGGATTTTTTTTTTAAATCAGTTGTGCAATAGTCAATTTTAGTGAGTTGTTTCTGTACGATTGACTTACATTACATTAAGGTAATGAATAAAGGTGATCTACAGTAGTAATCTCATGGTACAAATGTCAGGTAGTAATCTACATCTTTCCTAGCAGGTAGACCTGGTTCAATCTCATTAAAAAACATTACAGATTTATCTATTCTCAACTCTAAATTAACTGCATTGTTAAAAACACTAGTATTGTAAGACCTCACCTGTGTCCCTGTACTTGTCTCTGCTGCCCTTATACCAAAAAAGTTTGTGTTACCAACTCACCTATTAAAAGTGAGACGATTGACAATATCAAAAACATGCTTGCACACACATAACTTACTCACACACAAGTTATTGTTTCTGGCCCCAATTTGGTACAATTATTACAGAAATGATTGAGAATAGAGACATTGTTGACAAACTAGTTGTTGTACCCTTTAACTTTCGCTAACTAGCTGGAGTACAATCGCGGGTGACGTTAGGTCGGGTTTTTCAGTAAAATAACATAGAACATGTTTCTATTAACACAACATGACATGGACTTGTTAATTAATTTGAACCAACAGTATTATGGCGTTCATACAGTTTGTTTAACTCACCTAAATTAACGAGGATCATGGACATGGTTTTAACATTAACGTTACTCCATGGCTTGTTTATTGAGGAACTATTAAGGCTACTACTAGCTAGAGCAGAAACCTTGATGTCCCGCTCCACTACAGCGCCTGGCTAGTGGAGTGAGATGGAGCTGGGAGGATTTTGAGTTACCATTGTCTGGATAAAATCACAAAACTGACTAAACAGATTTAATTTTCAGGGGAAAAAGCCAGGTTTTTTAAGCCAGCTATGGCGAGTGCCATAAATTGCCATACCAAAACGATGCCTATATCGAGACACAGAGAGCGAGCCACAGACTTTTAATGAATAGATTGAAGAGCCGTACACAGACAGGTAAAGTCAAAGAGCCGCATGCAAGCTAAACCATTTTGTGCCAAGAGTGGTCTCTCAGATCTTCCAATATTTTTGGGAGAACTGTGGCACAAAGTTAATTCTCTCAATTGATGTAATCAACAAACTTAAATAAGTTATGACACTAATTCATTCGAAATAAAGAACAGTACAAACAAAACAAAACTTGCTGGGGCCCTGGGTAGTCAGGTCCACTTTTCCCCCAACTAGTGCGCCCCTACACACACCCACACTCACACACCCACACTCACACTCACACTCACACTCACACTCACACTCACACTCACACTCACACTCACACTCACACTCACCCTCTCACACACACACACACACCCACACTCACACTCACACTCACCCTCTCACACACACACACACACACACACACACACGCAGAGCCGAACACCAACAAACAACCCATTCCTCCTGAAGGATGTTAAGATGTCTGTCCCTCTCCTGTAGTTTGGTCATATGGAGCTCATTATGACTTCCATAATGGACACCTTCGGTTCAAAAAGTCGACATGTGCTGAAGCATAGGGAGCTGCTGACCCTATTACTCTGCCTCCTGACCTTTCTGCTTGGCTTCCCCTGCATTACACAGGTATGTGTGTGTGTGTGTGTGTGTGTGTGTGTGTGTGTGTGTGTGTGTGTGTGTGTGTGTGTGTGTGTGTTAAATAGGCATGTATGGACAACAACAAATGTATTTGAGACCCACTGTATTTATCATGAAGCAAGAGTAAAGCCTGGTGTCTGTTCCATAATGACATGCATAGCTGATGGTTCTACAGTATGTGTTATAATGTAATGCAGTGCTACAGTACAGACCTACAGGTACTCTGGACTTTAAATCTTAATATGCTCTTTGGTCTTTACAGGGTGGTGTGTATATCTTCCAGCTGCTGGACCACATTGTTGGCATATCAATCTTGATTATTGCTTTATTTGAAGTAGTTGCCGTTAGTTGGATATTTGGTAAGTGCGGCATTAGAAGCTCCATGAAGGGAGGTCCTGTATCTGTTGCCCTAGGCCTAAATGACAGTTTCTTTTGGCACTTTTCCATTGACCAGACCGGTACGGCACGCATTTGAAAAGTTCGGTACGGTACGGGTAGGATACGCTTCTCCATTATACACAACATACCTAGAGCAAGCCGGGACAGTAGGAGGAGTTAAGTGTCATAAGAGCACTTCACTTTAATAAGTGCTGCTATACAGCTCAACGGGGGGAAATGCGATAAGAATTATGTCAAAATGCAGCACTATCATGCACAGATCAGCCTTAAAACATGTAACGTTAGATATATAACGTTAGACAGGGAGCGATGTATTTCTACGGAAAGGCTGTGCTTGACGCTTCCATTGGACTGGCGGGGGCTCATACAATCGCTGCGTTTGTTATAGATACGAGTGCTCCAGTGTCTTGCTGGTAGTCAAATGGTCTAACATAGGCACAAGCACATAATAGCGATTTTTTTGTTATGCTTGTTGTAAATAAAAGTTCTATGATGCATTGAAATGACATTAAACTAAGATAATAAGATGGTTATCATCATTTTTCAAATCTTTATTAATAAGTTATTTCAGAAACAGTAGGTGACATTTTCCGAGAGTGAAATCTGTTGTGGTATTTAAAAATGGCGGTTAGCGGTGAACTGTATAAACATGGGATGACGATGTTGTGACGATTTCCATTGACCAATCAACGGTCTGCAGCGTCACACGTCACACACAGCCTGGCAAAAAGTACCTTTCGCTACCCCTCTGGAACTAGAACTAAAACGGCCCGGCTCAGTTGGCAGTGGAGAAAGCAAAACAAACCGGGCTCATGCGGTACGGTAAGGCACGGTAGTGGAAAAGCGCCATTATAGACAAGAGGCTTTACCGATTCAATTCTTATACAGCAATGTATAAGTCACTGTCCATTACAGTGAATATTATTTTCTTCTTTTGGCTCTACAGTTTGGACTTGAATTAATGTTCAACTAGAGATTCTCTAGCTTTTTTTTTTTTTTTTTTTTTTGTAATATTAGTTTATTTCACCATTCAGAAATGACAACACTTTTTATGTTATTTCAGGGTGCCCAAAAGTGATGGGACAGATTCATCAAATGTCCAAATTAAGCTCTTATGTTTAGTATTTGGTCGACAATCCTTTGCATGCAATAACTGCTGTAGTCTGTGACCCATTGACTGAAAAAGCTAAAAAACCAACTAAATATTATAAATAATATAACGGTAAGAGTGGTCATGCCATTTCATGTCATTGGTGTTACTGCCTCACAAAACTTTTATTTTGAAAGAAATGAAATAACTAAGTACTTCTTGGTTCAAGAGGTCATTGGAGGACATGTGATCAACATATGCACATGGTCAATCTGCTGTCTCTCTTCATTTGTTATACATTTGACGATGTATGTGTTAAATTCTACACAAGGCTTTTAAATATGTCACTGGTGTTACTCATTTCATACGAAGGGGAATTTAAAAAAAAGAAATATATATTGATTACATTTTATATTTGAATGATTTTGATATGATTGAAGACATGTGGCTTGAGGTATTAGTTCTGTAAATTGTCATTGGCGTTACTGTCATTGGTGTTACTACTCCTCCTGGTAAGACCAGTTTGAGTGAATGTATAAAAGAAAATCTATACATTAAGCTTTCATTTTTGGGGATTGTTAAAGGTAAGAGTTTTGATTAAGTAAAATGAAATACATGTTAAGACATTTGCAATTCCTAATGCCACCGTTTCTCTAGAATGACCCTTTGATTATGTTTCTGATAATATTTCAGCCTCTGTAGAATTCTATGCACAGAGGGAGCCGGACAACAGGCAGGAGTCGAGAGAAATGGCCGTTGCCCATTTATTCAGTACTTTGGTTCAACTTAAACTCTCCCTCATTCCCCTTAGGGTAGCGCTGGCATGAAAAATGTCTTGGAAACAATAATAATAATAATAATAATAATAACGCTGAGCACTCGGCAGCCCACAGCCGCTCCCGCTGTCCACCCTTTCGGTGCTTGGGTTGCTCGCTGTCCTTGCTGCCTTGTCTCTCTGCTCTCTCCGTCCTCCGCCACTACTGTCCTCCCGGGGGAAACGAGCACAAACATTAAGAGGCACCCCCATCCCCTTCACCAACCGTCCTGCAGCTCCCCCTGCAGGCCAGACGCGACACGCTCCCCACTGATGTCTCCTCTGTCCTCATGTTCACAGATACCAATTGCAGACTCAAATACTAGACATTGAGAGCCCAAATGACTGCACAAATTATGTGACAGAACACATATAACGAACCAGAAACACCTGTCAAGCCTTCACTTTTGTTTACCCTGAAATAGAGGGGCTATGCATAAAGTGTTGCATTTTCTGAATAGTGAAACCAATATGTACACAAATAACAGCTGAGGATCTCTACTACTGGAAAGTAGAACGTTTGGGAGTGTAGAGCCAATAGAAGAAAGAAATGCTTCACTGTTATGCAGGGTAATGTATGTGGCAGTCTTTGCTTTTACTAAATACACTTCCTGCTGAATTGCAGGAGTAGGCCGCTTGTCTATCATGGTGCAGAGGATGCTGGGAAAGCCTCCAAACATCTTCTTTAAGGCCTGCTGGTTGGTGTTCTCCCCGCTGTTGATCGTGGTGGGTCAACTACATAATCATTTACTGACAACAGCGTTTACTACTGTTTGTCGTGAATTTCTACTATTGTTGTCCATGAAAGACAAAATGTGTATCAGTTTGTTCTATCTTCAGATTATGCTGGTATCAAGGCTGGTCCAGAATCCTCCGCTTCGTTATAAGACATATCGCTATCCAGCCTGGGCAGACGGTGTGGCAGGGATCATCATTCTGCTGACTGTTGTGTGGATCCCTGTTGGAGCCTTCCATGAGCTCCACTGCAGGAAAGGAACTTTTTTGGCGGTAAGGTTCATTAATGACCTGTTGAGCCAGGTTACCAGGTACTATCAGTAGCCAGCTTTGCACCTTGTGAGAGAGGGAGGAGAGAGGAGTGGAGAGACAGGAGAGAGAGAAGTAGAGGAGAGGAGGGTGGGAGAGAGGAGAGGAGAAGAGAGAGAGAGGAGAAACATGAGGAGAGGAGGAGAGGGAGGAGAGGAGAGGAGAGGAGAAACATGAGGAGAGGGAGAGGGAGAGGGAGAGGAGATGAGGGAGGGAGAGAGATGTGAGAAGAGGAGAGAAGAGGAGAGGAGAGGGAGAGGGAGAGGGAAAGGAGAGGAGAGAAGGGGTAGTTGGTCTTACATGAGCTCCATTGCAGGACAGTAACTTTTTTGGCGGTAAGGTGCATTCATATTTACCTGTTGAGCCAGATCACCAGGGACTATCAGTAGCCAGCTTTGCACCTTGTGATCTGGAGAGGAGAGGAGAGGTGGGGAGGAAATTCAATAGTTGAGCTGATTGGTTCAAACTTAACTGCTATTTCATTGGGCGAGACCTTGAACTGCAGAATGAAAAAGTGTGCAATATCAACGACAACCAGCGTGAAGCCAGGTAAAGCACAGCCCCTTCATTACATATTGTGCCGACTAGTTCAAAAGGCAGTGCTCAGAATAAACGTGTCATCAATTTGTGTGCAGTGTCAACAACAACGGAGACAGAATGGGGCTATTGCTGTGTCATCTAGCTTAGCATAGTTATGCAGTCTAAACCCAACTGAGGGCACGTACAGGAGTTAGACTCACAGCTGCGTGTTTGAGATTGATATGTCCTCTATATCTGTGGTTTAGAGCACGCTTAAAGGACAAACTCATCGACGGCCACCAGGACTCAACAGCTATTAGTTATTAGTGGTCTTTCTTGTCTAAATAGCCAGGAGATATATAAAAATGTGTGCAAATAAGTGAAAAAAATAAGTAGTAATATGTCCGAATGATGAACAGCGTCCATTGTGCTTACGCCTCCCAGCCAGTCATGGAGGCTTGTCTAAGATGCACCTTAGTAAACACAAGTGATAGATGTATGCGCTAGGGTGGTGCTTATGGATGTAAACAAACCAGGCAGTAGCTTAGTTGGAAACTATTACATCACTCGTCCCTAAAGTAAAAAACAAACAAACATGCTCCAAATATGTCACTCAGGGTAAATTCCTCAAACTAGCGATACCTAGCATGTGATCTAGAGAACGCATTTGGACAGTGTTTACATGCACAAGCGTTCATCAGGTGATCTGGACACACTCTCTGTTTATGTCAAAAATGGGAGAACTGTGCCTTTAGGTTTGATCTTTATGAATGAATGAATGAATGAATGGTCTTTATTGTCATTAATACAGTACAGGTACCATACAACGAAATTTAGTAGGGGGGGCTCCCCTGGTGCTTGGAAAAAGACTAAAAACAAGAGGGCCAAGGGTAAAATAAAAAAGGGAAAAGAGCTGGTTTACATAAATAAAAGCTATGTACACTATCTACTATACTATACTACTATACTATAAAATAAAACTGTGCTGTACTCTATGCTATGCTGTAAATATCCTAACTTTTCCTATATCTGAACCAAATCTCGTTGTTTGGTACCTACTATATCAATGAAAATAAAGACCATTCATTCATTCATTATGTACACAAGGGTTGTCATATTGCACATAGTATTGTTGCACATTCGTTTAAAGTGTTGCAGTTAGCAGGTTTGAAATGTTCACAGTTGTATTTCAATATTGCACATGTTTTACAATCTAGTAGCTGCCATCAAGTTGTCTAGATTGTCCAGGGCCTAGAACCTAGATCTTGGCTGTGTTCAGGGCCTGAATGGCCCTAGGGTAGAAGCTGAGCTTCAGTCTATTTGTCCGTGCGGACATGGTCCTGAACCGCCTGCCTGAGCGCAGCCTAACAAAGTGTTCGTTCCCAGGGTGGGATGGGTCCCTGGAGATCTTGGTGGCCTTCCTGAGGCAGTGTGTGTTGTACAGCTTTCAGATTTACTGAAAGTTCTTAAAACATAATAATACTGAACAACTGAAAGTTATTTAACTGAAAATGTTTAGTGGAGTCAAGAGTTTTCAAGCAGCAGATAGACCTTTGTGATGGGTCGTTCAAGAACACTGGTCTTGGTCTTGATCTTCACTGAACAAACTAGGCCTTTTGCATCTGGAAATGTTTCTGTTACTCTTCCCAGCATCCATGACCCTTACGGTGCAGTTGAGTCTACAATCATGACAACATCCCCTGTTTGAATGTTTTTCTTCATACTTGTCCATTTTTGTCGCTCTTGCATTAATGCCAAATATTCTTGGGTCCACCTCTTCCAGAATAAGACTGCCATGTATTGAGCTTGTCTCCACCGGCGCTTGTGATACATTTTTTTTTTTTTTTTTTTAAAGAGTCCTGGTGGCAGAATGGGTTTAGATTTTAAGATCAGGATATGGTTGGGTGTCAGTGCTTCACACAGGATGGTACATAGGCCTTCATCATCACTTGCTGGTGTAGAACTGACTGACAGGAGAACTTTTCTCACCATTCAAATCAGTCTCTCCCACACTCCACCATGGTGTGATGCTGCTGGAGGGTTGAACGACCACTTGATACCCTCTTTCAGCAAGGAATTTCTGAGTTTGTCTTGGTTTAGACTCATTAGGGCTTCAGAGTTCTTTTTTTGCACCAACCAAATTGGTGCCATTGTCTGAGCGGATGTGAGACACTTGACCTCTTCGGCATACAAACCTCCTAATAGCAGGAATGCAAGAGTCTGTATCTAAAGAATATGCCATCTCTAAATGTACTGCTCTGCTGGCCATACAAGTAAAGATAACTCCATACCGTTTGACAAGGCTTCTGGCCCTCCTTGTTGCAATTGGTCCAAAGTAATCCATCCCTACATTCGTGAACGGTGGAAGATCAGGCATTAGTCATTCTTGGGGCAGATCTGCCATCTTCTGCATTCTTGTCTTTCCTGCTAAACGTCTGCACACAATGGTGATCACCTTTCTTGCTGCTGAGTTTGCACTTGTGATCCAATACTTCTTGCGAAGCTCGGAAAGGATGTGATTTCTTCCACCATGGCCTGTGCGCTCATGTATATGACGTAGTATCAAGGAAGAGATTGGGTGACTTTTGTGCAGGATGATGGGATGTTTTACCTGCTCAGGCATAGCTGCACGGTTGAGTCGTCAGCCAACTCTTAGTATGCCATCTTCCAGCACTGGATCCAACTTAAATATGGAGCTTGTTCTTTGCACACCTGATGCTGCCCTTTGTAACTTTACCAATTCTTCAGAAAATGTTTGACTCTGGCTCATTCCAATGATGACCTTCTCAGCCCTTTCCATGTCGTCTACAGTGATGTTCTGTCCATTCAATGTAGATTTGAATTCTTGCATTTTTGAAGCAACTTTTTTGCTTTGTGAACGTGTGTTCGCACCGATTTCATAAAGTTCCATTTCTTTTATTTTTCTTGCAAGTATCCTCAGAACATCTCTGAACATGTACCATGCTAGTCTCAGCCAATCTGAGTAGTGTGACAGCAGCTGGTCTGTTGGGTTTTGTTTATCTAGGACTGGTTCCAGGACATTGGTTCCATATGTGATGACCTTTCTTTTGACCTCCTTATCATCCACCGGGTTGAACTGGAAATCAATGGGGTTAGCTGGCCATTCATTTTCGGGTTTCTTGAAAAACGTTGGACCTTGTATCCATCGTTTGCAATCCACAAATTTCTTGGCAGTTAATCCTCTGGACGCATCGTCAGCTGGGTTGGACTTCGTGTCTACAAACCTCCATTGTGACACACTGGTGTTCTCCCGGATCACAGCTATGCGATTGGCGACAAAGGTGTGGAATCGTGTGCGTTCATTGGAGATGTATCTCAGCACTGTCTGACTATCCGTCCAAAAGACTGAATCCTCAAGTTCCAGCTCTGACTTAAGCATTTTGTCCACTCTTACTGCTAACACTGCAGCTGTGAGCTCCATCCTGGGGATTGTGATCTGCTTCAAGGGAGCCACTCTTCCTTTTCCAATCATGAATGAAACAGAAACTTCACCTCTGCTATTCTTCATCCACAGGTAGCTCACAGTGCCATATCCATGCTCACTGGAATCTGAAAAGTGATGCAACTGCATGTTTGTTGGTACTCCAACATCTTTTGGCTTGATGCAGCGAGGCACACTGAATTCAGTCAGCTTTTCCAGACTGGATGTCCACTCTGTCCATTTGTGAGATGTTGCTTGTGGAATTTCCTCATCCCATCCATACTTTTGTTTGCCCAGCTCTTGGAGCATAGACTTCACAGGAAGAGTGAGTGGGACAAAACAATCCAAGTGGATCATACACTGAGCTTACCACAGACAGTATTCCTCACTGCGATCTTGAACATGAATGCATCATTCTCAACACTCCACTGAAGTCCCAGTGCTCTTTCCATGGGCAGTTCATCCTTGTCCAGATCCAACAGTTTTACTTCTTTGGCTTTCAGGAATAGCAGAGAGCACAGAGCGGCGAAAGGTGTGAGGTGAAATCCTCCCATGTGACAGGCAGTTGTCAGGTTTTTAACCAGTTGTAGAGCATCCTGTTCTGAGGTCAAGGACTTTAGACAATCATCAACGTAAAAGTTGTTCTTAATGGTGTCTATTACCTCTGGGTGAAAGCGAGCCTGGTTGTCCTCTGCTGTTCTTTTCAATGCAAAGCTTGCGCAGCTGGGTGAAGATGCTGCTCCAAATAGGTAAAAAAGCATGCAATGTTCAACTGGACATTGATTGACATTGCCATTAGGCCACCACAGAAATCTTAAAAAGTCTATGTCCTTTGCTGACACTAACTTGGTGGAACATTGAACGAATATCTGCCATAACAGCCACTCCTGTCTGAATCTGAGAAGCACTCCAACTAGGCTGTTGGTCAAATCAGGACCCTGTAGCAGCTCAGAGTTTAGTGACTTTCCTTGAAAGGATGCACTGCAATCAAAGACTACTGTTAAGTTTTGCTTCTTGGGGTGATGCACTCGATGGTGTGGAATGTACCAAACTCGGCTATTTGTCTTCTCCAGCTGCTCTGATGGTACTATTTCAGCATATCCCTTCTCAATTACATCAGTTACAAAGTCAGTGTACTCCTTCTTGAAATTTTCATTTCTTTGAAATTTTCTTTTTAGTCCTAGGAGGCGTTGTTCTGCAACTGAGCGGTTATTAGGCATGATCAAGTCATCTCCCCAAAAATGTAAATCCAGACTATAGTGTCCATATTTCAGTGTTACACTACCATTTGCACATTTCATGAACTTCTTGTCTTCCATTGACATCTCCAGCTTGTCCTCAGATGCTTTCTCACTGAAATCTTGGTTGTATTGACTAAACAAGAGCTGCTCTATCTTGGCAATTGAGATCCTATTGCATTGGACTGTTGGATGACTTGTTGTGTCTGTGCCATCATAACGTCCAAGAGGTCCATTGACAATCCACCCCAGATGTGTTCTCAAAGCAAACGGTCCGTCATTGTGGCTCTGAATTACTTCCCATGGTTCCATGACCTTTGGGGCATTTGTTCTAATCAGCATCTCCACTTTGGCATCAATGATAGGAATGTGCACATTTTTCAGGTATGGCCATTTGGAAAGATCTTCCTTTCTGATGATGTTATCTTTAGTCACAGGCACTTCCTTCTGTCTGTACATTTCAGGTAAAGCAATGAAATCAGAGCTATTCAATCCAGAGATCTCAAGACCTGTGACAAGGTGTGCTGGTACAAGCTTCTCTTGGCTCATAGTACGCAACATAATGCTTGTCTTTCTGCCTTTGATGTTCAACTTTGACATTAATCGCTCTGTGCAAAAACTAGCAGTACTGCCAGGGTCAAGGAAGGCATATGTCTTAATGATCTTGTCGCTTTTGCTGCTTTTAATTTGGACAGGAACAATGTCACAACGTACACAGTCATTCCTACCGGCCCCAATATGGCGACATGACTGCTAGCTGGCAGATTGACTGTGTGTGCCTCCATCTGCTGGATGTTGCTCTGTCCATGGGCTTGTCATCTTCTCCTGGTACTGTATGTGTAGAACTCCTGGGTGTGGTTTCACATGTCATGCGTCTTTTACAATGCTTGCTCATGTGTCCTTTCATGAGACATCCAAAACACATTCCATTTGTTTTCAAAAAGGTTATCTTTTCCTTGTTTAACCTTTTCTTGAAGTCAGGACACAATGACAGTGTGTGCTCACCTCTGCAGAATGTACAGTGGGTTGGTTGAACTGACAGGTCCATACTGGTGGCAAAACTTGCAGTTGATTTGGGCCTGGACTGGGATTCTGGGCCTTATCCTTTCCTTGGACTTGATTTACATCTTGGAGATTGCCCAAAATTGGGTCAGAGTGAATTCGAACTTGTTTATCAAGGAACTCTACAAGATCCACTAACCTCACTCTGATGTTTCTCTGCTCTTGCAAGTAACAGGCATCTGATCTCCATTTTTCACAAAGTTTGAATGGCAACTTGAGTACCAGGGCCTTAAGATTGGACGCCAAATCCAGCTCGTCCATGTATGACATATCCTGCATTGAATCACAGCAGCCTCTGAGAAACAATGAGTATGCATGTAAAGCCTTTGGATCTTCAGCTCTGATTGATGGCCATGTAAGAGCTCGTTCTATGTAGGCACTTGCAATTCTGTATTCATTGCCATAATTGTTTTTTAACAGACTTTTGGCTTTTTGGAAACCTCTATTAGGATCCATATATCGACAACTCTTAACTAAGGCTTGAGCTGGGCCTCTTGTGTATTGTTCTAGAAAGTACAGTTTGTCTTCACTTCTCTCTACTTTAGACTCAATGACTTGTTCAAATGACTTTGTGAATGACTGGTACTGTAAAATGTCTCCATCAAAGATGGCAATGTCTCTTTTTGGCAGGGAGGCAATTTGTTGTTGTTTAACGAGAAGACTTGTGAGATCATTTTGCCTTTGAAGGATGGTGTAAAGTTCATCAGGTTCTACACTACCATGTCCTGTCCATGTGCTGGTTGCAGTCAGGTGGCTACTCCTGGCATTCGGCATTTGAGTACTTTGAGCAAGCTGTGTTGCTGTTATAGAGGGAACAGAGTGAAGCAGAGTTATCCTTAGCTCCTCCCTTTGACCATTCAACTGCTCCTCTAATTCCAGACCATGCTTTTCTTTGAGCACTGCAGCCTTTGCCATGAGAGCTGCCCTCTCAGCCTCAGCCTCTATTCATGCACTTGTGGAGCGGTCACTTCTTATTGACCTATGACTTATTGACTTGAGACTGCAGAGGCCCCACATTTGAGGTAATCATTTTCATCAACAACATGTCTTAGTTCAGGCTTTGGTGTTTCATTTGCATTAAAGCTGGTTGACCAATTAGAAAGAGAAGCAAGGAATGCAGTAATCATTTCCCATTTGGGTTCGAACCATGATTTGTTATCTTGCAAGCATTCATCTTCATACAACATTTGTTGGTATTGTTTGTGAGCATCTTCAAACTGTTCCAAAGTTTCATTATACATGGCAACATTTGCTTTAACTTCATCAACATTAGTGACCTCTTTCATCAGTACTTGGAGGATATTCATGCGCCGAGTAAGTTGACTCACCTTACTTTTTCGGGTTTTGCGCATTTCAGTTATTTCCTCCATCATAGTGTCCTTGTTCATTGAATCCTCAATTTTCCAAAAATACAAGTTCATTCCAAGGTCTTTCAGTTCACAAGGGTATCTCAGTTCATTCATGTGTCACTGTCCATCTTTGCATCAAAACAAAACAAAAATGTGCAATACTCCAAGTTCATTCCAATTGTTGCACCAAAACATGTTGTCACGACCCAACAGCAATGTGCGTACATTGATACTCAATGGGCTCGTTCCCACACAGGGCCGAGGCCGGACACAGGTAGATTAGCTCAGGGTTAGCTGACAGCACCCAGGTAGATGTTAAGGGGAAATGGCTTACCTGGCTCCGATGTATCGTGGCGTGGTCCGCGGGGATACTGAACAGTTACAGCACGTTCGTTCAGTGGGGTGTTCTTTCCCATTCAGTATTGACATATAACAGAACAAACAAAACCGGACACGACACAACACGACCTCGGGGGTAATCCAACGTTCCACACGGTAATGGTCTTGATAATAATGGTCCAAGGGGTTCTCTTCTAGGTAAGGCGTCTCAATCAGTATTTCTCTTCTCACTTAACTCCACTCTCTCGACTCTCCAACTCTCCCAGGTAGCAAATGAGCACCTTTCAATATACCTTTCGAACCACCCGCCAACAGGCAAGCCACTCCCCCATGTACCCTGGGTAGCCAATCAACACCCCCTGAGCTTACCATGACAACTAGGAACAGTTGGATCGTGACAATGTCATATCCATTTCATTAATCCATTAATCCACAGAGTTTAGTTACACATGTCCATTGTTGCATAGCAATAGCAATAGCAAGGCATATTTACATACCATTCTTCTTTGAGACAAGATGCCCGTCCTGAGTCCTTTCTACCATGTAGATCTTTGTTCAAGATGGCCGTCCTGAGTCCTTTAATCTTCTTTTCTATCAATCCATGTATCCATAAAGTCTTGTACTCCAACAAAGGTAGCTTTTAACCAATGTAAAGACCTTGTGTCCCTTCTTGTGGTGGCTGATTAAGAGTACTCCAATAGATATAATACTGACTGCACTGACTGGCTTTGTGCAGTAAACAATAAAATAAATAGTAAATGAGGAATGTCCAAATGACTTTATTCCATGTTCCAGGTTTCTCAAAGGTAAAATAAATGTATATTTAGTACTTTGTAGTATAAACAAAATCAAACAAAGGCACATCCAACAGAGGCAAAGACCAGACGTTAAAAGCTATTATACAACAGTTAGTTCCGACCAAGTAATTTGATTGGACAAGAGGCATTCCATGAGTTACGATATACAGTATAACAGCACTGGGACTTTTAACTATATGTATCACTCCGCTGCACTCTGTCTGACTCTGAATCACATTCACACATGCCAAAATAAATGATTAAATAAACAAACAAATCATAATCTGTTGTCACTTATTACTGTTAACTAATAAATCGCGCTGTAGAACTGTTGTATAAAAGCAATATCACACTCGAGGTCGTGTGCGGCCTCGTACCGAAGACAATCACAGCCGTGCTGATATTCAGTATAACACACTCCCTCTCGTGTGATATTGCTTAATAGGCCTCTAATCAGCAACACCTGGCCTTCTCTTGGCCAGGACGATATCCCTTCTCCTCCAATTAATGACACCTGGCCCTCTCTTGGCCAGGTCTTTCTCTCCTCCAAGCCTGTAGATCGTGACAAAGACATACTGACAAGAACATGAATCGGCTTCGACAACACCTATGACACGTTTTACCTTTTACCTTATGTTACATAACATATTATGTTGTAGTAATAACATCACTACGCACTCCAAACACTCACAAACAAATGACGAATAATGAATAATAGAAATAGCCTACTTGTCCCTGAAGCCGTGACTGAATGGATGATAGTGTCACAATGAAATCCCCTGTTTTGATATCCATATGCAGCACCTGAGGCAACTAATGTGGGTATTTGAAAACAAAACTGATGATGTTTTGTGATGTACCCTTTGCCACAATATTTAAAATATGTTGCCACTGGTGCGTCCCAGGACGAGAAGGGATACATTTCTATCAAGTTGCAGACCCTTGGAGTCTCTCACGATAGCTAGCCTACAGCAGTGGTTACAGGTGTAGTGTGCTGCAGATAGCTACAGTAGCTACAGTAAAACACTGTCAGCTTTGCTGCAAACATTGCATTTCCATGAATTTCCAACCTAGCAAGCTTATCTATCCTTCCCGCTTATACGACTGGCTGCTTAGACAGCTAGCTAGCACGAATGTGAGCTAGCACAAATCTGGCTGCCATGAGTGCTTTATTTTGACATTATATAATTTTTCCCCAATGCATTTGAAGCCCAAAAATAGCTAATAACTATGCAGACAATGTCCTTTTTGGGGTTTTTGTTTACTGGAAGTCAATGGGATACTGTATGTCATATTTGGTAAAAAATATGTAGGCTATTAATTCATTCATTAATAACATTGGGCTTAGTTAAGCGACTTCTGCTTTAACGATGCCTAGGTTGTAAAGAAGGTACTGACTGAAGGTACTGATAGCTTTGAGTAAAACAACTTGAAATGTAAGAAGTGTGCCTGTCGACCGTTCATGAATTGCTCTCCCCTTGGTGCTTGCTCACTGTCTCCCTTCCAAGAATATTCAATATTTAAACAATATTCATTAGCTGTACCCTTCCGTGTTGGTGGACAAAATGTTCCCAAAGAAAATGAGCCCAAGTGTGTCTTATCATGGTTTTGATCTATCCCATGAATGTATTTGAGATACGAGACCGCCGATCAGTGCAGAGGCAACTGTCGTGCTAGCTGACACATGCCAATGCTAAATGTTAAAAGCAAAGCATGGTACATTTTCTTTAAAAATAAATGTAATTACCTCTTAGCAACAAGTTAATATTGACTTATCACAATGGAGGTAGTTGAGTGAGACCAATCTATCAAATGAAAGCGTTGTTTTCTTGTCATAATTCTCGGTTTTGTTGTGTAACTGTAAAAGCAATACGCCACTCTAGTCCATCTGTGTCCCAATGAAGTCCCGGCTGAGTGGTTGCTGGTCCTTAGTGTCACGCCACGCCTAACATGTAGTATATGTAAGCATGTGTTTGGTGAAGGTGGATACAGTATGAATGTGCTCTTCTTCTCTCCTGGTGTAGAGGCTGAAGACATCGGTGACTCCCAGCCTGTCTCTGGAGGGCTCCAGGAGGCCTTCACATGGAGACCCACACGAGGACAAAGTAGACTCTGTGCCGCTACAATCTCTCTGATGATTATATTGTGTACAAGCTAGGACCTGCTGCAGCCATTAAATAATAATACGTCATCATTATCAATGTCATCATTATCCTTCCCTTTCTCATCATCATCATCATCATCATCATCATCATCATCATCATCATCATCATCATATTTTGACTAGGATTGTATTATACAAACAAATAGGCTCTTAGCTCATAAATTGATGAATGAGTCTGGTAGGAATCCTGAAACGTTCCATATCTAACAGTGCTGTCACCTTCATGTTGTAGTGGCCGGCTAGATCCTTTCAAGACTCTGTAGCTGTGCCTTTTGAGACTTGTGATTCGATTTAGCTGCACATCTTGTTAAATGGCATTGACTAGGGTCTGCCTTTGGCTAAGCACTTTCCTGAGTTATCTAGTTAACAACTTCATCCAATCTGGACCTGCTCACATATCTGTCAGCTCCAGCCCTCCTGTCGGTAAACAACAACAAAAGCAAAAATGTGAAATAGAGTTTTCATTTATTGTCCATTCAAGGTTTTTCATTGGTTTTTCATCACTGTCACTCTGAAATGATAAATGTTATAATAAGTAAATATGAGCCTAAACAAATTGTTATCACATTCATAAAAGCTACTGTATGACTTCAATGTTTTTTTTTTTTTTTTTTTAAATGACTGATGATATCCTAGGATCATGTATAAGTGATGGCAGTAAGACATCATAAAGGCCATATATGCTTATGACAAGTTGTAATGTTTTATGGCCACATCATAATGCATTAGAACTGTTGACTTAAAGTATTACCATGACGTGTTATGACAATTCAGCCAATTCTGAAATGTTAGGCATACATATCATGTTCCTTCTGAAATGTAGCGGTGCCCATGGAGATTGAGAGTGGGTGTATTGTGAGTCCAGCTGAGACAGAGGAGGAAAGATACTTTTTTATATGAACTACTTTTTGACATCATGTTGACGCATGACATTATATAATACATCAGATCCTCACTATACACTTAGAGAGAAATATCAGCACTTTCTATTTTAATATTTCCGTGACAAAATCCAGAGGCTTACAGTATGACATGTTGTCAAACCTGATCGCTTTCTTCCAATGAGGCAAAACCACTGTGATGTCACAGGAGTACAACATTCACTTAATTATCTAACAGGGTTCCCACGGGTCCTTCAAATCCTTGAAAGTTTGTGAATTTGAGAAAAAGAAATCAAGGTCTTAAAAGTTTTAGAAAATATACATGGGTCATTAAAAGTGCTTGAATTCCCCTCTCTCTCTAGTCTCTATATAAAAAAATGTTTTACTTAGCTCGTCAACTAGTTCTGTCTCAATCTATGCCGTGTTGGGTCCTTGAATTTGAGGGAATTGACTCTTGAAAGTCCTTGAAAGGTGCTTGAAAGGTGCTTGAATTTGATGTTTCAGAAGATGTGGGAACCCTGATCTAATTATTTCACATCACTGTGACCTTCCGAGGATTATTGGAGATAGCGGTGTCTCCACTGAACATGGGCCTCTTTGTAGTGATATGTAATAACATAGTAATTAATGTGTTACAGTACATTATTTTAAGTCCATTTTCATTACCCTCTGTGAGCATTTAGAAACACCTAAATCCTAGCTTGTTATGTTCTTACATGTGGTAGGAATTCATGGATTCATGTGTGATGTGATCACAAGAGATGAGATCAGATCACAGGTGTCTTTCAATAATTGAATACAATGTGCACAATGGCGATATACAGTTTACATCAAATCTCACAAGACAAAAATAAGCCTGGATTTTCCTTTAGCGACGTTGATAGAATACCCCCCCTGGTCATTGTGATTACAATGTTGAATATGGGAATTGGACCCGCAGCTTGGCCTAAAACAAAACAGACAGAACTGTGGACAGAGACGAGAGGCCTGATGAAGCAGTTCATCTGACAACAGTAATACTAATGTATTACGTAACTTATGAATCAACCAGAATCACTATTCCCATCACATGATGGTGCTCAGTTAAGACATTGTGACATTTAATGAGGACATGCGTGACCCTTTAAACGTAATCCTTTCACACATGATGGAGACCTATGGGGTGTAAATGCTTGTTTTCATTAAGGGAGTGACAGACAAAATCACATAGGCTATAATATTTTGTTCTTTCTGACACACACACAGCCTGTCCGGGCCATTGAGTTGACACGTAGTGGCATAGTAGTCAATGGCCATCAGTGTCAACGTCTCCCTGTCATCTACACCATTACACTACTGTTATATCAGAGCATCACTACACCATTACACTACTGTTATATCAGAGCATCACTACACCATTACAGTACTGTTATATCAGAGCATCACTACACCATTACAGTACTGTAATGCACCCGGGCCCAATGGCATCCCGTATAGGCTCTACAAGAACACCCCCGGAGCCCTTAAGTACCTTTGGAAGCTGATGAAGGTAGCATGGCAGAAGGGAGTGATACCAAAATTACTTTGGTGTACTAAACCACATCACTGAATTGGTCAAGAACTACTTTCAGGATCTCCAGTTCTGTGTAACAGCTGAGGACAACACCACTGCCTGGCAGCATCTGGAAATCGGCATCATGGCGGGCTGCACAATTTCCCCTCTGGCATTCGTCATGGCAATGGAGCTGGTCATACGGCCATCCCGTTGGGTAGTGGGAGGCGAGAGGACCAAGAGTGGCCTGCGTCTTCCGCCAATTAGAGCCTACCGAAGGTCTAGATCGCAACGACCACCCTGCGACCAGACCTCGTCCTATGGTCTAAAAACTGCCAGCTCGTCTACATCATTGAGCTGACAGTGCCCTCGGAGGATGGCATCGAAGAAGCATATGAACGTAAGAAGCTGCGGTACTCCAACTTAGCAGCTGAGGCAGAGGACAGAAGCTGGAATGTAAAGGTGCGCCCGGTGGAGGTGGGGTGTAGGGGCTTTGTAGCCAGCACATCAGCAAAGCTCCTTACGGAGGTTGGAGTCAGGGAACAAGTTCACAGACAGGCCATCAAAGAGCTGGCCAACACCGCCGATAGGACGAGCCATTGGCTGTGGCTGAAGAGGAGTGACACCATCTGGGCTGCTAAGGCAAACACCTAACCACGGGACACACACCCAGGCTTGATCAACCTGTGGTGGGCCTGCCTCAGCAGAGGGTGTCTTGTAATAAATGGCCGAAACACCCTGTGATGCGGAGGTATACAACTGACGATGTGTCCCGGTGGTAAAGCCTTATAGCAGCCTTTCATGAACTCCCCATTAGAAGTGGTGCAATACTAGGGATTGTAACAACTAGTCCTTTCAACGAATCAGAGCATCACTACACTATTACAGTAGTTATATCAGCATCACTACAGCATTACACTACACTACTGTCTGGGCCAGTGAGTTGACACGTAGTGTCATAGTAGTCAATGGCCATCAGTGTCAACGTCTCCCTGTCATCTACACCATTACACTACTGTTATGTCAGAGCATCACTACACCATTAGACCACTGTTATATCCGAGCATCACTACACCATTACACTACTTTTATATCAGAGCATCACCCCGACGCTGACAATCACACTCAGCTTTTCGAGCTTGCAATAACCTACAGGGAATGGTCAAAGAAAGAGAGAGAGAGAGAGAGAGAGAGAGAGAGAGAGAGAGAGAGAGAGAGAGAGAGAGAGAGAGAAAATAAACCTTCCTTTGATGGATATTTGTCTTTGCACACATCCAGATCTTGAGGGGAATTACTGTGAGGGTGAAAGGAAACTGCAAATACCGTAAATAGCCCATGTCTGACCAGGAACACCTTGATGCACTCTGAATAATGAATCAAGAATCCAAAGGCAACGATGTTTGGGCAGGGTTGCGTGTAGGCCTACACGACGCGTTGTTTTTACAGTTAGCTGTTGCTGGGCTGCTGTCAAGATGCCGAGCTATATATAAATTAAATGAGGTTGCTGTAGCCTACCTGATGTGCCGAGGCAGTCTTCACTTACAACAAGCACTTAGAGGAGTTTACAAACCTAGCCCCTCTTAGCTGTGACAGATGTGCCAGACATATGCCGATGTCTCCCCTGCCCCCTAATCTACTTACCCAAGTTCTCTAACAGCAGTATTTAACGGCGCACATGTTCCTCGCTCAACTTCTATCAAATAAAATGTCAACACTTTTTAGTAGGAGAGCAGCAAGAAGCTCTACTCTGATGGAATTATGTTGAACTGTTATGTCCCCTGTTTATTACAGTTTTAAAACACACCTGTTAGCGCGCTAATCTAATGATGTGGCTGTCGGGTGAATAAACGAGACCAAATGTTGTCTATAAACAGCTTCCGTGACTGAAGAGGAGGTTTCGCTGATGTTTGACAGCAAATGGAGTTTTCGCAATGAAATCTTAAGGTTCTGCTCAAACTTTTTCATTATCATTATCCATTTTACAGCGTGTAGAATGTAGAAATGGGTTGTTTGATGTTTTGTATCTTGTAATCTGTAATTTCAGGTTGTATCGAGATGATGTTTAATGCATTTTTTCACTTGAACTTGTATTTTGAACACTCAGATTTCACACTTTCACTGAGTTGGCTAATCTGCCGAAGGGTTGAGAGGAAACTGCTCTCGTTCTTGTAATAAGGAGGTGTTATTAGATGTTAGAGGGGGTTGGACTGGAGGTCTTACTGGGCTGATTGAAATCCCAGAGACAGCTTGCTCACTTTTTTGTTTGGGGAGATACCTGTACATCGATGCAGCAGACGCAGGGGATATAGCACTTCCTGATGATCCTGGCTTCGCGCGCGCGCACGCACGCACGCACGCACGCACGCACACACACACACACATTTTAATCATTTATTTCTGTCCACATAGAAACAAGTATACAAGGACACAAATACTGAAGGCACAGATGGGATGCATTCACAAACAGACATGGACACACACACACACACACACACACACACACACACACACACACACACACTTGTCTTGGCTCTGGAGTCTGTCAGGCGTATGTCTTATCTGCGCCAGTCATGTTCAGTTTGCAGGGCCGTGACGTGAGGGCGCGGGGGTGGGAGGGGGAGAGTGAGAGTGCTGCCCACGCATCGTCTCTCTCTTTTCTGCTCAGCGAGCACATTGAGCCTGACAGGTATCCCCAGTGTGGGTCCACAGAAGCAGATGGTCGGGGACGCATTTCCCATCAGTGCAGAAACAGGAGCGTACAGTGCCACCTCAGCCTCTTGCGAATCATCATCATCATCATCACCATCATCATCATCACATTCACACCCACCCTACAACCAGCCCACCCCCCTATCTCTCCAGTGCTGCTTGCTTCCCATCCCCCGCCCCCACTTCCTCTTCCCACAAACTGGCCTGAGGAGATATTCCGCCGCTCATTGAAGTCCTCTCTCTCTCCTCTCCGCCCTGAGGCATTTACAACTTCCGACAGGTGCTTCAGCTCCCACCTCGTCATGTTCAGCATCAGGATAGGATCTGATGGGATGAGGTTGTGGAGGTCTTACAGTACCAGGGTGAAATGTTCTTCTTCAAATAAAAGTGAAAATATTTGGTGTAATTTTTTTGGTCTCTCTAAATGGATATACATGATAAGTAACTGTTTGATGATTAAATTAATTAGGATAATGCTTAGGGGTGCTAGATGAAAGAGCACATGCACACACGCACACACGCACGCATGCACACACACACACATGGTATGGTCAAGACTTGACCTTCCAAACAGTACTGTGTGAATGTTGTGACGGCTATGTCCTCTAACAGTAATACATTCACTAGCCCTGTCAGAGCAGAGTGATGATGCTATGTTTTCATGGCTCACTGGTAAGTGTTTGTGCAAGGTTGGTCTACAGTAGATAGATTATCTATATTGTAGAAATGTTGCTAAAAGCCATATTTTGGAGCTGATGTCCGTGAAAACAAAAGATGGAAAATAAGTTTATACAAGCACCGCAAATATAGCATGCTAAAAAAAATATCCTTTGACATACGGTTTCAACATGGTCTTTCTTTGTTTGCCTCTCTCAACATATTCAATCATGTCATTTTCCTTGATGTCATACGACCTCCGTTCATTCAGGGACATTGCTTGAAGCCTACAGTATGCCCCACAACACGTTGCATAGTTGTTTTTTGTTTGATTCCCATGGTAACTACCCAGTAAGAACTAGGTCTGTCCTAGTTAAGTCAAATGTGATGTTTCCAAGGGGAATACAATCACAATATCAAAAAAGATATATACACGGGAATGGAATATTTCAGATTAAAGGGGATGTTCCTGTGTTTTTGTTGTAACTACCTCATGTTTTAATCTCTTTGATTGTCTGACAGTGCAAATGGCATAAGTTGCATTTGCACAGCCTCTTTTCTGTTACAAGCTAACCCATTATCTAATGATGCCATGAATAGCTGGAACATCTTATTTACTGTATGACGAGAATATTCGCTATCTCTTTACTTTTAGTACACTTATGTTTGATAATAATCTACTGTTTGGCCCCACCTGACTCAACCCTGCCCTTGTCTTTTATACTGCTGCAAAACCAATTGAGTGGGAACAATAACGTTTTCTGAATGGGAATTGTATTAATGTAGTGTTTTGGTAATCATGTGGTATATGGAGTTGACCAGTTCATGTCATTACTGAACGCGACACTTATCTTCAAGAACACTCCAACATGCAGGATGTTTTTAATAACACTGTTTTAACTGGTGCAGCTGAGCCAGGACCCTCATCCCTCCACACTGCCAGTTCATGACCCTCCAATGTTCCTAACCCTGTGATAATAGATGATTCTCTAGTGATGGGCGGAGGCCGAGATTTGTTGATTCCCCTTAAGTAATTAATTAATGATTGCTTGAGATAGACAATTAAGATACAAGTTTATTCACAGCGCTGGGTGTGATCCGTCGCAGGAGAACGCACACAGAATGACATCTTACAGTGCCTCCTTATATTCTCGATTCCTGCTGACACAGGAATCAGCTGTACCTTGCCAATCATTAGTCTCCTGTCAAACATGTTGTTTACCCTAAAGTTAGATGCAAGTTTGCCTCTCCTCCATACCATAACGGGTTGGTTGTTATGGCAACAGTTACCTGACTCTAGTCAGCTGACTGGCCGGTCCTAAATATACTGGCATTAGTTCCCCTACATGGCTCCATCCTGGGTCCCTGTTGTTGTACCACCCTGCTGACCACTGGGAACCTCTACTGGTCGACTAGCCGTGGTCTAAATCTGGCTCAGGTCCAGTTACAGAAACGCATGTTGACTCAGAGTGGTCAGTTTCTGTCCTGAGAGTGGCCACACTTAAAGTACGTTTAAGGTTGAACAATGAGTATTGCAATATTCGATAGGCACACAACATTTGCATATAGTTACACCAAAACGCATCATATCACCCTGTGAACGCACCCCCCCCCCCCAGCACTACCGCAGGCGCTCTGGGAGACCACCCCTCCCTCTGCTTCAGTCCCCGCAACTGGTGCTAAAACTATCCAACCGGTATGAGGTGCTGGCCCTGGTGAGCCTGTCCACCCAGGTGGACCCCCTCTGCCCCTCCTTTCTGACCCCCCCCCCCCCACCTCCTCTAAGGTTCACTGCTGCCCTGGTGTCCGGGTTCTGGACATCAATCGCAAACTCAATTGACTTTACAAAGCACTAGGTCTCTTGTTTGTTCTAAGGGTCCGGTATAAGACCCATGGCGAAGCCGCTTTTAGCCACTATGGCCCCAGACTTGGCCCAGGAACGGCTTGCTGAAGGACCTGTGGGTGGCAGAGAGTGTGGATATCTGTGAGGGGCTAAAACACACCTTTTTAGCCTGGATTTTATCGAGTTTTTATCTCAACTTTTACTGATTGACTGATTGATTGACTGATTGACTGTACACAAGTGGAATAAGCAAAAATCCACAAACCCCTCAGCCCCTCGTCATTACTATGCGATTACAAAACAATTATAATGTACTACTGTGTCAGAATGTTAATATCATTTTGTTACTAAAGCAATTACAGTTATTCCACAGGTAAAGAGACAAATATAATGTCAAGTGAGACTGAATATGTGGCAGGGTCTGGTAAAAAAGTCCTCAAGTATGGCGATGTATTTAAAAAAAAAAATCCAGATCATGAAAGTGCAGATTGTAAGCTTTCAAATGATATCTCATACATTGAAAAATATGTGCTTATTTGAATGTTGGTACACCTCAAACCAAATAGCGGAGAAACGCGCTCTGAATCAAAACACATGCAAAATAACTGCTAGTAGGCTAAAAAGGAACATCGCTATCAACATCTCACTGCATGTCACAACATGCTGAGGGAACATCAACATGCTAAAAACACATAATTAGATGATCACACAGTCTTTACTTTTGAACACGTCCTAAAACGTACGTTTGTTTACAAGTGATAGGTATTTAGTGATCCTTTGTTATATCAAGTGGGCTCTTCAATACTTTCACAACCTTCGTAATACGCCAAAAAATGGAAAACACACATCAAAAAAAGAAAGAAAAAAGCTCAAGTTGAGAATTGCCAACATGCGATCCTTTTCATCAGACTGTGTCACACATTATGACCATACATAACCCTTACAGTACACATAACACAAATGTTTTAAAGTAACTGTAGAACCTTTGACCTCTGCCGGGGAACTCTTGGACTCGAGAGGTCCACTGTACTGAGTAGACAGAAATACAGTATTGTCAAGAAATGACCTGACTACCTGATTCACCATCCCCCACCCGTGATCAAAGCTTATTTTGCAGGTGTTTTAAAGGTGTTAAACGAGGAACTGTGTGGTCTAATAATGGGATAAGAAATTGAAACATTATATCATGAACCGTATACAGTACAGTCAACATTCAAGCCAACATCTGATTTTAAGAATTAGCGAGTCGGTTGCGTAATGTATTTTTAATTGTGGCTGAATTTCCTGTGAAGCGCCTCCAAGTGTTAATGCTGAGCTCCTCTCCGTCCGAACCCCATTTGCACTGAGCAAACAGATGAGTCAACAGAATCCCAACTGGTCACCGGGGTATAATTAGTAGCACTCTAATTACATTCCCTTTTTCCACTCTACTCCCTTATCTGCTGCTTTGTATCAATATTCATTTAATCAGCTTTGCACTGATACTAATTACTGTGATTGAAAAGAATGGCATTACTCCGCTTCAGTGACTGCTCCTGCTGCTGCAGCAGCCTCTGAGGAGATAGATTTCCTGCAACATTCGCACAAATCCATCCAAGTGTGCCGGTTTGGGAGGGGCCGATACTTGTTATGGCTATGGAGTGATGCATGCGATATTGTTACTGTACAGCATCGATCTCAGTTTCCCCTAGCAGCCTCTGCCTCTGCAATTATTTGCTCAAGTTATTTCACACGCAGGTGGCCCCTTGTGAGGATCACATGAGAGGGAATACGTGGTTGACCTATACAGAACTCAGTTGAAAACACAGTAAACATGTCACCGATCTCATCTGACCCATGCTTTATGGGAGCAAAAGGTTTTCCCCCTGTGTTTGTACTACCACGGCGCAGTTCAAAGCCAACACAGGTCAAATGCGGGGAATTCAAGTCAGGAAACTCTCTGCTGATATGTTTCTTGGTCTAAGAATAACAGCAATGTGGTACGCAGAGTTTCCTGTGGTTTGGGGTGTTTGAATGGCAAAATGTGCAATGTCCTGCCATGATTTGGTAATGCTAAGACTGTCGCGCCTTCAGATGGGTGACATTTCTGACTCTGACTGCGTAGATGGATCGGGCGGGCTCTCCGGCGCCTGTGTCTTCCTATGTCTTCCTAATTAAAGTCTGTTCCTCTCTTCACTATGCAATCAGGCTCTTTAATCTCTGCTTAAATGGCCTCTGACAGTGGCTGCCGGCCGGATGTCAGCCATGTGGGTTTAAGGCCTCTGATTTATCAAACAGACCACTAGTGGCACTTGCGCAATTTCCCCCGAGGCAATGCTTCAAATGAGTTGTCAGCTCCAATCTCTCAGGCCCGGGCCCGGCCCGGCTCGCCGACACCCGGAACCCTACCCCTACGGTTCCCAGATACTTCAAACCCATCGCGGTCAATATGGAGCACTTAACCCTCCCCGACTCTCAAAAAAAAAAACTCTGCTATAACCTGCCTCCGCAACCAAGGAAACAGCTGCAATGCAGAGATGAAGCAACATTTTAACAAGTTCCCCTCTGATTCGCTGGAACTCTGCCAACCAGAACCCAGGCTTGCGCCCGAGATGCATCAGGATATGTTAGCTCACTGTCGGGGCTGATTTAGTTTTTGTGTGTTTTATCATCAAGGTGCAAGGACGGTTTTGAGGCATTGTTTTGGACCGTCATGCTCACCAACAATTGTGACAAGCACACATTACTTTAATGAAGATCAAAGAGCCGCCGGTTAAAAGAAACATTGGTACTCAGAGCATTTTGCTGCTCTTCTAAAATGGTGCAGTGTATACATTACATATTTAGAAATTCACTTTTTTATGTGTGGGTCTACAGTGTCTATCAGGCAGAAGATAATATAAACACTGTGGAAACTTCATTGAAATGAAAATGTATTTAATCAGTAATTACTCAATGACCACTCACAAAATGTCTCGGAACCCAATACGGACAGAAGAAATGATGTATATAACATACATTGTAGATATGTTTCATGATTTCGCCCCAGCAGACACATACTGTACACATACTGAGTAGAGTTGATGTTTAATGATTCATAATAAATAGCCGGATCACTGCCAAAGGTGTTCTCTGGATTAAAAATAGCAGATTGTGCTGCTGAAAGAGAGAGTGAGAGAGAGAGAGAGAAAGAGAGAGACCCACGCAAAGACACACACACACACACACACACACACACACACACACACACACACACACAAAGATATTCAGCCATCTAGGAGCTTAATGTCATGAATTAAAGACAAGGTCTGGTCCAACGGGTTGAGATTATTTATGCAGTACTCCAGTCCTTGTTGATTTGGAACAGTACTGAGAAGAGAGAAGAGAGCAACTGTTAATGGGGAACAAGCTGGGTGTCACAGAGAGGGAGAAAGGGAACCCAAATGTGTCTAATTAGGAGGTGTCTGCTATGTCCATTTTTAATGAGCATCCCTGCACACATTCCTAGGATGAAACCAGAAATCCAGTCCTTTGTAATAGTGATCCTATCAGTTGTCAACTGAAGGGCATTGGACATAATTAATCTGACTGGATCAATGTGGAGATGTTTTGACAGAGCTTTCCCCTTATGGAGTTCCAGTTTGATATTCCGAAATAACAAGCATTTGTAGGGTGTGTGTGTGTGTGTGTGTGTGTGTGTGTGTGTGTGTGTGTGTGTGTCTTGCAACCCCAGGCCAGACTAGCAGGGGTTCTCAGAGCAGCAATGGCCCCCAGGGGTACAAAGCCCAGACACAATATCTACGTAACTTGGCATCTCCCACCCACTGGCCTGCTGGCTTGTGGGACAGTCTGGGAAGACAAATGCTCCAATGCTAGTAGAGCACACCCTGTCAGAAAAGAACAACTGGATTTCCAGCAGCCTCCTTCTGCTGTGGAAGACGTCTTGGGCTTTCCCACTTGCCCACCGGAATCAACCTACTCTCAACAAAGAAGTGCTCCTGGTATAATGTGCACCCTCAACTATACTCTAAAAAAAACTCTTTGCGAAGGGTCTTTGAAAGAGACAGAAAGGCTACACCTCCTTCTTGGAGGGAGACCCCTCAGAAGGACCATATCAATACGGTATGGGACTATAATGGAAAAAACAGCCTTCTACCGTACCTCACAGAAACCACATTAGTATAAGTGAAAACCTTATGTCACTCTGCATCCTGCTTATCCCACTCTTCTCAGTGCCTACGCACATACATTTCCATCTGAGAATGAGGCAAAGGATCGCATAAATCAATGGCTAATTGAGGCCCTGGGGATTTGCAGTGTCCCCAAAAATGATGAGATCTTCTTACTAGGTGACTTCATTTCTACGGTGGGAAAGAACAGCCAGATGTGGAGTGATAGGTGGACATTGCTTCGGACAAGTCAATGCCAACGGCAGGTAGAGTATTACCGGACTATCACAAATACCCCTTTTCAGTAACCCCACCCCATCCCCGCCCCCCAACCCATCCTGGATGCTCCCATGCTCCAAACATTAGCCTAATTGATTACATTACGTAAGACACACTGACACAAAGGACGTCCTGCACACACATGTAATGAGAGGTGCTGAGTGTTCACTGTCTGACCATGACCACGGTCCAGGCTCGAGGAGGCGACGTCACTGCTCTCAGCTCAGGAACTGAGGCCCGAAACAATTTTCACTGTTCTTTTTGCTGAGAAATTGGACAACATTGTGCCTCTCCTGAGCACATAGGGCTCCAGAGATGAGAAACGGCCCTCTGCTAGTTCAATGCTTTATGAGGCAGCAGCCCACTCCATTGGCTTGAGAAGCAGGAAGCACCAGCACTGGTCTGACGAAAACTCTGTCCCTACTGAAGAACACGCATATGGCAAACAGAGCTACATGTAACAATCCCACATCTGAAACTCAAGCAGAAATGAAGAACATCAAAAAAGGAGGTACAGTTCACCCTGCGAACCCTGTATAATGAGTGGTGGATATCAAAGGCAAATGAAATACAATCACATCCTAATGAAAAAAAGATCCACTTCTTTGATCGCGCTTAAAACCATCGATGCAGGAATTGTTCCATTTCCCTCCTGACACTCATAAAGGACCAGAAACATCTAACACAGAGATGCTCTGAACACTTTGAAGCCCTCCTGAGTACCTCTGCACCAGAGCATTGCATCTGTTTATCAGGGAGGTGTGGGAGTGTTGGAGGGACGCCAACATAGTTACCATCTATAAAGGCAACAGTCAAGGCATATCACTACTGGCTGTAGCTGGCAAAGTCCTGGCCAAGGTAGTGCTCCTCAGACTGGCTCAGAACATCACTGAAGACCGGCTTCAGGAAGAACTGGAGCACTGTGGACATTGTGTTCACTGCACGGCAGCTACAAGTGACGGGAACAACACCAATACCTATTCATAGCCTTAGTTGACCTGTCCAAGGCCTTTGAAATGGTCAACAGACGTCTCCTGTGGGGTGTCCTCAAGGTTGGCTGCCCAAGGAAGTTTGTCAACATCCTGCGGCAGTTTCATGAGGGCATGTTGGCACGAGTGGCAATAGGATGGCAGGAGAGAGAGCCATTTAGCATCGGAGTGCAAACTGGAGGCGCTGCAAGCTAGCCCCTGAACATCCAAAACACAGAGGCGAAAAACACAGAGGCGACAGGAATCATGAGGCCGGAAATGCACCACTACCACTGAAACAAAAGTTTCACATGCACTGTATTACAGGCTGCAGTGGGGATCAACAATCAGACTCTACTGTCATACCAAGACTCACCAATAGAGGCAGTAGTGGAAACCATTAGGGAGGTCTTGATAGCCATTCAGAGGGAGAAAAATGGATTAGATAGTTTATCATGCCAGTTACGGCAAGAGGACTCAAGAATTGGGCTCTACAGTCAAGCGAGCAAGCGGTGGGTGGGCTGCTTGGGTACAGTAGGCTGTTGGCATATCTGCTTCCACATCACCTCTTTTCTTTTCTTTTTCTTAAATATGTTTTTAGGGCATTCTAGCTTTATTGGGATAGAGACAGTAGAGTTTGACAGGAAGGATGGGTGAGAGAGGGGGGGAATGACATGCAGGATATGTCAAGGTATGGAATTGAACCGGGGATCCTGCGATGATATGGCATGCAGCTTAGTGTGCTACGGCAGTTACACGCCAACATCACCTCTTTTCTACCAGAGTCAGAGTCAAAGTTGTGTTTATTTAAACATGGAATTTTTTTATTATTATTAAATACCAGGTATTTAGTTCTGAGTGGGTGAATTTAATGCACCAATAGTCTGAGTTTATAAAAGCTCTGATTCATCCCTTAGTGACTGCAGCACATGTAAAAGTTTCGAAAAGTGTTCAAAGAACTGTACCATTGCATTTTTAACCAGCTGCCATGATGTGTTTCCTAATTTGGAATTGATTGATCATGCCTGAGAGAAATAGACTAATATGTAATCAGAATTTCCATTTGGATTACATTCCCATTATATAAGCCATTACTCCAGTTCTGTAGAAATCCTACAAAATGATCAGCTAATATTTCACATTTATGTAAAATTATCAGAAATGAATGACTTTGGGAAAAGGAGGTGACAGGTGTGACTCATTCAATTCTAATGATGACTTGGACAGTATTATTTTTTTTATATATAATTAAATATAATTAAAGGATTTACTGATAGAGAGACGTGTGATTATTACACAACTTAAGCAACAGAAATGGGAAAAGTTCAACAATACAAATGCTGCATACAAACAAAAGGACACTAAACAGCTTTTTATTTTTTCCTAAGAACGGTCTAACTCATAAACACAGCACAGCAGGCTACTGTTTATTGAGTCCTCTTGCCTTAACTGGCATGATAAACTATCTCATAAATTTGTCCAACTCTGCCTCTGAATAGCTACCCAGGCCTCCATTAAAAAGCCCCTGAGCAATTTCCTAATTACAATACATGTAGGCGTAGAGGAAAGCTGAAATGAAAACAGTAATTCATATGCATACAAGTATACACAAATACACATACATACATGTACATAAATATACATTATTTATATTCATTATATTCACTTATACATAGTTATGAGTGCTGGACTTGGTTAGTCATCATGATAGGCTATAATGATATTACATTTTTAAAGAGGCAATGGTAAATGTATCTTGCATCCATATATGACTTCAAATGACAAGCCCTGCAAATCACAGTCCTCCCCAGGCTATTCTTTGAGTTCAACAATAATTCTGGCGAGCTGTGCTGTATAAAGCAGTATAAAGCAGTAGGTGTAGAATACAACCTATAATATTATATTGAAGTACTGCATGCAGTGACAACTTTAACAGTGAACCAAATTTATATTATATGAGTCTTATATTCTCCCCCTGGAAGGTGACACTTCTTTCTCCCAGTTAAAACTGACAAATGGAGGTTTGGGGGAAATGGGATTTGGTGATATTGACAGATCATGTTTTTACTAACCTACTGTACAGTACCCAGTCAATAGCCTCTAACTGTGAACAGAGCACACAGGTACAATGAAGGCTCTAAGCTGTGTGTCTGTGCATGCGCCTGTACAGTATGTGCATGTGTGTGAGCGTGCATGTATGCGTATGTGTGTGCAACATGAATTTTGATTGACACATCATTTTCTTTACAGGTCTATTGGATTGTTTCAGAAGCCCTGAGTCGGCAAAACTGGATACAGCTTTTGGTTTTCAATTAACAACTACAGTGTTGGACAAGCAAAGAACGGCAGACAGGCAGGGATGAAAAAAAGGAAACCACAATGATATGAGGTTCATCAAGCCACGTTTGAGACAATAATATGTTTTAACTTAACTCCCCGTTAGGGAGTATAATATCCCACAAGGTAGACTTTTTAATATACCTCCTCCATACACCGTGTCTTTGGTGCCTTCTACCACCAGATAGACGGATAGTGTTTGTTTATGTGAAGTTGTTTTTATACAATTTTCAAGGCAATCTATTTCCTGTGATGATTGACATTCATGAAGGGAAAACACAAACATACAGAGGCTAGCTGCCACTCAATCTCCCCTCCTATGACAGCAATGTTCATTATTGAGAATATGAGGGGGGGAAAAGTCAATAAATCCTCTATACGGCTCTGGGCTAGTCCTAACGCATTAAGACCTTGAGATACTGTGGGGAGTATTAAGAAAAGTGTGAAACAGTTCCATATGGGAGAGCATGCTGATCCATTCTCTGAAATCCATACACTCACACACGGACGGATGCCGACGTGTTTACACCCACATTGCTCACATCTTACATAGACGGCTAGTTTTAAATCAGAATTCTGGATCAATATGATTGTGATTAAGTTGTGCTTCTCTATGGGACCTGACCATAAGACCGCCTGATTGAGGCATCAGTCAGAAGCAATGAAAACGGAGCAGTGCCACACAGGGTCTCCAGGCTTCAGCCAGCGGCGGCCTAATGTCTGTCCGTCAGAGATTATTCCTATCTTGGCTGCCTTGCAAGAAATGTCTTAGAACGCAGCAAAATTCCTATTAAAACACCATCAATTGGAGAGAAACTGGGCACTCAGCAGAAACAAATATGATCTAGAGTGATAAAGAGGATGCTTTTCCCAGTCTCTCTGACCAGCAGATGTGGTGCAGTACTCCTGCCAACCAAGAGAGGGCAGTACAATCTCTGGTAAAGTTGTGAATCTCTCTCAAATCCTCTCTCACTAGCCTTTGTCGTTCCAAACTTTCGATAAGGGGATAAATGGAATGAAATGCCACCTATCTCGCACTGAAAGCAAACTGCAGGTGCCAGTCATGAGTGTATAATTAAAATCAATACAAGAAAAAACAAAACGACTTGGCAATGATCAGACTGACATCAGTTCAACTCTCTCATTATATTCATATGAGACAGACATCTAGGTGTTTTTGAGTGGAGGGTAGGCTAGTTGTTTATTGTTATTTATTTACTTTTTCAAATTCGATTTGAAGAGAAACAGAGAAACAGTATTTTTGAAAAAAAATGTTGTGTTATCTTCAACAATACATAGTTCCCAACATGGGGTCTGACAGAGACAGGCCGCTATTGTAAATTCATGACTTGTTTGTTTGTTGTGCTTGTATGAGTAGGACAGGACCATTCCTGATATTACAGTTGATGGTTTCGGTCCCACGCAGTTGGTGGTAGTGAGTGGTGCATGGGGGACTTCATGAGGAGAGGGGAAATTGCTGCTTTTGCTCCGTAATCTCTGGCTGGCTGATCAATTTGGGCCCTCAGTGATGTGTTCTGACAGCTGGGTCTCCAAAGCAGCTTGGATGCGCTGTAAAGGCAAAGCCTGTTAGAGTGAGCCTGCATATCAAATGCTGCAGCATTGAGGGAAGTCTTATCTCCCGGTGTGGCTCTGGCATGCTTCTCCCTCTCTCGCGCTCCTTCTTCTCTCTCTTTCTCCCTCTCTCTGTTGCCCCACCCTCTCTTCTTCTTCTTCTTCTTCTTCTTCTTCTTCTCCCTTTTCACACACTCCCTTTCTCTCTCCCCCTCTCCCTTTCCTTTTCCCTCTCCCTATCTCTCTCTCTCTCTCCACTCTCCCCTCCCTCTCCGTCTATCCAGTCTAGAAGTGGCAGTGTCACTCTATGGGTAAAGATGTTATAAGAGGCTGTTTTGTGGGGCTGTTTACCCACTTATTGACCGGACCAGACTTATTAACTAGACTGGGCTGAGCCACGACACTTATGGGACGGAGTTAATCATCACACACCCCCTCCACTGAAATAATAAACCAGAGGAAAATCGACAGAAAATCAATCCATCGATATCAGTCATGACAGATTTGCTGAGTACGGGGGCACCAAATAATTCATGAGTCAGCCTCCCCTGTAGGGGCCTGCCAGCAAACATTACAGACCAATAATCAATAATCTGATATAGGGAACAGATGTTGTATGTAGATCTGTTTCCAGTAGGCATAGGTGTGTATTAGGTTGGTTATTGGGGGTCTCGCCCTTGAAACAACCACTGTGCCTTGACCTGTCACATCCGCCGAGTGCCGAGGTGTGTGTGTCTGTGGCCCCCGGGCTCCCGTGACAGTAGTGACACCACCACCCGGTGCCTGTCGCCAGCTGTGATCACACATATGGTGATGAAGTGCCCGGGCAAACAAAAGAGCATCACGTTTCTGCTTTTTATGACAGGCCGAGAGGGCATGATGTGTCCTTGACGCAGGACACAGAGCTTGGCATTGTCATTTTGTTGATGGTGCTCTCTGGGCCAAAATGGTTGTCATGGCATCTCCCAGGAGGGTGCTCTACACATTGCTGGTTGGATGAAGTGAGTTTACCGCCTTTAGAAATTATCACCTTGATTTGAGCATGCGATGAAAGAACTGGAACAATTCGATCCATTATCATTATTACTTTGATGTTTTTTTGCGATACAGGGCTTCTTCATATGTTGAAGTGTAGAGACACCAATGTGTTCAGTTCTGTTTATCCACCGTGCACCCACTGGGACAGGCTGGATAAGGCGTATGTCATTTCCTGCGAATTCCCTCCCCCTCACAGCAGAGGCGTGTAAATCCCTGTGTTGAGTCCAGACGGCCGAGCCACACTCCCCACGACGCCGCTGTCCTCGCCAACCACCACCGGCACCGGTTTCCGTTGGCCTGCCATGACGCCATAGCTGTTACACAACTTCAGCCTTTACCTTCCAAAATATGAGGACCCCCCCCCTGCATGACTATTTGTACCGTTTTGAGAGGCCTACAGAGAAACGATTGAAGAGTGAATAAAGAGAGGGTTGGTAATACATTTACATTTCATATTTTTGCAACGCTGTAATTATTCCTATCATAATACAGCACTGTACACAGCATGTTCATATGACAGGATTGTTTTATCCAGATGTGTTTGTTTTTACAACAACAAAATCATTGTGTGAAAAATCGAAATTTTGGGTTTCTCAGCAAAGCCGTTTTGCGGCTCAGTTTAAAGACGGCAGCTGTGCAGAGGATGTCTATGTCCCATCCTTTCCTATGGGCTCCCAGAGTGAGAGAGGAGAGGGATAGTAATGGCCCCCACATTACTCTGTTGCATGACGAAGTGGTTATGACACACTAGCTAATGTAGCGTGGACTTCCTGTGAAGTGGCAGTGACAGGAGGTGTTCCTCTATCCAGGCTCACACTCGGGCGGTCAGTCATGCTTCCCTCTCACACAGGAACCCACAACTCACAGCATTAATAAACCATATAGAGTCAGGGATTTAAAAAGTTTTAGGTTAGCAATTTGAACGGTGTCCCTTTTCATTAAAGACACCCACTAGTCAAAATTGAAATGTTTTAGCTGATGTTTTATGTATGAATATCTCAATATACAACCATTTTGATCCTAAATAAGATATATTGTTGATATTGTGATATTTATACCCAAAGCCCAATCCTTATAATCTGATATACAGTATGTTCTTTTGATGACGTGCAATCGATCTGACATAATCAAGGTGAGTTCTCTTCCCGCCCCGTCAAACCTTTTTTGGGAAACAGGTAACACCCACCTCTAACAAGAAGTTTGCTAGCCTGCTTTTTATATAAGTTCAAACGTGTTCTACCTAAACCCGCAAGTTCACCTCACCAGGGCAGAAATACTACCCAAAAGTAATGGGACAATTGGCTTGACCTGTGTTTCTAGTAGGTCAGGTGTGTTCTAGGCATAGAGAGCTGTTTAAGGCTGCCTTGACTTACATTGACACCGCTTTTGTCCCCAATAGCTGACTCCAAAGGCAAAGGCTAGAATCAATACTAGACATTGACAGCTCTCTTACACCTGCACAAATGATGTGACGGAACACACCCAACTAACCAGAAACTACTGTCAAGCCAATTATCAACTGCCAACTTTGGGGTACCCTAAAATAGGGGGACTATGCATAACATGTGTTGTCATTTCTGAATGCAAATACCATCAAATAAAAGCTGAGAATCTCTACTTTAACCTCACAGTAACTGCTATTAATGCTGCAGGGTTACATTTTGGATGAACTTTGGTGAAAAAAGATGCTGTTTGATCTTTTACCTTCAAGTCAAATTACTGTTATTTATTTCAATTTCTTTTTTCTTATTTCTTTTTACCTCAGGTCAAAATACGGCCATATCCTTTCATCTTCAAATTAAAATGTTCCCCTTTTCCAATGCAAAACATTCATATGCTTGGACAAAAATCTGTAAAGATGTCAATATTCTGATAATTACTTGACTGTAGGCTACTGCCTTTATGAAATACAGTAGATTGCAAATGTTGAAGTACTGTTTGACTCCCAAGGTGCAGCTTACGAGGAGGACCTCGTATCATCCACGGTGATGACTGGAGAACCAGGCTGAGATTAGTGAATACAATTACAACAATTCCACATGGACTCTTAAGACATACTTAGTCAAGGTTAATTAAACAGACATCTTAAATGAGGTGTAAATAGACAATTACCAAACCTCACATGAGTCACACATCACACAAACCACAACACCTACAGTATGCCTACAAGAAAATATACAATGTACTCAAAGTAAATAATATGCACACAATTTATTTCATGAGCAAAAGGGTTATTTTCCTTCAGCCATGTTAAGTACAGTAAATGTCCTGTGTATACATGCTATGATGATTGTTTTCTTTGAGGAGAGCAGTTAGCAAGGGTAAACAATGCTGCAATGGACTGCACTTACAGTATATGCTGCAATCCCCTCTAGTCTGCAAACAGAATGGAATGGAGAGCCCAGAACCTTGGGGACATTGGGGACATCAGTTCCTTCACTGAATGGAAGGTCAAAGGTCAAATTCCTGGGAGTCTACTGGATTTTAAAGCACACATGAGAACACAACAGAACCTGATTTACTGCATGAGATTAGATGAGTGCCTCCCCTCAGCCCATGGTCAGGAGCATAAAGGCGTCTGCCATGCCTCAGAGGGGTAGTGTCATCTCTGTCAATGAGAGAGATCCTCTCTGCCTCTGTTTTTACTGCTCTCTTGTGGTTTCCTGTCTGGAATTGTGAAGGCTTTGCTATAATGTAAAAAAAAACGGCCAAACGGTCATGATGAAATGCTTGTAGCTGGACCGTGTTCACGACAAACGTAATCTCTCAGCGCTGACAGGGTTATCTATCAGGACCCATCTTCCCTTTAGTCTCCCTCTCATGACAGACATTACTGTACTGTGTGAACAGTCTCCAGAGGTTAGGATCTGAAGGGTGTATTAAGAGATGTTACACTACACCAGAAGACTCCATCTGGTCTCTCCAGTTCGATAAAAAATGTATGGTATCGATGGTTTTTAGCATCGGAGCACATTGGGGGGTTTGATCAAGGTTTGGCTGACTACTTCTTCCTCTGTTCCTTTTCGTCCTCTGGGGAAATCTACAAGCTGAGGGGATTTGATGAAGGTCTTTAACATCGGATCGCTAGTATCACAGAAACAAACAGTACAGAGCCTGGCAAGTTGGAGGCTGCAAGCTGCCTTTCTTCCCTGACATGATGAAAGAAGTTGCAGACTGGAAGAGACACTTCACTGCAGTACGGAGGACGCTTGCTCCACTAGGATGTCTGCTTCACCATGGCTTTTCACTGCAGCACGGGGAAGGCTTGCTCCACTAGGATGTCTGCTTCATCAGGGCTTTTCACTGCAGTACGGAGGAGGCTTGCTCCACTAGGATGTCTGCTTCATCAGGGCTTTTCCGTCTACTCTGCGCTTCTCATGGCAGGGAAATCCAAAGAGCTTTGACGATCCGAAGAAAGCAATGTATTCTATCCACAGACATTCTACAGAAACAGCCACTATAGGAGATTAATTAATCACATAAACCCAACAGACAGTATGCAATGCATAGATAGGGTGTCAATCGCTATAGCTATCCTCATTTATTTATCTCCTGTTTAAAACGAAAGTGTGAGTGACATTGTAGATTTATTATTTATTTAAGCCATATACAGTACATGAAGAGGATTTTCTTTCACTCAAAGGGTTGGATTTAATTTTCTAGACGAACTGTACAGCCACACAGATGCACCCTGGTGGGATGTCACCCAAGAACTGTTGTGTTAGTAATTATTACTAGTTTATTTATGAATATTACTGGTTTCGTTAGCATTGAACATTTATTCGCCATGTGTGGTGTTGTTTACGCCCCCCGCCCCCCCATTACTTTGGGAATTGGTTTATTCAGAATAACAGCAATGCTTTTTATTTACTCATTTGATATATTACTTTGTCATTCATTATTTGAAATGTTGTTCTTTTTTAAAATGTTCATTATGAAAACACACCAAAAAGTGACATGGTCACTTGACTTCTTTCAGGTGTATTCTTTTAGGCACTCATTCTCAGTTGTAAACGTGATGGGGATGAGCAGTTGATTAAGTAACGTCTGTATCTGCTCTATGTCTTTGGAACAGCGATGGGTGGGACTCCCCCAGAAGACGACAGGGTAGAGGAACATAAGGATTCATACCCTTGGGTTGTTGGGGAATGTTACATTTTGGGCATTGGGTAGTTTTGTGTCAGTTATGTTCACTTCAGAGACAACAGCATTTCTTTGTATTTTGACAGCGCTTCTTGACTTTCACATACTTTCTCATGAGCACTTGTCAAGAGGTTGGTAACCAGGTCATAGGGTACACTAACACAATGTGTCTACAGGTTATAGGATCCCACAACAAACTCAACTATGGAAACTGGTGGTATCAGGAAAAGGCTCTTTATTAGATAACAGGGTGAAATCTGAAATATTCTGCCACACTCTTACCACATTACCATTGCAATGGGGCAGTGGCAATGGTACGTTTAGTCCTTTGTCCTCATAGCTTGTGTGCATCTTCCAGCTGTTCGCTGAAGTAGGGTCAGAGAAATGAGGTTCGACGAATAGCAACAGGCAACAAAATCTCCTTTGGTTGAGAGATTCCCAGCTGGAATGGTGATCTCAAGGTGCTGTCTATCCCCTTTATGTCTCTCATGCATGTTGGCCGATTAGTTCAGGGAGGGAGGAGGTGAGAGGGATTGGCAACAGCTGTCTCAGTCAATGAAGTCCATAACAACTGCAGAATCACAACACCACATGTGAAGCAACAATATTCGCAACAATAATCATGCAATTCAATTTCTGATCTAAAAATGTATGGGTGAAGTGAATAGTAATCCTTGTAAAAAAACAACAGCACACGTGATGGTAAAGCAAAATATAGTAATATCATGATAGTAAATAACAAGATAACCCATGCTGATGAATAAATATAATAACATGCTGCTATGATGATCATGGCAAACTATAAGGCAACAGTATATGTATGCCCACTGTTAAGATGAAATAAGTCTCTTAGTACTCAATTAGGAGAAAGACATTTATGGCATACCTGAAATCTAAACAAGCACACCTTAATTTTCCCTCAGCTATCAATCTATCTATCTATCTATCTATCTATCTATCTATCTATCTATCTATCTATCTATCTATCTATCTATCTATCTATCTATGCGGACAGCTGAGAGACTATCTAGTAGAGGCAGGAGCATCAAAACTGAAAATGGGCTGGGTTGGGTCAGTTTTTCTCAGTTCCTTTTCCAGTAAAATGCATGGTGTTGCCATGTTCGTTCACCAAAAGAAAGATAAGGAGGTAGTGATTTGTGCAGAGGCAATTGTTTATGGTAGGACAATGAAACTCCTAACAAGGAAGAGACCGTTTTTATACTATTACGTAACCAGATCATGGGGGGAATGACAGATGGGCAAACAATAATAGCATGGGATTTCAATCAAGTGATGGTTTTTATTGATAAAACAGTTTTCCAAGACCAACCCAAGGGATAGGAGGGCCACACACTCTGGGAACAGATTTGAGCAATCATAAAAACCCATTCTAGGTTTTATTACTTTCTAATTTCTGAATATCTAATAGCAACTGTGGTTGATCAAAAGATAAGATCAATTGCCTTGACAGACCATGCTTTGGTGAAGTTGGTTGTGTCACACAGTTTGGGTTCAAGTGGATTCCCTCAGGCGTGAGGTATTTGGGTATTTACTACACATTCACCTAAAGATTTTATTGAAATGGTGAGATCAATCTAACCCCTTTATTGCAGAAAGTGAAAACCAATAAAATAACCAATAATACATGGAGAGCACTTAAACTTGATAGGGCAAATGTTAATGTAGTGAACATGGTAATTGCCCTTCAATTCAACAACATTTCAATTTTGCTACTCCTCAAAAAAAAAAAAAAAAAGTAATTTAAACAATACAGCCAAAAATGGCCAGGGTCTGCATTTGGGAGGGCAAAAGGCAAAGAGACATGGTTGCCCCTACAGATTCTGGGGGTCTGGCACTTGCCAATGTAACACAGCCTTGTAGCCTTGTGCACTTGCCAATGTAACACAGCCTTGTAGCCTTGTGCACTTGCCAATGTAACACAACCTTGTAGCCTTGTGCACTTGCCAATGTAACACAGCCTTGTAGCCTTGTGCACTGGGCAATGTAAAACAGCCTACTGCAGCATTCGAGGCAAAGTCTAGTCTGATGTTCATATAATTATTGGGACAATCACAATATTTTCAAATGTATTCATTCAAATGGCAGAATCCGACTATACGGATAGGGGAAAAGATGGTCAACTAGGAAAATTGGTATAAGAAAGGCACAGTATTTGTATAATACAAGACTTGCTATGCTGAGGATATTTCTTTCATTTCAGGATGTAAATGTAAATCTTGATGACAAGAATGATATTTGAAAATGCCTAAAGATTAGAAACTGTATTACAGAAAATACTATTCTATCCAGGGTGGAGGAAAACTCCTTACAGCATTTAGTTAGTCAGGATCTACATGTTATAAAATGCTGTCATCTGCATACCTACGTATGTATACATTGTACATCAAACTAAATTATACATAGGTTTTACTGGACTCTGAAACTGCATAGGATAAGTCTAATGTAAAAATAATCATTGTTGGAGATGTGGAAAGGCACAGGGTACTTACATGTGGTATGGGAATACCCAATTATTTTCCACTCTGGGAAGCTGTCATACATGAGATGAGCTCATGGCTGAAACAGCAAGTTCCTGTATGACCCAGAATATGCTTGTTAGGAGACAGAGACACGCAGAGATTCCGGGGGTGAACAATGCAGAATTTAAAATTCTAACTACTGTATACCATTACAGCATCAAGACTAATTCTTGGAATTGGAAGTGTACTACCAGACCCCAAATTGAAAGAAGAACAATGGACAGAAGAAACACTACAAAGTACCGTATGGCTGTATCTGTGGGTATGGAGTTGAGGGAACTCTGGCTGTGTCTTTGGGGTGTCAAAATAGAGGGTGCTCTGAAGCAGAACCGTCTGAGAGGTGGACACCTGTGTCTTTGGATGTTGAGTAGAGGGCACTCTCAGAGGGTACGTCTGTGTCTTTGGGGTGTCAGTGCAGAGGGCGCCGGTCCACAGAGGGCTGTTATCAGGAGAGCTGTCTCTGTCCAGCAGATCTGCCCACCTGGTGGGTCCGTGGCCTCAGCGCTGACACAGCTTTTTAATATTTCACCACACGCCGAGTACACCATATGTCCCCTCGCACCCCCACCGCTGGACTCTCATGAATTATGAATCCCAAATGCACTTCTAATATTTGGAGAAGAAAAATATGCCCGTAGCCCTCTTTTTTGGACTTTTATTTCGAGCAGCTTGACATTCTTTCTGCCCCTATCATAAGGGGTCAGCTCTGCGGGGGAGAGGAGGAGAGGGTAGAACTATAATACTCTCTGCACACTGTAACAGAGACAGTGATTTTAATGTCTGAAAGAAGGTCTTTGCTGGTGAGGCAAGGTGAGCAGTCACACAGCAGTGTATCTGTTCATCTGTTGGGCCAGAATAATGCTTTGAATGAATGAATGAATGGTCTTTATTGTCATTAATACAGTACAGGTACCATACAACGACATTTAGGAGAGGGGGCTCCCCTGGTGCTTGGAAAAAAGACTAAAAACAAGAGAGCCAAGGGTAAAATAAAAGAGGGAAAAAGAGCTGGTTTACATAAATAAAGGCTATGTACACTATCTACTATACTATACTACTATACTATACAATAAAACACTGTGCTTTACTCTATGCTATGCTATAAATATCCTAACTTTTCCTATATCTGAACCTTATGTACACAAGGGTTGTCATATTGCACATAGTATTTGTTGCACATTCATTAAAGTGTCTTGCAGTGTTTATCAGTGGAATGAAATGCTCTATGACAGAACAAGCAACGAGGGTATTAATTATCACAAGTTCTTGGAGGTGAAAGCATTTCTCTCATATCTTTGCCAAAACGTCCTCCCCAGTTCGTATTGTTATCTTGTCATGTCACAAAACACTCCCAATCAGAGACACAGGTGTCTCTTGGTGTTGTGTTACATCAGTATTCATGGCACATTTTCAATCCTGCTGTTTCTAACATGATTATTCATATATCAGAAATTCCTTTTCAAAGTGAAAGAAAATGTGTTTTCTTTTGCAAAACATTGTTCCCTCCGTTTCCATCTCAACGAGTGTTCTCCATGCAGCACAGACAGACTGAGAGATTAGAAGTCTACCGTATTGAATTGCAGTTAATAATTCATGACATAATTTCGCTTTATCTCAGGAAAGTGATACACGCGGCAGAATGCGCCATTCATCAATATGCTATAGTCCTTTATAAGCATAATGAATTGGAGGCAGTCACTTTTATATGATGTAAAATGCTCTGTGGGGAACATGGAGAGAGCAGAAAGAGCCTGTACAGACAAATGTATTTTTCATGCGCCGGGTTTACCTTGACATTAAGGTCACACCCCAAAAAAAAAGGGTGAATTTTAGGAAGTGCTGAGGATTTGACGGTTTGCATCACAATCTTTAATAAGAGAAGGGAGAGAGGAGAAGGGAGAGAGGACGCTTCCAATGTAAAAGGGGACAGTTCCTGTATACTTGACTGTGTTGTTTGAAAGAAAGACACATTTGGGTTCCAACCAAAGATGTCTCCATTCTAACCCATGAAAACACAAACCACCCTGACCACAGTACTAGGCTCACTCCCTGTGAGTCCCACTGTTATCAGGCTAAACCAAGCGGAATCATTTCAGCACACATATCAAGGGCTTTTCTGATAACTCCCTGTGTCCTTTTCCCCCATCTTTGACACACATACACGACACCAAATAATCTTCGGTCCGTTGGTGGTGGAGAGCATGGGGCCGGACATGTTATCAGTGACAATTCCAACAACCTGTGTTAGATGTGTGATTGTGTTTTCCTGGGTACATGGTGCGACCTACTGCCTCCCTCCAGTCTGTCTGGTATCTGTGTAGATAAGTCAGCCATGCTGAAACACGACGCTGTGCTGTTGGGCAGCACGGCTCTGGCAGCGGGACAGCAGTGTGATGATGCCCAGGCAGAGGATGTGTCAAACATGACGCCTCGTTAATATTTCAACACCTCGTCATTTATCCCCCTCCCCGTGTATAGAAATTCATAAATTGTTGATTTCAATTATTTTTCGCAGATGATTTTGCGTTCATATCAAGGGCAGAAAATAACTCGGAGATCAGAATTGAGGTGATGGTGGTTTAGCTACAATTTAAAAAGATAAATTGAATCGTATTACGTTGTTCTATGTTCTATGTTGCTCTTGCGACATCATCACATCATCACATCAACATCATTATGTTGTCACATAATCATCTTATATTTGATTCATAATTCCATAGTTATGGAGTTGAGATGTTTGCTTGTTACACTAGTACACAGTCCCTATTCAACAACAACAACTAAAAAATGTTAGTCTTTTTTTATCTCCTTGATTTTAATTGTACTTTTATTAATGTAAGCTGAACTTGGGTATCCACAAAGGTGCCAATCAAATAAAAAGTATTATTATTATTATTATTATTATTATTATATTTATTTTAAAATACAATATATAATCTAACTTGTTTATGTCACTGTGTGGAGGCATGGTTGATATCAAATGGATCATCCTCCTTTCATCACTACCACTGAAGATGACAAATTGCTTTGGTGGAATCAATATAACGCAGAGTCACAAATACGAACATTAAAGACTACTAGGATCTTGAAGATAGGGTAAATTATGGAAATGAATTCAATTATTCCTTCTTTGAGGAGCGCAAATGTATTTTTCATCAATGTAATACACATCCTGACATGCCAGTGCATTCATATGCCAATCTATTTCCTATGCCTGAGGAAAATGAAGAGCTTTGAAGTCCAACATGTAGCGTCAACCCCAACCCCAACCCCAACCCCCCCGAAGAAAAAACCCCACACAGGAGTAAAAGGTAAGAGCAATGTAACAAAATGAATTGGAGGCTGATCTCTACAATAAAAAATGTGCCTTAGGTTTCAAAGGAATTTATACCACAGCAGTGGAATAGCCGACCTCGTACTGGAACCTGTGAAAAAATGATTGTTTCTGTGCTGCAGAGTAATGATCATGTCTGGGATCGGGGAAAGGTTTCCTTTCTCCGTTTAATAAGCTGCCCAGGGTGCGATTGATTCACTCCCCACACGCATGTGCCTCTCAGAAATAAATCCTAAAGTTCCACCTGAACTACAAAAGGTGTTGACTTTGTAAACCGCACGCTTATTTTGAGGCATTACAAGCAAGTCTACTCTGACATGGCCGTAGATCGATAATGTGTCCTCTTTCCGAACAAAATAGCAAGGCCCTTGACTTAACTCGTACACAAGGAGCAATAGTGCCCTAATGTTATGGCTTTGCATTTCTTTACAGTTTTGAATGAAACCTGGAAGCTACCAGTTCTCCAAGGTCATAACGAGTGTCTCACCGTCGCCCTTGGAAAGGGATAGATTACCCCTGGAAGCTGCCACAGAGGCATTTCTTCAGTCCTGTTGGTGACGTCGTCCCTTGGATGCATTGCAGGCTGTCTCGGTGCCTTCCCAAGTCTCTCATGGCACCGTAATCCCCGGCGTAGACGGTGTGTGTGGAGGGATCTTACACAGATGTTTGCCACTGGGGGGAGAATGTATTACAGCACTGAGAGCCTCATGAAATATTGAGATGATTGGCTCTGTTTGCCGGCAGTGGTGGGAGATTTAGCTGTCTGTGCGGTGAGGAAGATTGTCCTTGGCAGCGGGTTAATTCCGTTCAGCCATGCTGCATGGCGCCAGCCGGGCAGCTGCTATCCAGACTCCTGTCACTGTAAATGATGCCTTTGCCGCCTTCGCCAGTACCATCCTCTGTGCTGAGTGTACCATCCTCTGTGTTATCTTAGCCAGTAGCATCATCTGTACTTTGTTAGCCAGTAGCATCGTCTGTGCTATGTTAGCCTGTAGCATTGTCTGTGCTATGTTAGCCAGTGGCATTTTTTGTTACTGTGTTAGCCAATGTAGCATCCTCGGTGCTGTGTTCGCCAGATTTGCCACTAGCATTCTCCCTTTTTGGTCTGCCAGTGGCATGCTTTGAGCTTCTGTTCCGTGTCTGCATAGTTCTTATCAAATTTCATTTGATATGGGGAGATCAGGCTGCTGTTTGTGTATTCATACGCTCTTGGTCAATGACCTGAGGTTGGGGCTGTCTGTTACCCATCTGGAAAACCCATACATATCTGTTACCCATACATTCAGTTATACTTAACTATAATTATAACACATTTGTAAAGCGTTTACGGTAATTAGGTTATAGATGGTTTGCAATGACAGTATTTTATAGATTGCTTTTGTATCAGTTCTAAACAGTTAAAGGTAACTGTCACCGTTGGGCATAGGCTATAGCTTAACCATGACCTTTCGCTTCGTAACCCACTGCCTTCTGAGTGAGCAAAAGGTTAGCCTGTCACTTAATTAGCAACAGGAGGTACTTTATTGGGTAGACGTCTTACACTTTTAAATCTGACACACTCATCTCTGACCTGATCTCTTTCTCTGAGACCCATGGCAGGTCACAAGCCAGGACCTCTCTGTCTGTAACATACAGTTATCATAACTCTTGTGATACGGGTACCACATATGGCATGCTCTAATCCTGTGTGTACTAAAATGTTGTGCACAGAGGAATAAGGCAACCCACTTGGTAACCTCAGCACCAGACTCATGCTAACTCACGATGAATAACTATTTATTATTGACCCAAAAACTGTCTATAAACTAGCCTAATAGTTAGCTGTATTATTATATTAATTATAAACACTTTACAAACCCCAAAAGGTATACTTTAATGTAAAGTGTTACCTCAGGCGGATTGATTTAAACAATTTAAGTTCAAAGTGTAACGTTATTTGTTTGAGTCCAAAGCGCACTGCTGTATCTATATCTGCTGCTGTAGCTAATCTACTGCTTCTACCACAGGGCCGTCAAGGCCCTGAACACAGCAAAGGCCTAAGTTCGTAAACTGTCAGTAAATGTCGTTGTTTGGTACCTGTACTGTAGCAATGACAAATAAAGTCCATTCCATTCCATTCCATCTAGTAACCATCCTCAATGTTGCTGAGACGTTAAGCAAAATACCAAGACAAATTGTTGTCTGAACAGCATGTTTGGTGTACAGTATTTACTTTGTATATTTTCTTTGCATGACGTTTGCCTGGAGAGGATTATCTGTGCAAACTGTAGCATCACAATCTCCAATTGGAGGTTGACGAGAGCTTTTCCAAGTGTATTTACCACTTGCAAAAAACATGTGTGTCCCCTTTTATATAGTACATCCATTAAGCTTCACTATACCCCATTGTAGGACTCTATGGGAGGGGAAAAGCAGGCTTTTACACACCAGCTACTGTACCACGTAGAGGCCAATGCAAGGCCTTTCTTCCCTGACATTCTTTCTGCACCAGCAACTTGATTACTAATGGAAAGTGACCACAGTGGCACCTTTGAGAAGGCAGGAGAGCTCGGAGTGGAACCCCCTCAGCCCAAATGTAATCTAAAAACAATTTCCCACCATCTCCCCCAGAGCCCCTATACTCACTAGACCAACGTTGTTTCTTCAGAGGATCATACGTGGGCTAAGTAAATATTGTATTGGCTGGAGCAAAGCGCTACCTGGGGAATCACCCTGATTCTTGTAGGAAAGAGGCGATTTTGCTACAGATTTTTTTTGTGTTTCTCCTCGTTCAAAATCAGTGATGACCTAATTGTTGACGCTATATCAGAGGCTTAATCAAAATTCTGATTGCAGAATCCAAATTAAACTCCAAACCAATTGTAATTCCACACAGCAAGGAATCTTAGGATGTAATTAACGGTAATTGCAGGCTGCCACAGGAACTGATCAGTGGCACTCAGAAACACCTCATCTCTCTTTTTGTTTGTTTGTCTCGTTTGATGCGCTCTGTGATTTATTCTTCCATGGTGGCATTTACTCAGACATGACTCGTTTAAAAGAACAATCAGAATAGAAATATCAAACAATTAATTGAGCTACTGTGCAGGTTAGTGCCTTTTTTAGTATTAATTAACTGATTTTAAATGCTTATGACAATCTGTGAGAGACTCATTAAGGCAAATGTACGTGTCACTGTCACGGGTATAATCCTGTCAACTTGACTGCACTGAAGCGCTGTTGCTTGAATGGATATTAACTCGATAATTAAACATTAATACTAATGATAATCATCACGGTGTGTTCTCTCTGGGGCTTCCTTCATCACTCAAATTAATTGAAAGCAATTGAAAAAGAGGACGGCTAGTGCGTAAAGGTTTCCTTTACAAACTGTCGTCACAACCGCACGTATCTCATAGAGCTCTTGACATTTTGATTCAGAGTGTAATTCTCTTGATGTTTATCGATACTGCTAGGCCAGCTAAAGGGACTCCTAGCATGTATAAATCTAATGTCAGAGGTAACAGAATGCACTTGAGATCGGTGGAGGAATCTCGAAGCCTCACATGATGAATCACAGAGGACACATTGAAAGTGTGAACAGTAGTGTTTTTGAACCAGGGTCTTCTGCAATGCCACAATTGTGCTAGCTGGCTGAGCTAAACTCTAAGCATTAGCTCGGGGAGCTAATACAAGCTTCCAGGTGTCAGACAAGATCATCATCTATGCTGCAGTAGCTCTGTGTGTGTGTGTGTGTGTGTGTGTGTGTGTGTGTGTGTGTGTGTGTGTGTGTGTGTGTGTGTGTGTGTGTGTGGGTGGGTGGGTGGGTGGGTGTGTGTGTGTGTGCGTGCGTGCGTGCGTGTGTGTGAATGTGTGACAGTTGGGTGGTGTGTGAGTCTCAGGGTGGTCACACTGTAGTACCTGCTCTGGCTGTAATAAAGGATGTTCCCAACAACAGGTTGCTGACAGCACCACAGTAGTCAGGGGAGCTGCGCCGCTCTGATAAGACTGTGATTTAGACGCTACAATGGCGGCCCAGCAGAAGACAGAGAGAGAGGCTCATCGCGGCGCGGGGAGCGTAAGCCTTGTTAATCTCACTGAATTGTGTTTCTCTTTCACTCTCACATTCCCTCCTCTTCAGAGTGCCTTCCAAACGTGGATCGCTCGCGATAATAAAAACCTCTCCCCTCTTTTTGTAATTGCAACATCCAGCCTGTATCACTCACATAATCACGCGCCAAGGCGATCGATGGCAGAACGATGTTAGGTTTCTCATCCGTTTCGGAAAAACTGAGTCACTCCTCGTCGTTTTATTTAGCCACCACCCGCATGGACCATGGAAGGGTGTGTGTTATGATATGTAAGTATATGGACCATGGAAGGGTGTGTGTTATGATATGTAAGTATATGCCTGTGTCTCTCCTTTTCGGACCTGACATTTCTAGTCTTGTTTAGAGAGCTGGAGAATGCCCTGGCACTAGGCTATCTGGCAGAGGTCCACAGAGAGCAGCGGCTGCCCAGAGGAAGGCTGGCAGCCCTGGGTGCACAGTTAGCTTCCCTCCCTGCACTCATCAATCTCCCTCAGCCAGCAGACGCTCAATGGGATTAGATCTCTGTGGCAGGCAGTGCAGGCTAGCGCTGAAATATGGGCCTGGCCATGCCAGAGATTAACACGGTTACTGAATATGGATGTGGTTCGACCCGGGTTATACCTGCACTATTAACTGGAATGCCCTCGCTGTGCCTTACACAACGATCCTCAGTGACTAGACGTTGTAGCTATAGCCTTCCCATTATGTCATGAAAGGGAGGTAAGGGGGGACCATGTGACCAATTTAGAAATGTGGGTGAACTATCCCTTTAACACTAGAACAGCCGTGCCTTTTTTACCTACTTAAAGAGCCTTTAAAATGCTAACCTGCTATTTACACACAACGACCACTAGTTGGCCGCTTGTAAATTAGCCTACTTCCTACACAGAAAAACTGCAAAATAGCTTTATACTAGCTTATCCTGAAGTGATATTGAAAATGTAAGGATACTGGTTGGTAGAACACACATATCTAGGAAAAAGTATGAATGGAGGGTCCTGAAATTTGATCGAGTGCAAAGATAAAACACTTTTTTACTCACAGGGTCAAATGACCCCTCATAGTCCTAATAATATCAAATACAGATGCACAGTAGCAATGAAACTGGTTAATAAATCACACATGGCACAATATGTACAGTATAATGATCCATACTTTCTACAGCATCAATTCAAACTAAACTTATATCCAGGGGTGCACATAACTGGTGCGCCAGTGCGCATGCGTCGCCAAAATGCATGCTGCGCGGCAGATCAGCCGCATGAAGGCGCTGTTGCGCACCCAAAAAAAAAAAAAAAAAAAAAAAAAAGTGATCACAAAAAAAACATCCTCTACCATGGTTGAAATTGAGGACAGTGATAATTTACAGCAGTCAAGAGAGCAGTGATGATGACGATTAAGCTTGTAGCATAAATAAATGCTTAGGCTGTAACTTTTTGTTGAAAAGTTGATTTCAGTGTTTACAGAACAGAGCAGTGCTTAAAGAGATGTCCGTTTATTTCAGTGTGTTTAAAGAACAGACATTCAGTTAGTGCTTAAAGAGATGTCAGTTGATTTCATTGTGTTTAAAGGAGTCTGACAGACTTTCATGCTTAAAGAGCAGTCATTTGATTTTGCATTTGTTTATTTTGTTTTGCACACAATCATTTGTTCGTTCATCTTTATTTATGAATAAATGTAGTTTTGCTAATATAAGTTATCCATGTATCCCTTTTTCATCCATCCTGTGGGACGGGTCGTGACTCGCGAGCTCGGGGAGCACCAAGCAGCATCCCTAGGTGCTCCTCTGAGCACTGGCCCCAAAAAGTTATGTGCACCCCTGCTTATATCGGCCTAGGCCTATGATCAAAGTTAGCCAGTAAATGAATGAAGAGAGCCAATGATCACAGCCTCCAGGATAACAATGTCATTAGTGGAGGCAGCCATGCACACAGTAATAGTGCTGCCCAATCCATTCTCTTAATTGCCAAAGCCTTCATTAGGACATGTTGTCTGGTCCAAATGCAATTTTTGAAAATGTTAATGGACGTTAATATGACTGCTATAACTGTACGTTAATGAGAATCAGTCTGACACACCAACAGTTTGATGTTACAATACTTTTTCACCCAAACTAGCTACAAACAAGGGAGAATATACTAATTGTAGCCATGATGAATGAGACTAGAATTACCCAACCATAACACTACGAGAGCCTGTGCTTGTTTTCACGGGTGTGTAACATTTATAATTGAAGGGACTTTGCCGCTGTGAATGTGTGTGTGTGTGAGTGGATGTGTGTGTGTGTGGATGTGTGTGCTTGTGTGTGTGTGTGTGTGTGTGTGTGTGTGCGTGTGTGTGTGTGTGTGTGTGTGTGTGTGTGTGTGAGTGTGTGTGTGTGTGTGTGTGTGTGTGCATGTGCATGCTCGTTGTTCTCATCCTGTCGGAGGTCTGGGGAGTCTTAGAACAGCAGAACTTGCTCGGTTTGGCTTGGATTGAGCTGGACGGCGCAAAGGGACAATGTTGTTGAATGAAAATGGAAGATAACCTCAATGATATAAGGTATTTGATTGTAAGGTATTTCTAAGGTATTTGATTGGTTTAACGTGGTGCAAGGCACTTGTTTCAAATAGGTTTTCACCCATTTGTAGCTACATTCTGCAAAGGATCTCCTCAAGCTTTCTGGACTAGAAAAACCCTGGTTTCAGCCAGGCTAGTGTGTGCCTAAAGGTGCATAGACCATTAGTGGAGGGCACAATATACTGTGCAATAAAATCCACACATTAATTGTGTTTATAGACTTTAGTGTATATACTGTATACTTTATCATTCTATTTCATTACAAGGTTATCATCCATGTAATAAAACAGTGCAGAACCACACTCTTTTATAATGTAATTTAATTCCAGAGAATGTTTTTGGTGATAAGCTGTTGATAATGGGCAATCAAAACTATATTGCAACAACACTAGTATTATCAACATAAAGACATGATTAATAATAATGGGCAATCAAAACTATATTGCAACAACACTAGTATTATCAACATAAAGACATGATTAATAATAATGGGCAATCAAATTTGTCAAAATGAAATGAGGACCAGGGAAGCAGAACCAGACCTTCCACCCTCCTCGTGTAGAACCACATCCTCCTCCTATGGAACTACACCCTCCACTCTCCTCCTATGGAGCCACACCCTCCACCCTCCTCCTATGGAGCCACACCCTCCCCCCTCCTCCTATGGAGCCACACCCTCCCCCCTCCTCCTATGGAACCACACCCTCCACCCTCCTCCTATGGAGCCACACCCTCCACCCTCCTCCTATGGAGCCACACCCTCCACCCTCCTCCTATGGAACACCCTCCACCCTCCTCCTGTGGAGCCACACCCTCCACTCTCCTCTTATGGAACTACACCCTCCACCCTCCTCCTGTGGAGCCACACCCTCCACCCTCCTCCTATGGAGCCACACCCTCCACCCTCCTCCTATGGAACTACACCCTCCACCCTCCTCCTGTGGAGCCACACCCTCCACCCTCCTCCTGTGGAACAATCTCCACCCTCCTCTTATGGAGCCACACCCTCCATCCTCCTCCTATGGAACCACACCCTCCACCCTCCTCCTATGGAACCACACCCTCCACCCTCCTCCTATGGAACCACACCCTCCACCCTCCTCCTATGGAGCCACACCCTCCACCCTCCTCCTATGGAGCCACACCCTCCACCCTCCTCCTATGGAGCCACACCCTCCACTCTCCTCCTATGGAGCTACACCCTCCACTCTCCTCCTATGGAGCCACACCCTCCACCCTCCTCCTCCTATGGAGCCACACCCTCCACCCTCCTCCTATGGAGCCACACCCTCCACCCTCCTCCTATGGAGCTACACCCTCCACCCTCCTCCTATGGAACACCCTCCACCCTCCTCCTATGGAGCCACACCCTCCACTCTCCTCCTATGGAGCCACACCCTCCACCCTCCTCCTCCTATGGAACCACACCCTCCACCCTCCTCCTATGGAGCCACACCCTCCACCCTCCTCCTATGGAGCCACACCCTCCTCCCTCCTCCTCCTATGGAGCCACACCCTCCACCCTCCTCCTATGGAACTACACCCTCCACCCTCCTCCTATGGAGCCACACCCTCCACCCTCCTCCTATGGAGCCACACCCTCCACCCTCCTCCTATGGAGCCACACCCTCCACCCTCCTCCTATGGAGCCACACCCTCCATCCTCCTCCTATGGAGCCACACCCTCCATCCTCCTCCTATGGAACTACACCCTCCATCCTCCTCCTATGGAGTCACACCCTCCACCCTCCTCCTATGGAGCCACACCCTCCACCCTCCTCCTATGGAGCCACACCCTCCACCCTCCTCCTATGGAACTACACCCTCCACCCTCCTCCTATGGAACTACACCCTCCACCCTCCTCCTGTGGAACTACACCCTCCACCCTCCTCCTATGGAGCCACACCCTCCACCCTCCTCCTATGGAGCCACACCCTCCACCCTCCTCCTATGGAACTACACCCTCCACCCTCCACCTATGGAGCCACACCCTCCACCCTCCTCCTATGGAGCCACACCCTCCACCCTCCTCTTATGGAGCCACACCCTCCACCCTCCTCCTATGGAACTACACCCTCCACCCTCCTCCTATGGAACTACACCCTCCACCCTCCTCCTGTGGAACTACACCCTCCACCCTCCTCCTATGGAGCCACACCCTCCACCCTCCTCCTATGGAGCCACACCCTCCACCCTCCTCCTATGGAACTACACCCTCCACCCTCCTCCTATGGAACTACACCCTCCACCCTCCTCCTATGGAGCCACACCCTCCACCCTCCTCCTATGGAACTACACCCTCCACCCTCCTCCTATGGAACCACACCCTCCACCCTCCTCCTATGGAACTACACCCTCCACCCTCCTCCTCCTATGGAACTACACCCTCCATCCTCCTCCTATGGAACTACACCCTCCACCCTCCTCCTATGGAACTACACCCTCCACCCTCCTCCTATGGAACTACACCCTCCACCCTCCTCCTATGGAACCACACCCTCCACCCTCCTCCTATGGAACTACACCCTCCACCCTCCTCCTATGGAGCCACACCCTCCACCCTCCTCCTGTGGAACTACACCCTCCACCCTCCTCCTATGGAGCCACACCCTCCACCCTCCTCCTATGGAACTACACCCTCCACCCTCCTCCTATGGAGCCACACCCTCCACCCTCCTCCTGTGGAACTACACCCTCCACCCTCCTCCTATGGAGCCACACCCTCCACCCTCCTCCTATGGAGCCACACCCTCCACCCTCCTCCTATGGAGTCACACCCTCCACCCTCCTCCTATGGAACTACACCCTCCACCCTCCTCCTATGGAGCCACACCCTCCACCCTCCTCCTATGGAGCCACACCCTCCACCCTCCTCCTATGGAGCCACACCCTCCATCCTCCTCCTATGGAGCCACACCCTCCACCCTCCTCCTATGGAGCCACACCCTCCACCCTCCTCCTCCTGTGGAGCCACACCCTCCACCCTCCTCCTATGGAGCCACACCCTCCACCCTCCTCCTATGGAGCCACACCCTCCATCCTCCTCCTATGGAGCCACACCCTCCACCCTCCTCCTATGGAACACCACCCTCCACCCTCCTCCTATGGAACACCACCCTCCACCCTCCTCCTCCTATGGAGCCACACCCTCCACCCTCCTCCTATGGAACTACACCCTCCACCCTCCTCCTATGGAACTACACCCTCCACCCTCCTCCACCTATGGAACTACACCCTCCACCCTCCTCCTGTGGAACCACACCCTCCACCCTCCTCCTATGGAGCCACACCCTCCACCCTCCACCCTCCTCCTATGGAGCCACACCCTCCACCCTCCTCCTATGGAGCCACACCCTCCACCCTCCTCCTATGGAACTACACCCTCCATCCTCCTCCTATGGAACCACACCCTCCACCCTCCTCCTATGGAACTACACCCTCCACCCTCCTCCTATGGAACTACACCCTCCACCCTCGTATTATATATTATATATTGAATATGTAGGCCATTCAAAATACACAATGCGGTATAGTTAATGATTGCTAAGTCCTGACTAAACATGCATTTGCATGTTTTTTCTAAATGATTCACTGTTACACTAACATAAAAGAAAAAAAACAGAGGTTAAAATGCAGCATTGGTTAGTGCAGAGGGCCTGGCACTCATAGTGTTAATAGTAGAGTATGATAAGTCACAGTGATAGTTCCATCCATATTCTAACCATGCTATCGTCGTCTGTTTCTGTACCCTGTAGTTGCAGAATGGTAGAACATGCAAGAACATGCCCTAAACAAACAAGGTTTTATGGTTAAGAGGATACAACACAGAAAACCTTACACTAGGAATGTCACAGTTGACATGATTCCTCACTCCAAATAGCAGTGAGGAGTGTCTATTCTAGTAGTATAGTATATTTCCCTCTGAATGCCGTACACCGTTATACTCTATTGAACATGACCCAGGTAGTCTACATGGCTCCCCATCAGACTAGCGAGCGCAGTGCCGTGGAGCTGCTCCCTGAGTGCTCTAAGAGGAGTGAACACCATGTCTAACCTGATTACCATTTCAGCTCAATTACTGTATCAGGTCAACCGCAGAGAGTGTTATTCTTGTAATGAGCTTACCTATTGGGGTTGAGATATCGAGAGTCGAGTCAATTAAATAAGCTTCCACATTTTTGGTGTGCAAATCTCTTTAGAGGTGAAAAACATTATGAACCACTGCGCTTAAAGGGCCAATCTCTGCAACAAAAAAGATCCTCAGGACGTTACTTGGTCATGGTGGTGAAGACGTTACTTGGTCATGAAGATGTTACTTGGTCATGGTGGTGAAGACGTTACTTGGTCATGGTGGTGAAGATGTTACTTGGTCATGGTGGTGAAGACGTTACTTGGTCATGGTGGTGAAGACGTTACTTGGTCATGGTGGTGAAGATGTTACTTGGTCATGGTGGTGAAGATGATACTTGGTCATGGTGGTGAAGATGTTACTTGGTCATGAAGATGTTACTTGGTCATGGTGGTGAAGATGTTACTTGGTCATGGTGGTGAAGATGTTACTTGGTCATGGTGGTGAAGATGTTACTTGGTCATGGTCCTGAAGACGTCCCAATGTGGTCCCAAGTGGCATCCTGAGGAGGTGGAGGGGACTAAAGTTAAAAGTCTACAAACTGTGTCTTAGCGACGTCATAGGGACATCCGCTTGCCACCTTCTTTAAACCACTATAGGGGCCGTATCAGGACCATACTAACACTACATTGGGATGTTCTCTGGACCAAGTCAGAACGTTTTGGGTAATTTTCTGGACATTCTCAGGATGTCTTATACATCTTAAATAATCTGAATTTCACATCTTGTTCTTCAGTAAGATATAGTTTATAGTATAATAGTACTTATCAGAAAATAGAGCTCAGCAGAAAAAAAAATGTTGAATATTTCACTGCATATTGTAGCTTGGTTGTAATAAGTATAACACGTGTAGTACTGGAATTAAAGGCACCATATGCAGGACATTTTTAAGGTGAAAAAAACTACATATTGCACCCTTAAATAAAACATTTCTATTCATCACTAAAAACCAACCTAGCAAAACATGTTTTGATAGTTTGACAGGTACAAGGGCAAAGAGGCATATGTTTCACCTAAATGGGAATCTTTCCCTGGGAAAAGTCTATAGGAAAAGAGGGAGAGAGAGAGAGAGAGGAGAGAGAGAGAGAGAGAGAGAGAGAGAGAGAGAGAGAGAGAGAGAGAGAGAGAGAGAGAGAGAGAGAGAGAGAGAGAGAGAACATGTCTGGAGAAAGAGATCACAGGTGTGTAAGTTCCAAACAATAGGCTATAAAAAGGATAGATACTTACTAGCACACTGTCAGAATGTATGAAATGGCATTTGTGATTCAGCGAGCTAGACAAGACAGGTGAAGAAACATTCTCATTTCAGTTTTAGTCCAACTTATGACAAATAAACTGGAACAATCAGAAATATATAGTTTCTTTGAAAAATGTGGCTGCTGACACAAGCTAGTAAAAATGCACCAAACAAATCAAACTGTACTTATCTATAAACTTGATAGGTCCCATACAAGGTAATCAGCTGCTTCTGCAGTGTGCTTGCTCTTTTGTTGTGTTGAGATTGAGGCTTGAAAGGTGAATTCTGGGAAAGCACAGTAACCAATTGCTCAAGTCTTATTTCTTCTATTCAAGTTGAATGGGCCACTATGAGTTCAAACCTTGGGACCAAGCTTTTGACATCCTGCTCACACTCTCTATAGAGAATCTGGTATAATTCATAAAGACCCCCTCCAGTCAAAATCTAACATTTAAATCCATGTTTTAAGTATAAGTACATCAGCATACAACCATGTTGGTCCAAAATAAGCAATAAAAAAAAAAAAATACAGTAGTCAAAGGTTTGGACACACTTTCCCATTCAATTAAAACGTTTGACTGGTACTGTATATACTGTATATGTCCAACCATAGCAGAAATTGCTTCTTTTTTTATAAAGAGAAGTCCAAGTGTTTTCAACCTCAACCCACAAGTTGACCTGACCAGGGCACACATAGCACCAATAACGCTTGATAACAAGTGCAAACAAACACAACATAATGTGATGCAATAAAGACAGAGAATAGATACAATAAAATAATTAGTTAGTTGTAGTTATTTGTTGAAAAGAAGGGAATTAAGTAGTCTGTCTGCCACACATTAAAACACAGATGACTAAAAAGGATAATACATTGGAAATTGTAACTATGCCATATAGAATCTAAATAGTTAACATTATTTAACAGTAACATTATTTAATATAATTAATTAATGTACGTACAATTTACATACATACGTACAATTCTTATAATGTTAATTATTTAGGGCATTAAACAGCCAGCCTTGGAAACAGGAAACTGAAGGAAACAGAGTGAATAGAACATACAGTATATTTTGGTACTGTCCATCGGTGGCTCAATTTTGGATTCAGGTCCAGGTTGTTAGGGCACAATATCAGTTTGTGGATAGACTGCAAACTATATTGTTGGGGGATCTGAGGCACCAGGCCCACTCATTGGGAAATATGATTCTATTCTTAGGTAATATATTTATTTTTTTGGAAATAGCAACAAAATTGATACACGTGGACAGGTTCAAGGTATTTGTGAAATACCACAGTAGAATAGAGGGATGTACAAGGGGAAATAGTACAATGGTTATACACTGTGAAATGTGGGTTGACCAGTTGGAATTAGATATGGAATTGATAGTGTATAATATATATTATATATATATTGTATATATATATATATATATATATATATATATATGTATTTCCATTTGTATTTCCACACCTGTTCCATATTTTGCAAAATAATGTAGTATTGTAAATATCTCTGCTCTTATTTACACTTAAGCTCTTGCTGTTCAGCTCTTACTGTTCAGCTCTTTCAGATATACTGAACACATTGCATGTTAATAATATTTCCCATACTCTGCTGCAGAATCATTCTGTATTGTAAATATTCATTCATATTTATATCTTACTTTATTTTATATTTATGCTTCTTGAAGTTTTTTGTACTATTTGCTTTTTAATTCTTATTCTTATCATTCTTATGTTGTCTGTATGCAGCAGTCTGATTCTGATTCTGATTTGTATACATTTACTGACATCAAAAACTTGTTTTTGCTTTGTCATTCTGGGGTAGGCCTATTGTGTGTGGATTGCTGGAAAATTATTTTAAATTTAATCAATTTTAAATTCAGTCTTTAACCCAACTAAATGTGGTAAAGTGAAGGGGTCTAAATACTTTCCGAAGGCACTGTAGGACAATACAACTTTCAAACAGATGCTGTTGCCAATCTAAAGACCCAGCCACTCCATTTCAACAATATACTGTACATTTACATTTTTGGCATTTAGCAGAAGCCTTATTCCAAAGAGACTTACAATCAATACATCAACAATATCTTTGTTGTATGATTCACAGTCATCATTTGCTGTGATGCTGATTCACAGTCATCATCTCGAAGAAACCGGAAGCCCAAACAGCAGCAAGTGCCCTCACAATAATATCTGATGAGCTTTGGTCAAAGGAAACCATATGGACCTAGTACAGTAGAGTAGGTTGCTGTCTAAGAGGTGCAGTGTTATCCAGTGGGTTATAATGGACTGGACCGAGAATCTCCATTTAAGTGTTTTGTGCTGAAGCCATTACGAATAAAGCACATGCTTTCTCTCCCAATGCCTTAATGCAGTGTATTGATACAGTATGTAATGCTCCCTTGAGTCGGTTTTATAGGATGTCTTTACTGCTGATGGATGTATGTGCCCCTGTGCATTATGGGCTTCCAGTAAATATATATATATATTAGCATACATGGCATACATCAACTCTGGAGGGATAAATCAACTCTGTGTCAGAGCTCACGCTACATTAATTAATACAGTCAAGCTAAAAGCAACTGCAAATGGAATTCATTCAAAGTGGCAAAATGTTGGTGCACTGGGCCTCTGAGAGAAGGCACACACACACACACACACACACACACACACACACACACACACACTTCTGATTCCGAGTCAGAACTGCACCTTTTCACAGCCAGTAGACAAATCATAAACATGCTTGATAACCTCGGTTGAATTCGTTGTTAAATGCAACTGTTGGTAGTAAGACTACATTTTAACATTACATGTTATGTTGTTATGTACATTAGGTTGCTGTGACTACAAACTACGATAAAAACAACACAGGAGGGGCGCTTAGGTGGCGTAGTGGATTAAGTGCTGACCATGTACCGCAGGGATCCCGGTTCGATTCCAGCCACGGACATATCCTGCATGTCATCCCTTCTCTCTCTCTCTCACCCATCCTTCCTGTTATAATCTTCACTATATCTGTCATTAAAAAAAAATATATGAGTGGGACTGCCCCACTCAGAAAAAAACACTTAAAAAAAAAAACACAGGAAAGACAAGCTCGGAGCTTTCTTCAAAAAGCTGAATATACTCAGCATTTGGTTTATAACCCGATGTTCATCAGTCAAGCTACTGTGTGTGTACCAAGAGGAAATAGGTAACTGGACCAAGAGCAGGGGGATAGGGGTAGTTCTTCCAGGAAATGCTCAATAAAATGCTGTCTTTGAATATACCCTTGGCTCTGTGACATCCCTTTGGGCCTTTCCGACCTACAGTATAAAATATGCTTAGTCTCCAATGGGGACAGGGACAGGGCATCAACTGGAATTAATGGAGTTCAGCTGTCAGGGACAATATTTCAAATTAAAATACAATTTCCCTGTTGTTGGTAAAAAATAATAGTATTTTCAATTATTGCAATAGAATTATGCTCTCATAGGGCGGAGGGGACTAAGCGAAGATAAATGAACTTGTAATTAAGGAAGTTCAAATTAAAACAGTTACACCCAATTCAACCATCATTTCCTGGTAGTGATTAAACCCACAACCCAGAGTCAAGCGCCACCCTAGGGTAATGCAGCTCAGTAAAAATCTGCACATTGACTAACATTAAGCAGAGAGCCGAGAGACCGTCAAATTCCCTTGACAGTCCCCGTCCAAAAATATTGTCATTTTCAACTCACTTAGACATCTTTTTGGCAGAGAAAAAAATCTCCCACTTGACCCATTTTACTGTATATCAAGTGACTGGACTGTAAGGATTTGCATTGCATTTGCATAGACGGACACACTGTACAGTAAGGGGTTCCCTTTGTTTGTTTCATGCCCAGCATATACCTAGAACATGTTTAATATACCTAGAACATGTTTAATATATCTAGAACATGTTTAATATATCTAGAACATGTTTAATATACCTAGAACATGTTTAATATATCTAGAACATGTTTAATATATCTAGAACATGTTTAATATACCTAGAACATGTTTAATATATCTAGAACATGTTTAATATACCTAGAACATGTTTAATATATCTAGAACATGTTTAATATACCTAGAACATGTTTCACATCTTTGTTTGTTTAATGCCCAGCATATACCTACAACATGTCTCAGATCTTTGTTTTATTTGACCAAGTACAGGGTTGAATTAGTAGGATCCATTAAAAAGGAACAATGTTATTATGATTTATATAGTTTTATACTTTTAGCAAATAGAAAGGTTGGCATGTAGTTATAACTGACTAAAATATTGACACAAACACCACCCAAGATAAAACAGTTGGATACCCTGCATTGATGCTTATACACTTCAAAATACAATAGTCATACAAAGAGATGCCATACCATCATTGAAGTGGAAGCTTCATGGATGCAAGTGTGTCACCGTTTGTTATGTTCCATCTCCATCTGTCCATCCAGCCCTCTGTTCCTGTTTCACACGCTCCATTTGGTTGGCTGACCTCAGATGTCTCTCAGAGAGCAAAGCCAATCACAGGGCACTATGAAGAACCTGCTATGTGGTGAGGTTCCCTGGAGTTGGCCTTCTGACGGCTGTCTGATCACCCTGTTTTTCTGTCTCTTAAAGGTGCAAAAACAACAAAGCGGTGCTCCCCGTCACTTGTCTGGTAAACAGCTACGGGATAGGGCTGGAGAAATGTAACCACTCTCAATATCAGACACAGCGCTATGAATGCACAGACTGGCCATCCATTCCATGATCACATTTTTTAACCATGTTTTGCAGCTCTCTGGTGTTTGTTTATAATTGCAATGTTCTGGTTCTGGTGAGTAAGACTGGTGAACTGAACTCATACGATTCTATCTTTTATTATATTCTAATTTGTTTATTCATTATTTATATTTTTCAAGAATCAATGTCTCAAGTATATGTCATTCACTTAAAAGTCCAACAATTGATTGATTGATTGATTGAAAACTTTATTAGAAGATTTGCAGAAGTAGGTACATGAAAGTACATATTACATACAAGGTCAACTAACAGGATAAAACCCCAAGAAAGCCACTGGCTTATTTCAATTGGGGTCCTTGATTCTCAATTCATCGTTAAATATATTCATATATATGATATACAGTACCAATTACACCTTGCCCCTGTATGTGTGTATCTGTAGCTGACGCAGAGCCCAGACAGTCTTATCATCATTGGATATTTAATTTTACTGGTCATTACAAACAACAGAGACAATCAAAAAAAAGAATATTCTGTTAACAGAATCTGAGATTGAAATGCTAGCTCACAGACTGGAAGGGCTCACCCAGCGAGAACAGGGAACCTCTTTTGTCTCATGTGAACCTCAGAGCTCTAACAAGATGCTCCAAATTCTTACTATTCTTTATAATCCTTTAAATGTCTGTAGTGACATTTTGTAGAAGATATATATGTACTGATTTATTTATGGTTTGGTTCCTGCCTGTACAGTATGGCTACACAATTATGTTCATTTTGATAGAATGTCTGCATGAGAAATCACCAAAAAACTGGGAACTTGAGCAGTGAACTCACCTCTCTACATTCTCTCTACATTCGGAGTAAGTAAGACTATCTAGTTAAGCTTGGACTACTGATAAGTTGATACCTGTCTTGTTTATTAGTAATAGAGTGATAGCTGTCTGTTTTAAGACTATCTAGTTAAACTTGGACTACTGATACCTGTCTTGTTCATTAGTAATAGTGTGATAGCTGTCTGTTTTAAGACTATCTAGTTAAGCTGTCTGTTTTCAAAACAAAGGCTTCAGAGTAATTCTAGTGAAACTACCAGTTTCTGGTCCTAAGTAGGTGCTAATTTGTAGTAGGAGGAGACTCTATCTCCCCTATATAGTAGATTGACCAGGGCCAGGGAGGTCATACATGCGACTAGTGAGAACACCTGTCAGTCGTTCTCATTAGTGCTCGTTAGTGGGGAGGGGCTACAAGCCTGCTAGTGTCTATAATTATCTGGCCTGTCTGCGACAGCCTCCTGACACTAAAGGGCTCTGCACACAGCGTGCGATTTCTGTTGCGCGTCAACGTTCCATTTTGAAGTTTGAATGGAAGTCTATGAGAACATCGCATTTACCCACACACGGCCCCGATTTTAATCGCACGGCGAACATTCGATTCCATTCATTTTGAATGGGACAAAGCACACGGCGTGCGAGTTTTGTCGCACTGTCAAATGAATGGAATCGAATGTTCGCCGTGCGATTAAAATCGGGGCCGTGTGTGGGTAAATGCGATGTTCTCATAGACTTCCATTCAAACTTCAAAATGGAACGTTGACGCGCAACAGAAATCGCACGCTGTGTGCAGAGCCCTTAAGACTCGTGACAACAAGACAAGGGATGCTATCTGTGGGAGTCCATCGAGGAAGGCGTGAGAGGAAGCCAGGGTACTAAGTACCTTCTCTTCCAGTTGTTTGTAGTGTTGCTGTCTTCTCTTGTCACATCGGTCTACTGAGTGCGCTTAGCTACTCCAACTTCTGTTGGTTCATTAGCCCTCTTCCCCTCTACGGACTTATATCACAATCTGCTTTCTCCCTATTCCTGTTCTTCTGACACTCAGGAGGACACCTAGATGCTACATCCCCCCTCGCAACCCTTCCAATCTCATCTACCCACCTTCCTCTACTGACCATGACTTTATCGCCGCAGGCGGTCTCTGGAATTGCCAGTCAGCGGTCCGGAAAGCTGAGGCTATCTCAGCTTATGCATCTCTTATGGCCCTCAATTTCCTTGCTCTCACTGAAACCTGGATCACACCTGAAAACACAGCTACACCAGCAGCCCTCTCTGGCGCCTACTCCTTTGCTCATTCCCCTAGACCAGTGGATCTCAACCTTTTTTGGGCCAGCGCCCCCCTGTCCATTATCCAGGCCTCTTACCGCCCCCCCCATCAAAAAAAGTAGGCTTATTTTCTTCCCTAAATATTAATGTTGACTAATATTCTGTGTTATATAATTTAAAAAGCATGTCACTGAATGCCAAATAATAGATTGGATTTAACTGGGCAGTTGGAAAATCATTAGTTTACCAGAGAGCAGAAAAGCCATGTGAATGTGAATAAAAATGCTGTTTCTGAGTGTTAAACAAACTCAGACAACATCAGAGAATACAAACAGACTGCTACGGAACAGCAGCAATTTCACACATGTCCGATGCAGAACAAACAGTAGGCTGCAGAACTGTACATTACAACTAACATTGTTAGTTTTTTAAAGTGTGCTGGTGTTGCATTTCTCCAAATTGCTGTTTTATGATGCTAATATTTATTCATTTTTGATTGGACTTTGGGGGGGGGGGGGTGGTGTCACAATATGGCGGCAAACGCTAGGGGGCTATTATTTTAATATTTTATTTAGTATTCTATGGTATTATTTTCATAAACTGACCACTTCGAATTTCTCATATCAAAACATATCAAAACATAACAAAGTTCCAAAGTTCAGAGCTCTGCGCTCTGGGAGCGCTCAGAGATGGGCGCTCTGACTGAAAACACGGTTTTGTCCGAGCGAACTGACCGTTCGTGCATTTACGAACGTACCCGTAATAACACTGATGACAGTTGATCAATACAAAAGACGCCGCAGCTGATGCGTTCGTTTCCAGGACATCACAAGAGGAGCAACATATCACAAAAAAGCGATCGTATATTTTAGTTTGCAAACACATCGCAATGCTAACCTCAGAATGGCACTAGGGATAACATCCACAACAACACTTAACAGTAATACATTTATGTAATATACTGTGGTGAACCTGCGAGGGGAGGGGACATTCGTAGCTGATTTCTCTAGGTTCGATTATTGGTATGCGACAGAGAACTTTCAGGACTGGTTTATTACGATCGCTTTTTTGAGATAGGATTTTCCTGTTGTGATGTTCTGGTATGGTGTTCTGGTATTAGCACTCATTTTAACTAAATTAAATAAGCTGTATTGAAAGGAAGCGAACGCAACAATTACAATGAGCCCACAAACTGAAACATAATGGGCCGGTTTCACAGACAAGGCTTAAGCCTAATCCTAGACTAAAAAACATCTTCAATGGAGATTTTACATTGAAAGTGTGATTTAGTCCAGGACTAGGCTTAAGCCTTGTCTCTGAAACCGGCCCAATGTCACTCAAGCATAGCCTACAAGGAAAACACTCATAGAAGTTGGGCATTGGTCAACATGATGTTACAGATGGGATGAACCGGGGTTCTTTCTATCGTAGCATAGTATTGCAATTTCTGCACTGTACATGAACTGTCAAGATTCTTCTACAATGCAGCTTACCCAGACACATTGGAAACTATCAAAAGCTCTGCCTTTGCTAGCTGAGTTTTTAGCTTCTCCATCTTCTTGATGACACACTCACTTTTATTTTTTTGGGCGCTACGCTACGTGTGTCTGCGTCACAGAGCCCGGCCAAGTTCAGAGCGCTCAGAGATGGGTGCTCTGACTGAAGACACGGTTTGTCCGAGCGAACTGACCGTTCGTGCATTTACGAATGTAGAGCTGTTTTTCATGAGAAAAACACTTTATGCGTGAACGCCCCCCAAGAACACCTCAACGCCCCCCTTTAAAAAAGATTTGCTCCAGCGCCCCCCGATGTTGTCTGAACGATGCCCTAGACCCTCTGGTCGAGGTGTAGGCACAGGACTCCTCATCTCGCCCAAGTGGTCACATACTGTCCTTCCCCTGGCACACCTGTCTATATCCTCCTTTGAATTTCATGCTGCTTTTGTCTCCTCCCCGGTCAAACTCCACATTGTTGTCATCTATCGCCCCCCAGGCCAGCTTGGTGACTTCCTAGGCGAGATAGATGGCCTTCTCAGCTCCTTCCCTGATGATGGCACTCCGCTCGTACTACTAGGTGACTTCAATTTCCAATCAGAGAAGCTTCTCTCATCCGGAGTACTTGACCTTCTCCTCTCCTTCAACCTTACCCTGTCCCCCTCTCCTCCGACTCATAAGGCAGGCAATAAGCTCGACCTTGTCTTCACCAGCTCTTCCCACACTTCCAACCTTACTGTTACCCCTCTTCCAGTTTCTGATCACCACTTTATATCCTTCTCCCTTCCCCTCAAAACCTCCTCTTCCCTGTCAGCCTCTAACCACTTAAGACCCTCTCGTTGTAATCTACGTACCCTGTCCCCCATCACCCTCTCTTCTTCTGTCCTATCCTCCCTCCCTACCCTCTGTTGAATCCTTCTCCCTTCTATCCACTGATGCGGCATCCTCAACCCTCCTGTCCGCTCTCACCTCATCCTTCGACACCCTCTGTCCACTAACCTTGAAGCCAGCTCGATCCTCTCCTCGAGCTCCCTGGCTCTCTGAAACGCTACATCCTTGTAGACTAGAGCTCAGAGCAGCTGAGAGGAAATGGAGAAAAACTGGCCTTTCTGATGACCTTAACCTCTATCACTCTCTCCTCTCCAACTACACCTCCTCGGCATCAGCTGCTAAAGCATCCTACTATCATTCCAAAATACATTCTTCTGCCTCTAATCCTAGAAAACTGTTGTCCACTTTCTCTTCACTCCTTAATCCACCTCCTCCCCCTCCTCCTTCCTCCCTGTCCGCCGATGACTTTGTCACCTACTTTGAAAAAAAGGTGGACGACATCAGCAGCACCTTTTCCCCCCCACCTCTCCCTCCTCCTACTAACGATGCTAACACCCCTTCCAAACTCTCTCCCCGACACTCGGTCTCTGGCTTGTCATCTTTCCCCCCCCTCTCCCCCGATGAGATTCTCACTCTTATCACATCAAAGCGGGCAACCACTTGCCCTCTTGATCCCATCCCCTCCCCTCTTCTCCAATCCATTTCCACCGACATCCTTCCTTACCTTACCACCCTAATCAACTCCTCCCTATCCACAGGATCTGTCCCAGCGGCCTTCAAAATAGCCAGAGTCAAGCCTCTCCTCAAGAAACCTACCCTTGAGCCATCATCTGTCCACAATTACAGACCTGTATCCCTTCTCTCCTTCACTTCCAAAACTCTTGAACGCGCGGCATCTAAACAACTGACTGACTATCTCCGGAAGATGGGACACTTAGACCCCCACCAATCCGGCTTCAAGGCTGGGCAATCCACTGAGACTGCGCTCCTTGCTGTCACGGAAGCCCTCCACTCTGCTCAAGCTTCCTCCCTCTCCTCTGTTCTCATTCTCCTTGACCTGTCTGCTGCCTTCGACACAGTCAATCACCAGATCCTTCTCTCCATCCTCTCAGAACTGGGCATCTCTGGCACCGCACACTCCTGGTTTTCTTCCTACCTGGCGGGCCGCTCCTACCAGGTGACCTGGAGAGAATCGCTGTCTTCTCCACGAACCCTCTCCACTGGGGTACCCCAGGGTTCAGTCCTAGGGCCCCTACTTTTCTCTCTCTACACCAAGTCTCTTGGCTCGGTAATCTCTTCACATGGGCTCGCCTACCACAGCTACGCAGACGACACTCAACTCTTCCTGTCCTTCCCCCCGTCTGATGTACACGTGGCAACCCGTATCTCTGCATGTCTCGCTGACATTTCAACATGGATGGCTGACCACCATCTCAAGCTCAATCTTAACAAGACCGAGCTCCTCTTCATCCCCGGGAAAGCCTGCCCTCTCCAAGACTTCTCTATCACAGTGGAGAACTCTACTGTAACCCCCTCCCTGACAGCCAAGAACCTTGGAGTGATCCTGGATAACCGACTATCCTGTGCGGAGAACATTGCAGCAACGGCTCGCTCCTGCAGATTCTTCCTCTATAACATCAGAAGGATACGACCATTCCTTACCAGAGAGGCAGTGCAACTCTTGACCCAGGCACTGGTCATCTCCCGCCTGGATTACTGCAACGTACTCCTGGCTGGTCTCCCCGTCTCCGCCATTAGACCTCTGCAGCTCATCCAGAACGCTGCTGCATGTCTGGTATTCAACCTCCCCAAATACTCTCATGTCACCCCTCTCCTTCGCACCCTGCACTGGCTCCCGATATTAGCTCGCATCAGATTCAAGACCCTGGTGCTTGCATATCAGGCAGCTAAAGGGACAGCCCCTGCCTACCTCAAGGAAATGGTAACCCCCCAAACTCCAGCCCGCTCACTCCGCTCCTCCAACTCGGCTGGCCGACTGCAGTCGTGCTGCCCGATCACGTCTCTTCACAACTCTGGCTCCCCGCTGGTGGAATGAGCTCCCCACGGCTGTCAGAACGGCAGAGTCACTACCCATCTTCCGTCGTAGACTGAAGACCCACCTCTTCAGGTTACACCTTAACTGCTCGTCCTGAGACATCTTCTGCCCCTCAGCACTACGTCTCCTAAAGACGTCCACTTCCCCCTCTACTGTGTCCCTAAGAACTTCTATCGCCCCCTTTGGACTGTTTCTCTGTTCCTCCAGTATAAATAAAAAATTAAAAATAAATAAATAAATGGTTTTAGAAGAAGGTTTCTCCTTCTATCAATGGCCCCGGGCCTGAGCTAGATTACTCTTCCTGCCACGAATGGTGGACTGATGATTCACATGCTTAGCATTCAAGTGTATTGATTGTAAGTCGCTTTGGAATAAGGCGTCTGCTAAATGCCAAAAATGTAAAAGGAAATGTAACTGAGACAAATTCTTCTATTAGAGGAACAAAATATCTGATCTGTAAAAAGAATGACCTTTCGGATCAAATGATGGCTAGACAAAATATTATTTCTGAAATACTACAACCATTTTGGGTGTACTAGGCTAGCACACCTAGAATTGACATTTACCTGACTGATGATGAAGCTAAACGTCATAACTAAGCTAGCATGATGAGAAAGAAATGTAGATGCGTGAATGAATCAGAGATGTAGATGTCTCCACAGCATTAACAAAGTACTAACCCCTGCACAGTGCATAGAAGCCTGGAATAACAAAGAAACTCTAACCTGACCTTTGTGGGAGTGAATTTACTGACTGAAGTATTTGGTATTATCTGATCTTAGCGAATCATATGGCTGCAACGTATTGCTCTGAATCAAACAACTGTGGTGCACAAGCACTGGAGGGAAATGTTGTGGGAGATCATTGACACAAGGAAAGGCCAATGGCTTCATGGCCTGTCTGTGTCTTGTCTGTTGCTGTCTGTATCTTGTCTGTTGCTGTCTGTGTCTTGTCTGTTGCTGTCTGTGTCTTGTCAGTTGCTGTCTCTGTCTTGTCTGTTGCTGTCTCTCTTATATGTTGCTGTCTGTGTCTTGTCTGTTGCTGTCTCTCTTATATGTTGCTGTCTGTGTCTTGTCTGTTGCTGTCTCTCTCTTGTCTGTTGCTGTCTGTGTCTTGTCTGTTGCTGTCTGTGTCTTGTCTGTTGCTGTCTCTCTTGTCTGTTGCTGTCTCTGTCTTGTCTGTTGCTGTCTCTGTCTTGTCTGTTGCTGTCTCTGTCTTGTCTGTTGCTGTCTGTGTCTTGTCTGTTGCTGTCTCTCTTGTCTGTTGCTGTCTCTGTCTTGTCTGTTGCTGTCTGTGTCTTGTCTGTTGCTGTCTCTGTCTTGTCTGTTGCTGTCTGTGTCTTGTCTGTTGCTGTCTCTCTCTTGTCTGTTGCTGTCTCTGTCTTGTCTGTTGCTGTCTCTCTTGTCTGTTGCTGTCTCTATCTTGTCTGTTGCTGTCTCTGTCTTGTCTGTTGCTGTTTGTGTCTTGTCTGTTGCTGTCTCTGTCTTGTCTGTTGCTGTCTCTGTCTTGTCTGTTGCTGTCTGTCTCTTGTCTGTTGCTGTCTCTGTCTTGTCTGTTGCTGTCTGTCTCTTGTCTGTTGCTGTCTGTGTCTTGTCTGTTGCTGTCTGTGTCTTGTCTGTTGCTGTCTCTGTCTTGTCTGTTGCTGTCTGTCTCTTGTCTGTTGCTGTCTGTCTCTTGTCTGTTGCTGTCTGTCTCTTGTCTGTTGCTGTCTGTGTCTTGTCTGTTGCTGTCTGTCTTGTCTGTTGCTGTCTGTGTCTTGTCAGTTGCTGTCTGTGTCTTGTCTGTTGCTGTCTGTATCTTGTCAGTTGCTGTCTGTGTCTTGTCAGTTGCTGTCTCTGTCTTGTCTGTTGCTGTCTATGTCTTGTCTGTTGCTGTCTCTGTCTTGTCTGTTGCTGTCTCTGTCTTGTCTGTTGCTGTCTATGTCTTGTCTGTTGCTGTCTGTCTTGTCTGTTGCTGTCTGTCTTGTCTGTTGCTGTCTGTGTCTTGTCTGTTGCTGTCTGTATCTTGTCAGTTGCTGTCTGTGTCTTGTCAGTTGCTGTCTGTGTCTTGTCTGTTGCTGTTTGTGTCTTGTCTGTTGCTGTCTCTGTCTTGTCTGTTGCTGTCTCTGTCTTGTCTGTTGCTGTCTGTCTCTTGTCTGTTGCTGTCTGCGTCTTGTCTGTTGCTGTCTGTCTCTTGTCTGTTGCTGTCTGTCTCTTGTCTGTTGCTGTCTCTGTCTTGTCTGTTGCTGTCTGTCTCTTGTCTGTTGCTGTCTGTCTCTTGTCTGTTGCTGTCTGTGTCTTGTCTGTTGCTGTCTGTGTATTGTCTGTTGCTGTCTGTGTCTTGTCTGTGTCTCTGTCTTGTCTGTTGCTGTCTCTGTCTTGTCTGTTGCTGTCTCTGTCTTGTCTGTTGCTGTCTGTCTTGTCTGTTGCTGTCTGTCTTGTCTGTTGCTGTCTGTGTCTCTGTCTTGTCTGTTGCTGTCTCTCTTGTCTGTTGCTGTCTCTGTCTTGTCTGTTGCTGTCTGTGTCTTGTCTGTTCCTGTCTGTGTCTCTGTCTTGTCTGTTGCTGTCTCTGTCTTGTCTGTTGCTGTCTGTGTCTTGTCTGTTCCTGTCTGTGTCTGTGTCTTGTCTGTTGCTGTCTCAGTCTTGTCTGTTGCTGTCTCTGTCTTGTCTGTTGCTGTCTGTGTCTGTGTCTTGTCTGTTGCTGTCTCAGTCTTGTCTGTTGCTGTCTCTGTCTTGTCTGTTGCTGTCTCTCTCTTGTCTGTTGCTGTCTGTGTCTTGTCTGTTGCTGTCTCTGTCTTGTCTGTTGCTGTCTGTGTCTTGTCTGTTGCTGTCTCAGTCTTGTCTGTTGCTGTCTCTGTCTTGTCTGTTGCTGTCTGTGTCTTGTCTGTTGCTGTCTGTGTCTGTGTCTTGTCTGTTGCTGTCTCAGTCTTGTCTGTTGCTGTCTCTGTCTTGTCTGTTGCTGTCTCTCTCTTGTCTGTTGCTGTCTGTGTCTTGTCTGTTGCTGTCTCTGTCTTGTCTGTTGCTGTCTCGGGTTCTTGTTTGTTACAGTCTTGTTCTGGTGTCTCTCCATTATCTACTCTTCTGTGACTCTCTGTGTGTAAAATAAAATAAAGTAATAATTGGACTGTCAAAAGGTTTGGAACTGGACCAAAAACATCCGGTGCTGATATACCTGCACCAGACCTTTAGTACATTTGGGATGGAGTCTCTGGGAACGTGTGTGGGTGTGTGTGTGTGAGTGTGTGTGTGTGTATAGTGTGTGTGTGTGTGTGTGTGTGTGTGTGTGTGTGTGTGTGTGTGTGTGTGTGTGTGTGTGTGTGTGTGTGTGTAGGTGTTGTTGCGCATGCATTTGCCAACATGGGGGATAGTGGAGGGTTTGGTTGGAGACAAATAGTGGAGGGTTTTGGAGAAATTTTTGGGCCCAAGGCTACAGAGGCGATGAGACTCATTAGCAGTACGGAGGTGAGAGACACGCAAAGCGGTGTAGAGTGTGTAGAGCGTGTAGAGTGTATAGAGCGTGTAGAGTGTGCGACACAGACCACTGGGACATTGGGACAGTGTGTGTGGCCGGCGGCAAGGGTTATTAATTGAAAGAGATTAAGCTGGTCTTGCCTGTGCCATGACAACACCATCAATCAAGACCATTGTACATGTCCCAGGACTGATGTTCCCATTGTCTCACACTCCGTCGAGAGGAGGCCCACAGCAGACATCGCTCCGGAAGTGGTGCAACACCGACTGAATGTAGGATACGGTATCTAGAACAAGGTTAGAATGGTGGGGTCGACCTCACACGACACACACAGCGAGGGAAAGCAATTGAATGATGATAGGAACGCTTGGCTCTGTGAAGATCCAGGCACTCGAGACGAGGCGTCCACGAGAGAGGTGCTATCAAAGAGGGGGCATGAATAAACATATCCCTGGAGGTTTTTCAATAAGGCCACCGTTATTATTTATGGGGTTGGCTTCACTGTCCGTCAAGCGGGTCTCCAGGGCTGGAAGAGGAGACCTCCCTCAGGAAGCCTTTTACCCCCGAGCCATTATTTATGCTTCGTTCTTATTTTTGAACGAGCCAGCCAGCTTGACTTATCCTCCCAACATTATTACACAGTGGTGGCCGCCATGAACCTTGTGTAATCCTTCTCAATAAAAAGCTACCGTTTTCAAACCAAAATGAGAAAATCAGGGCCGTGCAGTGGTTGTTAAGGAGTGGCACAATGATGATTAAAACAACCAATCTGTATCTAAAATGTATACACAGTATGTTTTGTTTCATTGGAGCAGTATTGAGTTTGTGAGGTCTAGTAAAAAATCCCACCTTCAGAGACCAATGGCAGTGTATGAGAGAGCTAGGAGGAGTTCTAGCCAGACCATATCATCATGCAGAGCATAAGGGTTGTCCCCCCTTATAGAGCCAGGAAAGAGTTATGACTTGGGGTCATAGAGAATAGAACGCACACGCAAGAGGAGCTACTGCACCCTGGGAAAAAGAGCAGAGGATCACTGTGGTCAGCTCTCACAGCTGTCAAACTGAGATAACACATTATTTACAGGGAAAAAAACGAATGACAGCATGAAACTGAACAATATGATACTAGGACACCAAAAACCTTGAGACAGTGACTGACTTTCCGATCTACATCATAGAAAATACCCAAAACAATCCTCAAATGGGGGGGCAGGAATGTCATAAGGTGTGAAATAGAGGAGTGAAAAAGGTTGGGAACCTCTCTCCCTTTGAACCCCTGTTAGCATTATGGCCCTGTTAGCATTATGGCCCTGTTAGCATTATGGCAGTGACATGTTATACAGTGCAGAGGCAGACACATTTACAGTTTGATCAAGAAGGAAAATCCCATTCCCAATGTACAGTATGATCCTGAGTTTGACTGTAATCAATGAATGCAATGGGTCAAGGAAATTATTTTCCATTATGATTGAAAGATATGTCTTCTGACATGGGTGGTCATAAATGGACATAACAACTAATGACAGATCATGTGCCATCTGTCACAGTCATTATTCTCATCAAGAAGATTCAAAGTCTCAAAGAAAGTGTCAAAGAAAATGACCAATGATACCAACCAGGGAGAAAAGCCCCAAAACTGATTTAATCATCAGTATTTGGTTGTTCACTCTTTTAGGCTTTGCCCTTATTCTTGCTGTCTCATATATTTTTGATTGAATACTTTATTAGAAGATTTGCAGAAGTAGGTACATGAAAGTACATATTACATACAAGGTCAACTAATAGGATAAAAACCCAAGAAAGCCACTGGCTTATTTCAATTGGGGTCCTTGATACTCAATTCATCGTTACATGTAAGACAGACAAAAAACTAGTACTATCTACAAGATAATACAGACAAATAACTATTACTATCTACAAGACAATATCTGCAGGACTAACACATAGCCATGGGGTAGTGTACTCTGCACATACTGTACCTTCTTACTCAATACTGAATAAGGCATCTCTATCGTTTGCCTGCAAAAACTGTTCTAATTTAAAACTAATGCTCTTTGTCTCTGTATCTTAGAAACAAACTTTTGAATAAGCAAACATTAGCAATCATGAACACTGACAAGAATAGCTTTGGTAATTGTTAAACAACTACTATGATGATAAAAACCTCATTCTAATTAGAATGTTACAGCTATTTGAGCAAGCTAAAGCCCCTTTCACACATTATAATTACTGCACAAATCCTTTTAATTGTTTTCCTGAAATGATTGCTAATTTGTTGAATATTTGCAAAAACAGATATTATGTAAACGTTATAAACAAAATCTTAATTGCTTCTACTGAATCACTGAGGACATCTTCGCAATGGCTGTTAGAATAAATATCATTTAAAGCAAGTTCTCCTGATGGATAGTTCAGGATTGAGCATTATTGATTTTATGTTGTATAGTTTTAGCGTTGACTAGCAGTACATTTCAGTAATCCAAATAATTACAGCTCTGAACAGGAACAAAACATACAGAATACTTGATTATTGCAATAAACATTATAAGAGTCCCAGAGGCCTGATGTCAGTGTAGCAGCTGGGGCTGGTAGATAACTTTATCTGATACAAGGAATTTCAATTCCTTCAATTACTTACTTTTTGCTGTTGTAAACATTTCAATAATGAGTCTCCTTCCATCTCTGTCCCACAAGATGAATAATCAACAATGGAAGGGGTTCAAGCTAAAGCTGAGCAATGGCCCGCTCTACAAATAGACAACTCTGTACACATTTACATAAAAGTAGCATAACATCGGATACATCATTAACAATATAACTCAAATCATTACACAAACGCGTTTGCTCTAAAAACACATCACATCTACTTTACACCGAGTACCTTGAGTCATTGTATAGTGCTTTTAAAAAATAAAAATAAAAAAGCGAAATATGAATGTTTGATTGAATGATGCTGCCCCAGGTCGGGATATGGTAATATATATTCGCCGGGTTTATTCGTCACTGGGACTTGTGACTTGTTCCTGCGGATGCAAACAAACAAAGTTGCTCCCGCAGCCACGTTCCAGACGACCGCCCCCTCTCTGCCCTCTGTGCTGTGTGTGACAGCCTCCCAGGGCCTCCCAGGGCCAGCAGCTTGGTGTCAGGCGGAGCAGAAATGATGTCGCTGATGTGAGCTGTCATTTCGTGTTGTTGGCCACCTGTAGTGCACAGGTGCGGTGGCACAATCTGTTTCCTGCGTACAGACGTGGGCCGTCAGGGCTGCAGGGAGAGGACACTACGTTTCGGGGGGGTCACTGGGGGGGGGGGGTGTTAGGGGGTTTGGAATTAATGAACCGTATTTATAAGATGTTGAAATACTGAGTCTATTTAGTCTACAGTAGAAGATTGTGTGCCAAATACTATTACAGTAATATAAGCTTAGGATATCTAGCATGGAACAATCGGAGACCATTCTAATGGTGGACTGACCATAAATGTAGACATGAGAGTTATGGCATAGAATAGATGTTTGGTAATCATAAATGATGTATCTATTGCCACAAACATTCTTCATTGGAAACACTGGAAATCTATTGGTGAGGGAGTTAATCATTCTTTTTTTTATACGAAATGTGCATGGATATTCATGCATGATCTGAAAATAAGTCCCACTTAATTTGATTAGCTTCATCCTCACCGTCCTATGGAATTAGGGCTAAAACCCTCCACTCTATCTGGTCCAGTGATGAGTCGCGCTCACCTAGGGCTTAAACATTTAAGATTACTCTCTCACTAGAGCACACAGCCCAACACTGCCTCTCCAAATTCACACACACTGAGACTGTGTTTTGTGTGTGTGTGTGTGTGTGTGTGTGTGTGTGTGTGTGTATGTGTGTATAGTGTGTGTGTGTGTGTGTGTGTTTGTAGGTGTGTGTTTTTGTGTGTGAGCTTGCCAACATGGGGGATAGTGGAGGGTTTGGTTGGAGACAAATAGTGGAGGGTTTTGGAGACATTTTTTGGCCCAAGGCTACAGAGGCGAGGAGACTCATTAGCAGTACGAAGGTGAGAGAGACACTCGAAGCGGTATAGGTAGATTGTTGGAGTAGTGTGTAGAGTGTGTAGAGTGTGCGACACAGACCACTGGGACAAAAAAAACCTCCACTCTCTCCGGTCCAGTGTAAAATGTGGCACTCACGCTCACCTAGGGCGTAAACATTTAAGATTACTCTCTCACTAGAGCACACAGCCCAACACAGCCTCTCATGACTCACACACACTGAGACTGTGTGTGTGTGTGTGCGTTTGTGTGTGTGCTTGTGCGTGTGTGTGTGTGTGTGTGTGTGTGTGTGTGTGTGTGTGTGCGCGTGCGTGTGTGTGTGTGTTACTTGGCCAGGTTATGTTTATGTGTCCGTTTGAGGTAGAACACAAAGCGGAACACACTGGTCCCGCTAACAGAGCGAAACGCTATAAAACACCAAGTGCCATGGAAATAAAAGAATCACTCCAACATCCAATTCTGTACAATCTTGCTTATGTTCTCAGAAAAAACGAAAAATCTATATCGCTATCAAACCAAAAACAATCTACCTGAAGAGCCTGATACGTCTCCCTCTCAAAGGAGGCTAAAGGAGGCTCCTCCAGGCTAGAGGAGAGCAGGAAGAGAGCTCCTCCAGTGCCAAAACCTCCCGCTCTCTCTCCGCTCATTAACATTCTTCCTACAGGCGTTGAACCCATGGCTCGAGACTAAAAGCACAGGACCCTGCATTGGATTTAATGGTGGGTGGTTTTGGCTGGGTTAAATGACACCACACAGAGACTGGCTGACTCTGGTGCGATGGGTCGCATGATCCATGCATCAATCTTTCCCCCAATCAATTGCCTTAATGACGAACAGGCTAGAATTAAATCAAAAGCACTAATAACACTAATGGCTGCCCCCACCCCCCTTGTTATTGTCCCCAGGGGAAAACAGTTTTGCAAATGGTTTATAATCAATGATTAGCCGTTGATCAGTGACCAGCGAGTTAAGTTTTGGACTTTTAATCTGGGCCAACACGTGCAGAGCTCATCCTCCGCTTCTGTGTGTGTCTCTGGGATCTGCTGTCCTCAAGCTGCTGTGCTTTTCTGTTTTTAATTTTCACTATTTCAAAAGTGACTGAATACCTCCACTCCTCTGAGACTAAAAGCAAGCAGAAAATCCCTTCACAAGACAGCAAAAGGTTTGTTATATACTTTTTTTATTCTTTTATTTTATTTTTTTATTTTTTACAGCTAATGGATGTGGCCATTGCATTGTGCCCTCGACAGATCTTCTGAGAGTGTTCAAAACACAAGCTAAGAATAACTCTCAGGCAACAGCATTTGCCCAGGCAACAGCATTGTCGATGAGCAAAAAAATCTGTCTGTCACTACACTGATGCATCGTCTGTTACCGGATGTCTCTCAGTGTCCTCCCATTCATTAACAGACTCTAGTTAATGCAGGGCCCGCGGGGCGAGCCATCAATTCCCTTTAACATCTCTATCTTCAACTCATTAGGTTGACAGTCTCCCCCCGGCCAACCCAACACTGGTCAGCAGAAAGGTAGGCCTGACATGGCACCAGACATGACCATGTAATCAGATAGAAAGCCCATGGAGAGAGTAATGTCACTCATCTTATCTTGTCATGTCAATTTAAATGACATTATCAATAATCCACCTCTTCACTCTCTACTCTCTCTATCTCTCTGTCAAACTCCACCTCCAAAAATGGAACCCCTGGGCTTGTGTCTCAAGTTTTTCAAAGACTCTCTGAAGATTTAGATTTTTCTAACTGAGCTACGCTTTCATGTCGTGAGGCTGAACTGAGGAGTTTGTGGTGTTGGAAGTGTCAACCAGGCACCCACCCTTAATTAAAAAGAGGTGAGGTTTTTCTGAGGTAGGGCAGATTTCATATTACCCCGTATCTACACTTGTGTAAAGATCAATTAAGGAGATTTTCTCTATCATTTCTGAATTGATGTCAGAATAAGAGATGTGGCGTCTGTGGGTTGAATTCTAAAGCACCATGAGATCAAAGACAGGGGAGCCTTGCTTTTACTTGAAAGGGATATTTTGAATTCTTTCAATATATGAATTGTAATTACTAAAATAACTTTAAATGTTGTTAACAATTACTTTATCATTTATTAAGACTGAGTCAAATGTATGTGCTTCTGTATGTGCTTCTCTATACGTTTTGTTATTAAAACATTTCATAACGGCCATTACGTAACAGTACACTAAGTAAAGGAATTGTGTAAGTGTACATTTTCTGATACAACTTTTAGGTTATTTTTAACTGATAAAATAAAATAAAATAAAAATATATCAAAAAAGGGACTTTAGAACACTGAGTCATCATCATTTGACTAATATGACCAGTTTTAAGAACACCGTACATCTGTAATAGCATCATGTAGCATGGTAGATGAGGTCCACTTTCTGACCCCATCTGTTTCCAATATATTGGAATATATGGATATACAAGTTGCTTAAATAACCAGGAAGGTGATTTAAAAAGCGTTTTTGGTGTTTCATCTGGAGTAAAGGTATGTGGATTATCATGTTTTTAGAGTGAATGATCCCTTTAATGCAGTATATTTGTCGATAAAATGCTCTATCAACAATATATCTGTTTGTAATTCAAACGACTGAATGTATAGTACAGTTCCTACTGGCTAATTAGCTGCCATGGAAAACAAACAAAAACTGAGAAATATTAGACTACAATTTAATTTAAACATGTGTTACCACAGGAGTAAAGATGTACAATATAACACATGACATTAGTCATGAACATCCGTAGGTATTCTATTTCTACATAAATGTAACAACTTTAACATTAAATACGTACATATGTTACATACCAGAGACACATTTCTGAGAATCCCTCTTGGTGAAACGGTCTGAAAGCCACCCTGTAATCTCTGAAGTCTGACTGACAAGCAAGCATATCACCAGCCAATTATCTTCAGCCTTCATCGGAAGACTATGAATAATAATGTGCTAACAAAGTGAATTATGAATGATGCAACAGGCGCAATTGCCTGACAGGAAATGTAGCTGATCATGGAGGTGATTAATGAGGAGGGGTAGGGGGTGGGGCTGTGGGGCGTGGGGACAAACTGACACACGCTGTTTCCTGTTGTCACTTAGAAATGTACTGAACAAGTTCTAGAATAGATTATATTTATGATCTAATACATGTTCATAATGCATGCAGGAGGGATTATTGCATTTTCAAACGTGTCTGATTTGTCTCCTTTTGCTTACCTTGCAACATTATCTGATTTTTTATTTTATTTTACATTTGACGTCTTACATGTAAGACGACGATTACCTACATGGTTTGACTAATATTGTGCATGTGGCATGTGGTCTTTGGTAATGACAGGAAGGAAAAACTGCTTACATTTGTGACAGTATACAAACCTTCACATTTCAAGACAGTTTACTTAATTTTATTTGCCTCTTGCCTCAGCTGGTTTGAGCACACACTCCCTCTCTTTTCAATGTAACCTTTCAGATTTTACCTTCCTACTTCTTTTATAAGCTTTTGCGTCCACTTTATAGCTGCACACAATGAGAAATGAAAGGTAAAAAAAAAAAAAAACTCCTCAATGTCAAAATAAAATCAATTTCCCTCTATGTGTTCTTAGGAAATGAGAGCCTGGCATTATTGTCTCCCTGTGTGTATGAGGCTGCTGCTGGGCTCTCTACACAGAGACTAGTGGGGGTGCTGTCACTACCAGAAGACTCCATGCTGTCAGTCCCCCTGACCTCCCCGCATGACCGATCCCCACACACTCCCACCCCCATTGATCTGCAGCACATCTGTGCTCATGGTACCAACTATCACTGACCCCCAAACTAAACGGTTTCTCCTCAGCAAAACAACCCTTTACTCATAAAAGTACCATATGGATACTTAAATCAATATGCCTTTTCCTTGTGACCCAATGTTACGTGTGATATTCACTCATGCTTGAAAGACACAAAGATACTTCTTTATAATGCCTTTTTGGTCAGAAGATAGGGTATCATCATTTATGCTGAACAGAATGGCCATATACAGCAGTAATAGCACTAAATAAATGCACAAACATGAGTCAAATGTAAACAATCTAGCTGAATATGAATGTAATTAACCATATGCTAGCATTGCTAATGCAAGATCAAGAGCGCTTAACTACAGTAGTAGATGCCTTTTAACCAACCCGTTTGTGTAGGTAATAGCTCCTATTCTGCATATGAAGACATATTGTAACATTTGAATGTCAGTAATGGCACCACATCTTAGCTAATGCTAACCAGTATAATAGGCATATATGCAGTCGTTGCTAAAAACAGCAGATGGTTATATCACTTGTGTGGGCAATCCTGACTGACAAAGCTGCAAAGACATGCTCAGTTGGGAGAAATGTGGAAACAGCTCTGTGTATGTTATTGACTGGCTACTGAAACATGCATTCTCTAATAGGTTACGGAGAGTCAGTCACCAAGGGGCATACTTCCATTTAGTACTGTAAGTGGTTTCCAACGACCTGGTACTGTAGATTTTAATTGTATCAATTGATACGGCTACAGTATGCTGCCACTCCCTCCTAGGCTATGTACGGTACATAGATTGTACACAAACGTTTTTCAAAACAGTTGTTACTCATGTAGTTCTATCTCTGCAAGCTTTAGGTACTAGCCTTAGGTACTGTATGTGCGGTACAAGTGCAGCCAGAAGCTACCAAAGATCATTTTTGTCACGGAAGGACGAAATACTTTTGATATTCAGTCTTCTGACTCTGATTCACAATTCAGTTTGATATATCAAATGTGAGGCCACTGCTCCCCCCTCACCCTAATTATTACAAATGTAATCTTTTTTTAACGACTCAATTCAAATTCATTCCATAAAGAGGGCGACCTGTGTCTAACTGAATCTGACCAGGCTATGTAAAAGCCACATTCGATTTTCTCTACAACAAATTATGTTTTTCTTTCCACCCTCAAGCTAATCCAGAAATCTGCGTTGGCTGCCTATGCTAATAGGAATTGGAATTTGATTGTCAACAACTTAATAAATGCATTTCTCTATAACTGTCTGATGACAAAGAATATTCTGTGACCCTATATAATCATTTGTTTATTAGAAGGATGCAGTCAGAGGACTGTGCAACATATTTGATTTGTTAACGTACAGTAAACATATCTTTCCAATTTGAACAGTTTAAAAGTTTATGTCTGTGCATGTCCTTTCTAGTCACTCCTCTGCACTTTTCTAGGGGTTATTCTGTGCGAGCACTTGTTTATTTGGTATGACAAGAGATATCATCCAGAGGGAATTGCCATTTTGCTTTTATCATTGCTCAACCAAAAATAACATTCCTATCTTTTAAGGTTTTCTGTGGATACTGGGGAAAATGCAACTGACTTCTGTCAACGCTAATCTATAAACGTTTCTCTAGAAATATATCATGAAATAAGCGTATTAGGATATGGGCTTTTGATGTTCGGTGTTTTGTGAATTATGTGGCATGAGTGAAATGAAAGGAAAATGACAAGGAAGGAAAATGTGTGCTTTGTTGGTGTCTGCTCAGCTGCCTAAGGAGGGCAGTGTATGAGACAAACATATGCCTGGTATCTCTGCTGACCAAGCGGCCAGCACTTAACCTTATCTGACAGTAAATACATAACCTTGTCATATCCCTGCCTATGCAGTGCCACCAGTGCTACAGCCAGTCACAGAGAATCACATATTAAATATTAAAGAATGGTCCCAAAGGGCAGAGATTGTAAATCGTCTCAGCGGACAGGGCCATTATATAGGGCATGACGCAACAAAAAGAAAAAGTTTGAATGGACTGTCAAAATGCAGTGATTACTGTATACTAATTTTTAGCTAAACTATATTGTGTTTTCACTACATGACATGACTGAATACACATTGAACCAGCAACTGCAACTTAGTTAAGTTAGGAGCTCAGTTTGCATGAAGATACTACTCTCACATTGATAAAGACAGGCTGTTGAATCTCTGAAATGAGGCCATGTTGATGACACGTCTGCGTGACAATTCTGTCATTGCGACACAATAACCAGCTTTTGAGCCACATTCTAAAACAAGTACAGTATTTCAGTATAAGAAAAGCCCTACTTGCATACTCGCCCTTACCACATTTACAAATAACCTCTTTAGAATTCAGTATTACCACTCTTAGTGTACTTATTTCAGACTACTCAAAAGAATTTCAGGCAGAGGGAAAGATATCAGAAATGAGAGCAAATAAATGCGAGGAGCCTTACAGCTTGTTTGGGAATGAACACATCATAGCATCATTTGAACTAGGGTTGTCAGGCAGAGCAGCTTCCTGGTTTAACGTAGTGAATTTAAATGGGTTACGGAGCCTTCCCTGAGACACTAATCACATGGACAAATGCTTGTTTCACCAGGAATTCACAACAAAGCTGTTTAAGTCTTTGGTGTGTTATGCATACATTTGCTGTGTGTGTTTCAGTGAAAGATCACTGTTGTAATTGCATCTTCTTATAGGAGAAATTAGGATTGTTCCAGTATTTTAATTTAATTAGTTGTTTGAGTATGGGTGACAGAGATGTTTAAATCTATGTAGGCCTAGTTTTTGTATTGCCAACATTCAATATCATAATTTCAGCACCGGCTGGCGTTAGAAATCAGGATGACATGTTCAAATGACATTACCTACTTTTGAATCAGTATACATGGATGAACGTATGTTCATCTATATCTTTGCCGAAGTCCTGTTGTGTGTAATAACAAAAAAGGAATCATGTCGCCTACCATAACGCAATTCTGCAGGTATTACCATAGATATGGAGATGAATGATGTAGCAAGCTCAACATATCGTAAATAGTGCTTTAAACATTTCAATAGCTAATACGTCTTCTTCCCACTTTCTTTAGCATGCGCATATGAGATTATTAATTGTTCAACCCTTCAATGTAAAAATAACCCTTTGACCCGGATAACCATATTATCCAGTTATTCGTGTACAACTTAGATAGACTTTTAGTTACCATGGCTACTGTTATTATTCATGGTAGAGGTTGCATTGTGTAAGTGTTAATTACAGCAGCAGAAACTACTTAACTACTAACTACTAAACTTTGGTTCTGTTTACCTGTAAGGAACCATGTACAGGATTTTGTAATGAGGGTGAATTATCCCCTTTAGACGTCTTATCCCACTACACCCCTGATTGAATTTTAATTACCAAACATAGTGATGTAAAGATTTACATCATGATCACCACCCTTACATGTTAACTAACCATTGTCCTTATAATGACCTTACACTTTATACAAGCAAGCGCATTTTAAACAGAATTGAATCGTTCCTTTTCACAAAGACCTTGCTTAATGAAGCATAAACGCAAGGCGGTGTTGTAAGGCTCTAAATATAAAACAAACAAGAGAGAGTCATAGAAATACTGTCAACAGACAGGTTGTTGAACCCCCCAACTAACGTGAGAGACTGCTCTCGGCCTTTTCCACCTGAAGGCTCCCATGTCAGAATGCTTCCATTCTATCTCCGGGCTCTTAAAACACTGTGCAAGAGACATAAAGGATGAGCAAATCAGACAAAGATCAAAGTCGCTCGGGGCTCCAAATGTCAGAATGCTTAAATTAAAGTCGCTCTCAGTAACTGCGCCTGAATTCCCCAAGGGATGGGAGAAAAAAAAATCTGGGAGCGATGTGTCTGTGTGAACGGTAGTAGCTTGTTATCCGGTTCAACAAACCCAGACTTATTTAACAACGGCCACCTCTCTTTGATGCGTAAAGGGTGTTGTTGTTGGTTGTTGTATTTCACTCGTATTCCCTGCAGTTACTGTCAAACCGGTGTCAAGTAAATTACTCTATAGCCATATCTGTAAAGTCTTTTTTGTTGTTGTTGGAGGTGCAAGTAATAAAATATAATTAATAAGCTTTTTTTTTTCTTATTTTATTTGTGGTATCGTATATAAATCTCAGTCACTGTCATTGATTGCCTGCTCTGAGGCGCAGTGGAAAACATGCACCTGGTGTCTCTGCTGCTCTTCAGTCTGACTATTAGCTCAGTTGGGGAGTGTGCAGCCCAAGGGGCCCCTTACACAAGTTGTCCTCTGGTCCAGAAAATTCAAACCATCCCCAATTCATTGAAGGAAACAACACCTTGAAACACTCTTGCTGTGTTTCTTCCCCTGCTGTTTCTCTCCCGACGGCTCCGTATTGATCGCAGATGTGAAATACTCTCTTCCCCATGGATCATTTTGATACCCCAAAACAGTGAAAAGTGAAAACATTTGATTTTCTTGAACCCAGGTTGTTAGTGTAGGCAATAAAGAGAAGGATGGCAGAGGAGCTCCGACACGAAAGGTTGACTCTGCGATTATCATATAAAACTGCAGACTTTCTCCTTCTCATCTCCTCAGCCCTTGTGTCTCTAGTGTTTGGTTTCATCCCGTTGCCTGGGAGCAAACAATTACTGTACCTATTGAACTGCATTAACATGGCATAATGTACCCAATGCAATTACACATTCTAATAACCTGCCCTATTTGAATAGAGAGAGGAAAGAGAGTGCGACATGGAACAGGGTAATCGTTTCAAGTTGTACTGGGATTTCTAGATTTAATGAAAATGGACTACTCAATTCTAAGAGCTCCATTCATAGATGACTTTCAATCTTGATGTAAGGAAATTGTTGTAAGATAAGGAATTGGATGTTGTTTGTTTCACCATCGAGGACCCCATTGCAAATACATGTTTTTGGTAATGCTTTCATATGCCATAGTGTATCCGCTGGGATCCAATACATGTTATACTGTACTGAAGGTGGACTTGAAATCCTCAATCAATTTGTGAGGAAATGAAACAAGGTAAAAAAAAATTTAAGTGAGTCTGAGAAAATATGTTTCAAAGTTTCTTTTATCGTTACTACTGGACTACTGTTGTATCACTGCTCACTGCTCCATGACGTGACCCTTACTACTACTTTCAATACTGGACTACTTTTCACTGTCCCATGACTCTGTCTGGGGGGGGTACAAGGATGTTGTTTTGTAATTGTTTGAGTAGTTTGTCTTATTGTGTGTTCTGTTCTGTCATGTCTGTGTGTCCTGTTGTGTCGTTCTTCTTTGGTTTCTCAGAAATTGGCACACTATATTGAGGATAGAAATGTATCTGTCACCCCCAGGTTTCCTTTTCAGTATAAGGTTATCACATTAAATACAATGAAGCAGTGAAATAGAATAACATGTGTAAAGATTCAACTCCCCAGCTCTCAGCTGCTCCTCCAAGCAGACACTTAACTTCCTCCATTCACAGGCAAAAATGATTGTCCTTCATCTTTAATACCAGGACTGTTTACAGCAGGAATTAAAAAAAAGGGGAGAGTGGAAATCCCCACTATTATTAAAAGATTTTTTTTTAAATCAACAGCTGACCTTTAGTATGGTGGTTGCCATAGTGATGTGGTTCTATTGCCGAACCAATCGGAAGTGATGCAGTATGATGACCCTAAAATGAACAAAGCCTAGGTACTGTATGATGGAGGCGCATTAAGAGTAGGTTAGAAAACAAAGAAATGTATGCTCTTGTGTTTGACTATCATCACTCATACTGTAGCATCCCCAACACTCTTGTCTTGAACCACCACAGGGAACTGACATTGATACAAAGACTTTGTAGAGGCCAAAACTAGGAGAATACAGGAGAATTCACTCACAGGATCAGGTTAGATTGTCTGTGAGCCCTCTGCGACTAACATCCTGACGGAGAGAATGACTCAACACAACTGGCTGGGATCAGTCTGAAGCTGTGCATTTGACTTATAAGCTATACAAAGGATATTTCTCTGAACCTGAAATCATAACACTGCCGACAGGCTAGCTCCTCTTGTACATGTGTGCGGTTCCTACAAGAGTTGAATATGTGATTAGATGTAGCACAATCATGGCACCTTCTATTATTCATGAATCATGAGCAAAGAGGTTTGAGCCCAAGCGTTTCAATAGATCCATACAAAGCTGTTCATACTATGATCTTTGACAAGAGCAAGAACCCCTCCCCCCCGTGCCAAATCCATCAGTGTATGTTTTCAAGGTACTATTTAAGATCCGCTACAGTTTCGATTTTTATCCTTTATTCCATAATATACAATACAATAGAATGGAGCTACCACTTGAAAGTCACTGGATGGACTGTGTATGTACAGTATATTCAAGTTATTTGAAGCTACAACCATAGACACCCACATTTCAAAAAGGCTGCGCTTTCCCTTTGCTGAAAGCGATCTACAGTGTTAGTGCTGGTGCCTTTGATGAAACAGGTCCATGTCTCCTGCCACTCCAAACGCTAGAGATTACCCTGTCACTGTGTCCCTGGTAGCGAGAAACGCTCGGCGATAATGTTGGATTTCCTCCGAGAACTCCCCGATGATTAGAGCTCAGCACAGCAGGTGATGTCCTCTGACTAGCATTGACTTGATCCCTGAGCTAGATCTGCTTTCTGCTGCCTATACCCAGGAATCCAAAGGCACAGAAACATTTAGTGTGTCATTTGTAAAAAAAAAACTAAACCAAATCCCCCTGTTGAACTAAGAGACCAGTTGTTATATTCCAGCATTTCTAGTAGAGAATGATACAGCCTGTACTATAATCCCTCTCTCTCTGCATGGTGGAAATGTCAGTGTTTGGTGAACATCGTCCCTGTCAGTCCCCCGATCACCAAATGTTGTCAAAAACGAATGAAAAGTCAAGTTATATACGTCGAAATCGCAAAGCAGGTCACACAACTCCACCTTGCTTGCTTCACCTACCACAGACGAGATAGAATGGAACAGCCTGACCCTAAAACACTTAACCATTGGTTTCCTTAAATACAATGTTTGTTTTTCCATCATTGATTGTGGGATAATTCGGTAGAGCTAATTGGTTTTATGTGAGCGGTCCTGCGAGCAGGCCATTCTCCTGCACAGCGTGGGGCTCCTGGGGGAAGAGGAGTGCCTAGCTCTTTCCACTATTAATTAAACACCATTAAATGCTCCTGTGCTGATGGCAGGAGAGTGTGTGTCCCTGGGAAACTTAGAACACACACACACACCCACACGCATGCACACACCACACACATACACAGTCACACACACACACACACACACGCACGCATGCATACACGCACACACACTCACACACAGTCACACACACACACACACACGCACGCACACACACACGCACATACACAGTCACACACACACGCACACACACACACAAAGGAAACAACTTCATGATAATTAACGACAGTAGTTACGATAGGTGTGCCTAAGTTGTTTTAATAAATGCCAGGTCCTGGCGCAGGCCGGCTGTACTCCTATCTGCTCCCTCCCCCTCACTCTGCTAACAATAGGTGAGTAGGAGGAGATGTGATCATTACCGAAGGCGACTGTTAACGATGCTAAGTATAAACGCACGTGTCTCTGGACCAATAAGTGTCATCTGTGAATGCTATTTATGGAATGATGTATTCTGGGTGAGGATAGCGTTAGGAATGAACGGCGCCGGTTTGCCAGTTGCTGTGATTGGATCAGAAGGAAGGTTAATGAGGGACCCAAAGTGCATCGACGGAATCTCTGACTCACACAGTTCAAATTCCCCCCACTTGGATTCCACTAATAATACCCAGCATTTTCACCCTCTCACTAGTATGCTTCATCACTGATATACACTGAAAAGACCCCCTTTGTTTGGAGATCGTAACAGGATTACAGTACATGTTGCTGTACCTGTCTAATAGCACAATAGTCATTCCCCTAGTAATATCGTAACACTGTATTAGCATGCTATAGTCATTCAGTAAGTGCTTTGTCGTTTGTAACGAGGATCGTTCCTTATTCCACTTCCACAAAAACAGTCCAACGACGTCACTTTAGTAGTTGCAAATGACTCATTATAAACTTGAATTAGACGAATGAAATGATGTTGCTAGAGTATTGTGACATTACTGCATAGGTGTGCACATGTGAAGTGTTGCCAATAACAAACAAACCAAATATATATTTGTTGAAAGGCTGTTCATAATGCTACCTCTGTGGAAGTACTTGTATACCTTCTTGAAAAAGCAGGGAGCTGGACAACACTCCATGTTTCCTTTTATAAAAATAAATTTAAAAAAGTCTTAGTTCTGGAAACCATGCTGTGAGAAAGACGACACAACTGAAGTAGCTTTAATGCATCACTTTTTCTATTGTACGGATGTGAGGGACAAAAGAAAATCCCTGTCAATCAAAATTGAATGTCTCCATTAAAATGGGATTGGGTCTATTAGGAACATGAAGCATTTTGCCTATGCCTTGAGCCCTCTTTTATGACACACACACACAGGCATGCAAACGCACACACAATATGCACACAGACACACACACACACACACGCATGCATGCACGCGCACACACACACGCATGCACACGCACACACAATATGCACACACACGCACACACACACACACACACACACACACACACACACACACACACACACACACACACACACAGACACACCTTCCGCTCTTTCCTAGCAGCTGCTTGGCAGGGTGAGGAGATAACAGCCAATCCTGAGTTAATAGCTACCTCTTGCCCTTTACCTTGTCACACAATGCTTAACAATGGCTGATCCTCATCCAATACGGGAACACAATGACAGAACAGGGAGCGAGAGGAAATTCCACTATCTCATTCACTTCTGTTGATGTTAAAGGTTAATAGAATAATGAATTTTTTTCTGAAACCAATTGCCTTCTGTTATTCGACGTGCAGCATGCAGTAGTCATCCGACTTGAGTGGACATCATTTGCATTCATCTGACATAGTGGCTTGCAAAGGAACACAGGATTGTTCTCCTCGTGGACTGAGTCGATGTGAATGTGTGACGTGCACTTGCTGTAACAAAAGCCCCATTAGCTTTCACTTCGCAGACTTGTAAAGAAAGTGTGGATTTGCTTATGCAAGAGAGCTGTGATTTCTGCATCATTTTGAAAATGTGATTGAATTTGCCTCCAATTATGAATGCGTTGTTGTAGATGTATAGTAGTAAAGGCGCCATAGCATACAGTATTGTACAAACACAAAGAATTGAACTTTCCTCATGTCTGCCAAAAACAAATCTTGTCATACAATATAGTCTTATGAGTATATATTATACATTCAGACAACATAGAACACATCCTCAAGGTTACTATATTTCCCACTTACTGCAGATATTTCATAAATAATTTAATCCAATTATAGTTCTGGAATTGTCCTCAGATTTCTTCAGACAAATATTATGCATTGCCTCCAAACACACACATGGTTTATGAGGAGTTGTGCAGACTTGGGGCAGTACACATTTTACACTATGGCTTATTTTTGTCTCGAAATTAAACACAGCTTTCAGTGTTGCCTTGGGAAAACCGCACTTACTGTGATTTCCGGCTTATTTGATACAAATGTCTCTTATTGTTTATTAAATTAGAAACTACAAAACTATTCATAACACACCTGTGTGTATGTAGTATGCTGCTTTTTGTGACATTTTAGGACTAAATAAAGGACTGATATTTACATGTATACATGTATGATACTGTAAGGTACATAGGGTAACCTACTGTAAGGGCTATATACTGTATGGCGTACATTGTAAGGGCTATACTATACTGTACTGGCTACTGTGTACTGTATTGTGTACTGTGGTTTGTTCAGATTATAAGCAACCATCTCAGCAATCATTTCATAGGAAGGAATGTGAATGTTTGAAATTGGCAGGCATAGCGTTTCAGAATTATACCCATCATAATGGAAGAGTTACAAATGATCTTTTAACCTTCAATTCAACAAATAGTCATAATCAATTACACTTGAATTGCGGACATTTTATCACAACAATATAAATGTGGTGTGTTATCAAATCCCTGCTAATGCAACATAGATTACTGTTTTTAATGGCAATTAAATGTTCATCATTTCCATTTAGATTGAAACCTTTGATCCTGTACTCAAATTAAACTGTCATTTCTCTGCGTATAGTAAGCATATCAATTATGATGGCAAAATGGATATGAAAAGCTGAAAACATGAACAATTTTGCTTTCAGAATGAATAACTTCACGGCACTTCAAGCTGATTAATTAAAACAACATTGACCCATTCTGAACAATAGACAAGTTACCTCATATTACGTGAGGTTTGTGAGCTAGGTCCTAAGCCAGATCCTGTAAACAGAGTATGGAAAGTGCATATCCTTTCTCTCTTTCAGAAATTCAATGAAGTTAAGGGAAACAGTGAGCTCGTAACTCTTGGTTTGACAGAAGCTATCTAAAGGCAAGTTGTTGAGTGTGTAATTCAGTGATGGCTGAATCAATAGAGGGATCTGAGGGGACACGGAGCGCAGCTACAAACTGACGATATGGAGGCAATCTACGCCACGGGAGTGGCAACGCAGTACAGAGCCATCAAGATTTACTGAGAAAAACACAAGAATGTTAAGCGGCTTTGACCCCTCTCTCTGTGATACAGTAAGATGACACCATGGATGACACCAACAATTGAGCTGGCTGAAGGGTCTGTTGGGAGGACATTATAGTTATGAATATAATTCAGACTAGATTCTATGAATGTGAGCAACTGCACTCCCTCCACATTAAAGATAAGACTTTCTGTGTATTTTGTAGACCTTGAGAAAGTTTATTATTTATTTAGGAGTGTTGAGCCTCATGTTCATATGCAGAAATTACTACTTTTATGCAGCACAACTAGGCAAGGCAAGTGTATTTGTATAGCACATTGATTGATTGATTGATTGAAAACCTTTATTGTCCCCAATGGGGAAATTTTGTTGTCAAACAGCTCAGTTAGGGCAGAAAACATTCAGTACAGAAAACAGAAAAACATTCAATAAAAAACATAAAACAGTGCAGGCTCAATAAGTAAAAAGTTCCAAAAGTTCCATCTCCAGGTCTCCCCCACCCTGCAGGGCCTGGTTGTAGAGTCGGAGTGCAGCTGGAATAAAGGACTGTCCAAATCTTTTTGTACATGTCATGGTAAACAAGTACATGTCATGGTAAATGGTAAATGGACTGCACTTATATAGCGCCTTTATCCAAAGCGCTTTACGGCGGCCTCTCAATTGCTCCCAGTGACCGGGTCGGCGCCTTGCATGGTGGCTTGTCGCTATTTGGTGTGTGAATGTGTGCGTGAAAGGGTGAATGAGAGGCCAACCATCCGGGGCTCGAACCGCCGTTCTGCCAACCTTGCGATCATTAGACGGCGGCTCTTTTTTATTTTTTTTATTTTTTATTATAAAAATATTATTTTAAATACAATCATAGCTATACATATTCACACATGTTAATTTTATAGCCTTAATTGTATTATAATTCAAATAAAATACATAAAAAAAAAAAAACACCCATACCATTTTGGTATGAGATAAATCCATCTATTATTCAGTCAGTCCTTCATAACCAAAATAACCCTTTAATATAAATCAATAACAAATGAATGCAACAATAAAAACAAAACCACCTTCAAAAATCTAAATCAAACTCCAACCCTCCATCCACCCCCACCCTTATAAACCCACAATCCCTAATAAAATGTTCCAAGATGGCGGCGCGTTCACACGCGAGGCTGGGGGAGCTCCGTACGTTGGTGCTTTTTAGGGCCTTTAAGTACATTTGTATGTACATTTTTATTTCAGTACTTATAGGGAACTGTTGTGTAAATAGTACCTACAGCAGGCACGACTTACTAGAAGTTGGTGCGAAAAACGAGAGGACTGTAACAGCGGAATTCTTGAAACAACAACGGATTCCTCACGACATAGCTCGTTCACTGGGAGAACAATGGTACACAATCCCAACCCTGAGGCGCAAACGACGGCGTAGGGATCGTAAGCAACGACGGGGCTGCAGAGGAGGCCTGCTAGCTAGGCTGAGGAGGTGCTCGGACAAGCCAGCTTTGCCGAGTATATTCCTCTCTAACGTAAGATCCCTAGCTAACAAGATGGACGAACTGAGACTGCAGGTTGCTTCCAACAACACCGTGGGGGATAGCTGTGTGATTATTCTCACAGAAACCTGGCTCAGCGCTTCCATTATTGACTCTGCGGTTGCGTTACAAGGCCGCACTTTACACCGGGCGGACAGGACATTGCTTAGCGAGAAGACGAGCGGAGGCGGCCTGATCATATCTACGAAGGACAGCTGGTGCTTAAACACAAAAACTGTAAGTAGCCACTGCTCCCCAGACCTGGAATACTTGACTGTTAAATGCCGACCCACATACCTCCCGAGGGAATTCAACGCGGTGTACATAACAGCTGTTTACATCGCACCTAGCGCAGATGCTAGCTTAGCATTAGCCCGGCTACATGACGTCATCAGTGGTGGACAGAGCACAGATCCTCAAGCAGTACATATAATTGTGGGGGATTTCAATCATGCTGACCTGAAGGTAGTACTACCCAAGTTCTATCAGCATGTTAGCGCGTCACCCTGGGTGCGCGTCACTGAGCACGTCACCCTGGGAAAGGCGAAATCCCACACCCACAACGTCACCTGCGGTGTCCCCCAAGGCTCGGTGCTGGGCCCCACCCTGTTCACACTATACATGCTCCCCCTTGGCTGTGTCATCCGCAGGCATGGAATGTCATTTCATTGCTATGCGGATGACACACAGCTCTACCTCAGAGTCAACCCCACCTCCTCTGCACCCCTGCCACTATCCACACTAACCACCTGCCTGGAAGAGATAGAGGCGTGGATGAAGCTCAACTTCCTACAACTAAACAGCTCCAAGACCGAAGCCATCCTATTCGGCACACCACACCAGGTCCGGTCATCCACCATCACCAGCATCACCTTCTCTGGCCAGAACATTCCCCTCTCCTCATCTGTTACCAACCTGGGTGTCAAAATGGACCCTCACCTCACCTACGAGACCCACATTAAACATATTTCCAAAACAGCCTTTTTTCACTTAAGGAACATTGCCAAACTCCGTCCTGCACTCACTCTGGCAGATGCAGAGAAGCTCATCCACGCCTTTGTCTCCTCCAGACTGGACTACTGCAACGCACTCCTCGTCGGGATTCCTAGCAGCTGCCTCCAGAAACTTCAATACATCCAGAACAGCGCTGCTAGGATCCTGATGAGGGTGCGCAAATATGATCACATCACCCCCATCCTCAAATCACTTCACTGGCTCCCCGTCTCCCTCAGAATTGAATTCAAGGTCTCCCTCCTCACCCACCAGTGCATCCATGGAACTGCCCCCCCCTACCTCAAGGAACTCCTCCATACCCCTCAGACCTCCTCACGCACCCTCCGTTCTACTGGCACCAACCTCCTCAAGACCCCCAGGACCAAGCTCCGCACGATGGGAGATCGGGCCTTCTGCTCGGCTGCTCCCAGGCTGTGGAATGCTCTCCCTGACCACCTAAGGGCACCACAGTCTGTGGATGCTTTTAAACGGGGCCTTAAAACCCACCTTTTTAATAGAGCCTTTTTTTAGCCTTTTAATTGAATGTTTTTATTGCTTTATCTACTGTGTTGTAAGCACTCTGAGATTTTATATGTAAAGTGCTTTTATAAATAAAATGCATTATTATTATTATTATTATTATTATGTTAAATGTGCAACAAGAGGAGATAACACACTGGACAAGGTATACACCAACATCAAGCTTGCCTACAAGGCTAGACCGCTAGCTCATCTAGGCATGTCTGACCACGTGTCCATCCTCCTGATCCCAGCCTACACTCCCATGAGGAAAAGTGCCCCCATCACCACTAAGACTGTCAGAACCTGGCCAGCGGGGTCCGCTCCACTGCAGATCTGCCTGGAGGCATCCTACCTCAGGCAAAAAACTACCCCAGGCTTTAAACACCTCTTTATAGAATTCCGGAACCCTATCATACATATCAACAAACCATAATCCCCACACCCCCCACATCTATGTACCCATTCACTAAAGTATCCTTTCCATCCATGTCCTTCCTCCCCATACAAAGACCTTTTGACTGTTCTGACTCTCATTGCCCTCATCTTTACCTCCAGATCAACCAGCTTCAACCCTCCTTTATCATAATCCGCTACTAGTACATCATACGCTATTTTAACCCCCTTTCCTCTCCACAAAAAATCTGACACTAACATCCTGCTTTCTTTTAGAACCCACTCTGGTACATTCAATACACCTAATACATAAACATATTTTGACATTAACAGTGCATTAACAATTACAATTTTTCCCTTCAGTTTCATGTTCCTTTGCTTCCAATAATTCAATGTTGTTCTTATTTTATTCAAAACCCCTGTCATCCTCTCCAAGATATATCCCCAACACTTTTATCATCCCCTTTACGATTTTCAAATCAAAAACACAATTGTCTGTATTCACTCCCCCTATACACAACATTTCAGACTTGTCAACATTCACTTTTGCACCAGAAGCCTTTCCATATATGTTTACACACCCCATTCTTTTGTTCACACTATTTACATCCCTTACAGTACATGTCGTGTCATCTGCATATTGATGGATTATGCTAACTCCTCCCCCTGGCATATTTATTCCCTTAATTTCTTTCTCCTGCTTAATATAAGCTGCCAATGGCTCCACAGATATGCTATATAGCAATGCTGACAGTGGACACCCTTGTCTTATTGATCTACCCAAAGGGAAGTAGTCAGTCAATAATCCATCTATCTTTACTTTACTTCTAGCATTCTTATATAATAATTCAATCCAATCCCTCATAACAGTCCCAATCCCAAAATGTTCCATTGTTTTCAATAAAAAATACATGTTCCACCCTGTCAAAAGCCTTTAAATCCAAAGATAACAATAAACCCCCTTCCTCCCTCATGTCCTTCACAACATCCCTTAATGTGCACATATTCTCTGCCACATCCCTCCCTGGGACTCCATAGGCCTGGGTAGGTGCAATCATGTTTTTCATTACTTCATTCAATCTATTAGCTTATACCTTTGCTATCATTTCATAATCACAATTAAGTAATGATAATGCTCTATAATTCTGTAATTTGTTCCTGTCCCCTTTACCCTTATACAATGAAGTGAGCACCCCCAAGCCCATAGAGTCCGGAACCACCCTTTTATTCCCCATACACATATATACTCTGCACAATATAGAGGCCAGGATGTCAACTAATGCTTTATAAAATTCAGCCGTCAACCCGTCCGAACCCGGACTCTTATTTAGGTTTAACCCCATGATGGCTGTCTTAACCTCCTCCACCCTTAGATCTGCATCACACATTTTTCCTTCTTCTTCTGTCACCCTAGCTTCCACTGCTTCTAATACTTTATTCATACATTCCTCATTCATACCCCCAGATGTATATAGGTCTGTATAAAATGACTGCACAGTATCCATTATTCCCACTAAGTCTGTTATTATTTCACCTTTATCATTCTCTAATTCCTTAATTTTCCCTTTCTCTTTCTGTCTCTTCTCTAAACCTAAAAAGAATGCTGTACTTCTTTCTCCCTCAACCACATACCTTGCTCTACTCCTTACTAAAGCACCTTCACACTTTCTCTTCTCTAACTCCCTCAAATCTTCCCTCACCCTCAAATACTCTGTTAAATCATGCCCTGGAATATTATCCACTCTCTCCTGTTCTATTGCTAACCTTTTCTGCAAATCCCTTTCGTCCCTCACCCTCTCTTTCCCTCTCCGTTTTGCAAATGCTATTATTACAGCTTTTAATTTATCCTTCATCCCTTCCTACCACACACACACATCACTCTCATACATCTGGTCTTCCATAGCCACACTCACACACTCTCTTACTATCACCCCAAAACGTATATCTTTAAGCAAACTTGCATTAAAGCACCATGTCCCTCCTCTTCCCCCTACGTTCCCACTACCTAGCTGGAAAGACTGAGCATCGTGGTCACTAAAAGCCATAAACCGATACTCAACCTTTCCAACCAGGTGCCTCACCTCCCTCTTCACTAAACACACATCTATCCTTGATTGTCTCAAAACCCCCATCACCATTTGTCTCCTTGAAAAAACCTGTGCATCAGGGTGCCCCTCCCTCCATATATCCACCATTCCTCTTGTGCGCATCATTTCTAGCAATACTGGGCGTGACGGATCATTCCTAAATTTCACCCCCCTTGTTACATCTAACCTATCCACCACCACATTATAATCCCCAACCATTATACAATTCCCAACACATTTCTCTTTCAAAGATTCAAAAAAAAACTTTCTATACTATATATTGTTGCCATGTCGTCCGTCCTAGAAGCCCCCGATCAGCAGAAAGCTGTCGGGGTACTCAAAACCAAAACTCACTTAAACTTAAATGTTATAAAGTTCGATTGATTTGACAAAATCTCTTGAAAACTTTCTCAGACCAAACGCAAGTTTGTATCCGTTCACCTCTCGCTCATGCGCAGACGGCAGCTCTACCTCCTGCGCCACAGCTGCCCCAGTCACCCCGGAGACACAACAGGGGCAATTCAAAGTGCTTTACATACAGCAACAAAACAGTTGTTAGAGCACAGACATTATTTTTTGGTAAAAAAAAACACTGTATTTCTCGGCTATCCGTGTTATGCCTGATGATGCTCCAACAAAGTGAATCTGTTTTTACAAAAAAGCAAATTAAATGTACTTTGTTGTCTTTTCAATAGCATTTATGGCTCTTGAAAAGTTGCACTGCTAACTGATAATTTAAAATACCTTGATCTACTGATTAGAGTAGTACTCTTCTGTTCTTTTTTCATCATTAGATAAAGGTACGGTATGACAAAATGCCACTTAGCGGTACAACCTTTCAACAGTCGCCTTGAATGCTCAAAACCCTCAAAACCCCACAAAGAATTTGACTGAAGGTCAACTTTTTATATGTGGCACAGGCTGATTCCCAAACAAATGAAAACTCCCCTTTAAAGTTTATTGCCCCTACTACAGCTGGTCTTGCGGCAGATCTGAACCAGGGAGACCGTGTTGCCGTTTTATAATAATGATTGTCAAATCACCCAGGGAGCCGTCTTGGTTTGCCAATAAAATCACGCTCTCCAAAATGGAAATGTTAATTAAGATCTAATTTAGCTGCCTGACAGTGCTGTGTTATATCTTGCCAGAGTCATTGCATCCATCTTGTGTTCCCTCTGACCTTGGAGGATTACAACAACACCCCAGCAAACAGACATAATGGACAACTAACGTTCCCATCTCCTCCCACTTCCTATTACCACAGTATTACCATGGCAAGTCACATCTGATAAATAGCAACAAGATCACATTTGAAGTTATGATTATCAAATAGGATGACTAGCTGAGTTGCGGACACAGCATATGAAACGTTGAAGAGTAGAGGGCTTTAGATAGGACTGAGTGCCTCTGTTAGTCTATTCATGCATTTGTTTGTCTCCACATTATTTGAGCTGTTGAAAAGCGGTGCTGTCCGTGGGTGTTGGGAAGGGAGACGGTCCAACTATCTGGAGGCAAGATGTGCTCTGAAGAGACACTGAACGCCAGCTTAAAAAATGTTGCATTTTGAGTATTTTATGTAACATGGGAAACATGGAAATGAGATTAGAGGACTGATGCCCACCAGATTTGTTATCTCTATTTGTTTTACAGAAAACCAAAATGTGGCATAACTAGCGAAGAGGGTATCAGCCATTCTTATAGTCATACTGAAACAGCAGGTGTGGAGCAGGAAGGACATGTTTTTTGCTTGATGGGCAGAAGGGTTTGCAGACGCACTGGGTGTTCAGAGGCCATGTATCCGGTCCAAGACCCTCATGAGGCACAAATGCAATATCGACACGGGGCGGTGAGTCACCACACAAACTGTGACTAATACCAGAGAGAGGCCTGAGCTAGGTGCGAATCAAATCTCTCGCTGAGAACCTGGCTTAGCAGTCTACTGCTGAAGCAGAGAGAAACAGAGAGAGGCAGAAAATTGCGAGTGATATGAGAAAGAAAGTCAATGTCTTAGCCCTGAATCATCCACCTCTAATACATCTGTGACTCTAAGCCATCAGAGTGGGGGACACTGGGCACACCAGCAAACGACTGGATCTTTAAGAAACCTTATCTGTGAAGTCAATAGTGGAATACTGGGGAAATACTGGAGAAACCCGCTGGGCTTATTGGTCAGTTCCGCTGCAACTGTAATGCTCTGCAGGTCATTTCCTGGATGTTTGAAAGCATAGGGTGTGTTTGACAAGCCTCGGCTGTGGAGATATAATGCATCTCATTGTAAAATAGACTGACTGAATTTGTGTTACTCCACATATCCTCGTTCACTTTTTTGGGTAATCTCTCACGGCAACTCTTAAAATGAAATATTCAACAGCACTTTATCTCCAAGACAAATTGCCGCTGTGCTGCATTGCTTTTTCTATAACTGCACAAGCAGCATAGCTGTTCATACATTAGCTGAGAGATTTTCAGGCTGCTTGCAATAAGCAGTGAACGTAAGATGGATACGGAACCCATTAAAACACAATAGACCAAACACAGCTTAGAAACAAAGACTTAGAGGCTTACAAATATTTATTATATTGTTTATTTAATTGTTCATGTCAACATCATTCTGTTGACAAAATTTGAGTAAAAACATTGTTTTATCTAAATAATAATACAGCAGGGTACCTTGCACTATAAAAACAGAACCATATCTTACAATAAATCCTGCAAGTGGATTATAAATATGTCTAATTTACAGCATGTACAAGTTCTCAAAGCAAGTGAAGTCAATTGCAGAATGATACAACATTTTGCGCCCCCAACATTTGGGGCTATCTATTACAATTAGGATGGAGATCTAGAATGAGGCTAGCACTTAGCAAACAGGGTTACCTACAAAATCAGGTTTACTGTATATGGTTACAAAAACACTTGGTCACTTCTCTTGAAACTATTCTATAAACTGAAGTTTATTAGACACTATCAATGTCCCATTGTTACACAATCTGTGGCTGCTGCAAATCTGCTCAAAATGGCTAAAATGTCAGAATTCCTCATGTGTAAACTGCTCAACAACTATCCAATGTTAAAGCAATTACTAAATTACAAAACAACAATATGTTAATACAATGTTCTTACTAGTGTAATTATAGTATTATTACACAGGTACTGTGTATACTGTAACAATTTAATATAACGTGTTCCCTCCCCTCTTCCAATGCACACAACCTACCTCCCCAAGGGTTTACTTGCTGTGTCCAAATCTGCCGTAGTGACAATGTACAATAGAGTGGCCAAATGGTTTTATAGTCAGTTAGGTAAACCCTCATAAAGACATAATTCATAACATGGATAACTACTTGCAAATCCGACATTCAGACATGTTCAGGGAAACTAACATGTACGAATGTGGAAAACAAGATGAATGAAGAATGCACATCATCCACATGTACTGTTGCACTAAGTACAATTGTGCTTCTGTTCAAATCTAATTGAACGACTGTAGTATTGCATTTAATGCCCTAGAGGTCAACTATTGAAGCACTTGACTAGCAAATATACAGAGAACACTGAAGGCCCAAATTCCTGTGCCTCATCCATAAACCGGACAGAATTCAATGTGATCCTAATTCTATAGTTATGCTTGATTGTCTCTCTAAAGCAACTATTTCTTGCTGATACAGTATGAATGAAAAGCATGTATGACTTTTACAGAAATTGTAAGACTTCCTATGCAAAAAATAAATAAATCATGATGTCTACATTAAACATTGCTACTTGCAAACTGAAACTTGGGTCACTTCTTCCCCTATTGTTGTTATGAAATAAACCTTAAAATAAGATGATTGACAGCTGATCTCCTGTACTCCATGATGTCATCAAAACATGGGCTGCAGGGGAATGACGGTGGGATGCGGCCGCAGCATGGAGGGGTACATGGCAGGGCGGGGCAGGGTGTGGTGAAAGGTCAGGGCCATGGGGTGGAGAGTGGGTGGGGCCACCACCGAGAGCTGGGGTGGGGCGGCGAATGGGGGAGGGGGTCCTGGAGGGCAGATCTCAGCCCCCATGGGCAGGGTGCTGACTGGAAGGATCTGGTGGCGGAAGAGTGGGGGTTGGGGGGGCAGAAAGGCGGTGTGGTGCTGGAGGATAGTGTGACGGATAGTGATGGAGCCAGAGGGCATGGGCGAGGGCAGGTGGTGGACTGGGTGGAGCATGGTGGGAGGGGGCACGGACACATGTGAACCAGGGTGGACAGGCTTCATCTTGCCTGGGAACACCTGCTGGTGGAGTACATGTCTGTGGGTCTGGATCTGCAGCAGGCAGTGCTTCTCCATACTATCAGGGGGTGGCTGGAAACATTGTCTGTGGTAGGGGCTAGCTGGCCGGTGGTAGGGGCTAGGCGGTCGGTGGTAAGGTCCCGGGATCAAGTTCTCACGGACCCCCCTCTCATCCTGGTCCCTGACCCCGGGGTGACCTCGTGGACGCTGGCTCTGGGGACTGTGCTGGCAAGATTTGTCTAGGCTTGCTTTCTGCATCTGTGAGCTGCTTTCTCTCTCAACAAGTGGACAAAGCTGAGCTGCCACTGTTTGCCTGCTACAGACCTTTCCATTGTCCATTTCTATGGTATATTTTGCCATTGAGGGAAAAACACTGGAGTCTTTGCTCTCATTCATAGCAAACACAATTTCTGTTGGGTTTCTTACAGGCACAGGTTGAGAGAGGGAACAGTCTTTCATACTGGAGGTATTGTTCATAGGCAGGGAGGAGCACCTACTGTCTGCTAACACAGGGTGACTCAGGGCACTAGAACTTTTCGGTGGATCTTTTAGCACAAGGCATTCTACGGTCGTATTCACAGGATTTTCACTCTGCGTGTTCAGCTTACAGCCGTCACCGTCAGTCAATATCTCTGGTGAGATGTGTGACGTCTGTGCCGTGTAACTGGCCCCTCTCTGTCTCTTCCTCTGTCTTCCCTCCTCACAAGAGGCACACTCAGACCAACCGGGCCTATCCTCATCCGGTGTGCTCTCTAGCCCCGTAGGCTCCATCCTAGAGGGATGACACCGGCTGCATGACTGTCCGGGGTCCTGATCACCTCCTGGGTCCAGTGTCGCTGCTGCACGTTTCCTTCCTGAGGGCTGGCTCTCGCTCAAGCCTTCTCCGGCGAATCTCTCCAGTGTACATGGAGTCGCCGCCTCGTCTGGGTTTTTGGTAATGGTACCGAGGCTCTCTGGGCTGGGATCGTCATGGCACCGGTTTGAGCCGTGTCCCGTGGTGTTTCTCTGTTCTGTTGATGGATCGTCTTGGTCTCTCCCGCTGCTCCAGAACACCTTTTCAGTGTCCGTTGCTCCCTCATCAGAGAGTCTGGTGCTGCCTGCTGGGCCGCTTATACCGCCTGCTGATTCCTGTCTCCCGCTCCCCGCCCTCTCCGCTGAGGGAGCCATGCTGCCTTCCTCCTCCTGATTCAGAGCTGATTGCTTCGACTTCTCTAATGGCTGCACTTTCTGTGAAGTGGTGCCTCTAAATTGGTTATCGTGTCCTTCCCAACACTCAGGCCATCTCTGGAATCTGTTGCGTTTCTCCACGTCGCTCTCGCCCCCGTCAGTATCCCTGTACCTCTCTTCACCTCCTCTCCTCCTCCTCCTCCTCCTCCTCCTTCTCTTCTTCTTCTTCTTGTGGCTCCTGTAATGTCGCCTGTCTCTGGATTTCCATTTCTCCGCTGCTCTCTTGCCGGAGTGAGTCCGAACATTTGAGTGCCTACATCTGGTGCTGTAGCCTCTGTGTCTCTGTATTCGTGAGAAGCTTTCTGTATCACTCATATAGTGCTCACATATGTGACAGCCCTTCCTCTCCACTGTCTCTTCATCCTCGATGGGGCTGTGATCTAGGCCCGAACAAGATTGTTTGTTGTGCTGCTTGTCAAGTTCTATTGGTTTCTCTGGGCTGATGCAAGACACCTCAGCAAACCTTGGCTCGGTCTTATTTTGTGTGTCACTTCCTTTAACCCTGGCCTGGGATGCCTTGAAGTCAAAATGGAGGGGGTTGCAGCTGTAGGACAGGCAAGGTTGTGTCCTGGTGCAAGTCAGCATCTCAGAGGGCCACTGGAGGACCGTGCTTCCATCCCGGCTCAGCACAGAGAAGAAAGGTTGACTGGGCTTTGTGAAAGGGCACAAGGGCTTTACTGTGACGTCTTCCTCTCTCGTCGGGCTCAAAGAGGAGGACGACGAGGAGGAATCACTCTCGGGGGGAACATCAGGGACAACCGCTGAAGAGGAAGCGCTAATGGAAGGGTCCCCCCCCCCAGACGCACTTACTTCTACTTTAGGAGAGTGTTTGTTTGTTTTCGTCTTGCTCTCTGTCAAGCTATTTTCCAGAGTTTCCTCCAACTTTTGTGTGTCTACGACAGTGTCTGTGTTGTTGTTGATGTGACAGGGGGACGTGGGTGGTTGAGGGACATAGGGGCTGGCAATGTTTTCAGAGTAGACTAACAGAGCACAGAGGTCAGAGGCTGGTGGCATGGTGTCAGGCCCAGCCAGCTTCTCTGATGACACTTGACCCCCTGCACTGACACTGCGAGGGGAGAACTCATCATGTGGTGGGGTATTCACCACCCCACAATGGAGTCCTTTTTCCTCAGTGGGAGCGGCAGGGATATTGAGCTCGATAAGAGGCAATCTGAGTTTCTGTTTGCCACGCCAGTTCTTGGAACCCTCCTCTATGCTTTCACAGAACACTGCAGCGGATGACTCCAGCTTCAACGACGCTTTCTTTGGGAAGGAGAATGAGAATCCGATTTGACGTCTATAAGTCTGTTTTTTGGTTTTCCCGGTGTAGGGCCACATGGTCTGCTTGCTGCCGTGGCCGGAACCGGAGCTTGTGGTAGTGGTCATGTGATTCCGGTTTCCTGTATCCAGCATTGTAGAATTCTGGGCATCCTCTGAGGGTCCCTCAAGGCAGGTCTCTCTGAAGCTGCCCTCTACAGCGACGGTCGTGGACTTGAACTTGGGGCCACTTCCCGGAGCACTAAAACACAACAAAAAAGAGACATTCAAATAATGCAATAAACATTTGAAAATCAGTATTGATGTATTTGTCTTGGGACTACAGATGAAAATGTGCTTTTGTCAAAATCTGGTACATTTACAGAAACATTGATTCATGTCTATTGTCCCTGTCAAATAAATACATACAAAAAAGAAGGTAAATTAGGATTGTAATGATGTCAATGATTGAACAGTAACAATCTCAAGCAACAATCTGAATCCCCACATTCAGCACAATTATGTATTAAATGATGTTTGTTATTCTCACAGTCAGTAGGAATGCTGCAGACTCAAGGGACGGGTACATACCATTGGACCTCTCTTCGCTGCTCAGCCAGTTCGTGTAACCGTCGTAGAGCCCTCTCCTGCTTCCTCTCATCCTTCCTGGTTTTGGAGGCCACATTCCGGGCAAATTCTCTCTGCTTCAGCTCCTTTAGTCTCTGCAAATGACGGAAAACACTTCATTTAGATATCTGTAAATCTACGTAGGGCCACTGCTC